>NC_068309.1:34359949-34721615 GCF_025860055.1 Xyrauchen texanus
ATACCACTCATCTCCACTACAAATAGGAAAAAGAGGCTACAATTTGCAAGAGCTCACCAAAATTGGACAGTTGAAGACTGGAAAAATGTTGCCTGGTCTGATGAGTCTCGATTTCTGTTGAGACATTCAGATGGTAGAGTCAGAATTTGGTGTAAACAGAATGAGAACATGGATCCATCATGCCTTGTTACCACTGTGCAGGCTGGTGGTGGTGGTGTAATGGTGTGGGGGATGTTTTCTTGGCACACTTTAGGCCCCTTAGTGCCAATTGGGCATCGTTTAAATGCAACGGCCTACCTGAGCATTGTTTCTGACCATGTCCATCCCTTTATGGCCACCATGTACCCATCCTCTGATGGCTACTTCCAGCAGGATAATGCACCATGTCACAAAGCTCGAATCATTTCAAATTGGTTTCTTGAACATGACAATGAGTTCACTGTACTAAAATGGCCCCCACAGTCACCAGATCTCAACCCAATAGAGCATCTTTGGGATGTGGTGGAACGGGAGCTTCGTGCCCTGGATGTGCATCCCACAAATCTCCATCAACTGCAAGATGCTATCCTATCAATATGGGCCAACATTTCTAAAGAATGCTTTCAGCACCTTGTTGAATCAATGCCACGTAGAATTAAGACAGTTCTGAAGGCGAAAGGGGGTCAAACACAGTATTAGTATGGTGTTCCTAATAATCCTTTAGGTGAGTCTATATATACACACACACACACACACACACACACACACACACACACACACACATACATACATACAAACATATATCCAAAACAAGCACTCATTATAAAACTAAAACAACACAATCCAGCGCCGAATTGTTAGCGCGCACACAAAAGAAAAAGAAACTGTGCGTTGAATGCTGGAGCACTTTGCGGATAACTAGATTTGCATCATGCGTCCTGTATGCAGAAGCTCAGCATTTGCGCAAGGAGCTCTAAAATGGACTGAAATATACTTTTGGCACTTTAAGGTGAACTCAGTAGTTTTTGTAGTATATCGACGTGGCTTACACTGACACATAGTGGCCTGGATGCTGCATCATTCAAAGAGCAGTTTTCAGTTTCAGATGTCATTGTAGAAATGTAGTATTCACAGTCAGTCATGATTACTTTAATCAATGAGTCAAAGTGTCAAATAACAGGACAGTAATGGAGATTTATAGAGTAGTATTCAGCTGGTCATGTGACTCTAACATGGCAGCCCCCATGAGGACTGTTATGAGACACCAGACTTTCTCTTCAGGAGTTTAGACCCATAAAGATGTCTTTAGATTCCTTCAGATTCCAGTTATACTGACGCAGTTATCTCCAGACCTCCTTACTTACACGTTCTTGACGTGCATGTCCACTGTTGTTGTCTTTACCTTCATATCTTGATATTTAGTGGCCATTACATCTAGTTTCTTCGTGACAGCAACGGCTCAAAATATAAGTGTTGCCACCTTGTGGACCCACTAATTAAGGCCTAGGTACACTTTGTTTTTGCGCGTTCTGGATCGGAACGCAGCTGGACGACCACGTCGCTGTTCGGAGGATACTTTTGATTGACTGCAAATGAATAGGAACACGTTTGACACACACCATGTAAAAAAATCGGTGGTGACCTAAAATTTGTCTGACACCCCTGGCCTAGATGAACTCTGCCTTCAATTCTTTCATCCCCTTTCAGTTTCAACTTTGCTGGAACAAAGATAGTTTATAAATGTTTTGTATATTAAATGACACAAAGCACATTCCAGTAGATAATGAAAAATAGGGGGGGTTTATTTTCAGTATCGGTTAATACAACTTACAACTTAATCAAATTGCAGTCAATGCCCCTTATGCAAATAAAGATGTGCAAGAAGTTACTTTAGATCAGATGGCCTCAGATGTATCAGCTTCTATATTACGGCTTAAATGATAAACAATATAATCTGATTGAACACTGTACAGCCTTGTGTGCTCTACAAGTAATACAAAAAATATAATTAGCATATCTGTTGTCATTACAATAAAGTCAACAAAGCTACTCAAATAGTCACATATAGGTCCTGGATTACTTTTAAAACAGCAAGGACTGGTTTATTTAGCCATACCCATGCACGCTTACATTTTAAAAATTATACACATGGGTACATTACTATTATTGCTGTGCTGTGCTATTGAGTCTGGCTCAGATCTTAAATATTACTATACATTATGGCAAGGGAAACATCATCTAATGTAAATGGCACAATATTGGTCTGAATATTATTAAGACAATAAACAAATGGTTAGTACCAAAAACAACAGTGACCACAAAGTGAATGTCTCTTAGTTTGGTAAAAAAAAAAGAAAAAAGGGAATAAACAAATAGGTCCAAAACATAAAATGGGTTAAAGGGGAGAACATATTAAAAATAACCTGAATGATCCTAACACAGCAAATACAAAGAAAACTGTGGCAATACAAGAAGCAATTCAGTCCCCATAATACACTTCTCTGGCTTCCCATCAGGATCTTTGGTCCTTTAACACAACGTCAAAAACAAATGCTGATGTTGGAGGACAAGTCCGTGGTCAGCCTGTGATGTGCTCATAAATTAACTGAAAGGAAATGGACACAGAACAACCAAATGAATAACAAAATAAAATGTGGAGTGGAAACATGCAAATAAATTATAACAAATATTAGAAACACAAATATTCAAGCATGCTGTGATGAGATGCGATACATGAGCTTGAAATACAAACAGTATTAAGATATATTGAACGATTTAAAGGTTTATAGTTGAAGTAACTAGTTCAACGTCATACTTCACCCAAAAATAAAACATTCTGTCATAATGTTTATACCGTTCCAACCCAATTTTTTTTAAGCACCACAAAAGTATATACAGTGGCAAGAAAAAGTATGTGAACTGTTTGGAATGACCTGCATTTATGTATAAATTTGTCTTAAAATCTGGTTTGATCTTCATCCAAGTAACCATAATTAATAAACAAAATCGGTTTTAACTAATAACACACAAATAATTGTATTGTTCTTGTACATATTGAATACATCATTCAAACATTCACAGTGTGGTTTGGGAAAGTATGTGAACCCTAGGCTAAAAATGCCACGAAGAGTAAGAAGTTGGCAAACCTGGCATCCAATTAATGAAACAAGATTGCAGGTGTGGGTTAGAGCTACTTTGACTTATAAAAAGCACTCAAACATTTTGAGTTTTCTATTCACCAGATGCATCTGCTGACGTGGACCATGCCACACAAAAAAAGAGATCTCAGACCTACGGTCAAGAATTGTTGCTTTGCATAAAGCTGGAAAGAGTTACAATGTTATTTAGAAGAGCTTAGATATTCATCTATCCACAGTAAATGTAGAAGATACTGTAGCTACTCTCCCTAGAAGTGGCCGTCCAGCCAAGATGACTGAAAGCACACACAGCAGAATGAATGATGAGGTAAACAAGAATCCTAGAGTGACAGATTAAGACTTGAAGGAATCATTGGAACTAATTTAACATCTCTGTTCATGAGTCTACTATACGGAAAACATTAAACACAACAAAGGAAGCTGCAGAAAATCCAACTTTTGGAGTGGCCCTGTCAGAGCACAGACCTTAACCCTATAGAGATGCTGCAGAATGACCTCAAAAGAGCCGTTCACACCAGACATACTAAGAATATGTCTGAACTGAAGCAGTTCTTTTAGTGAGAATGGTCCAAAATTCCTTCTGAATGTTGTGCAGGTCTAATCCGCATCTACCAGAAATGCTTGGTTGAGATTATTGCTGCAAAAGGAGAATCGACCAGTTATTATATCAAAGGGTTCACTTACTTTTTCCACAACACTGTGAATATTTAATGGGATGTGTTCAATAAAGACATGAAAGATTATAATTGTGTGTGTGTTGTTAGCTTAAGCACTTTGTGTTTGTCTAAACTTGTGACTTTGATGAAGATGAGATCACATATGACCAATTAATGCAGAAAACCAGCTGATCCCAAAGGGTTCATATACTTTTTCTAGCCACTGTAAAAGTAGTCCATAAGGCTTGTGCGCTATAATTGGAGTCTTCAAAAGTCATATGATGGCCTTGTGTGAGGAACAGGCCCAAAGATATGTTTTTTGAGTCGGTCAGTTGAACTCTGTTGAAAGCACAAATATGACATTTATTACAATGGGGTGTAAATGTAATGCCTTGAAAACGGCTGACTGCCGAAACATTGGTAAGAAAAATAAAAGAGCCTATATTTTGAGTTGTGCCGTTATAGTCTCTTTTTTTCTTCAAAATGTTGTTTTCCCCCATAACTTCACCTCTGAATCTTAGATTGTCTCTTTCAGTGTAATAAATACCATCAATGAAATAACCATTGCTTCTAAATGTAATGAAGGCTTGAAAAACTTTTGGTCCTTCATTTTATTATATTTAGGACTAAATGTTACATTTAGGGGCTTTTTTACATGAATTATAATTATTTTAAGATTTACGCATTTCAATTTCATGACAAAATTCCATCAAATGTCATTTTGTAATCTTTTACTTGATAAAATAAAAACATTTAAATAAATATTAATTTTAAATTGTATTAATTTAATTTTGTAAAAAAAATTACACAATTCAATTAGATGGATTTTTTGGAAAGTGAGCTGCGTAAATCTTAAAAATAGACAGTGTACATTTAGAGCATTTATTAACCCCTTATAACTTGTGTGCCCTCTACAAACTCAAGAACTGGAATTGGATCAACTGATTTATGTATTTTCTGGTCTGCATTCTTTGTATGTGCATGAAAAAGGATGATACATCCTCGAATACAATAACATATACATTCTTATTTTGTGTTCCATGGATTATACTAACTCAAACAGGTTTACATACATGAGGTTGAAAAAATAATGATAGAATTTTCATTTTTGGGCAAACTATTCTTTTGAAGACAGCAATGATCTGGAATGCTTTAAATTATTAAGTACATTTCATAGGACACCAAAAGAGGGCGTCTGAGACATTGTATTTTCAGTACTACAACTGAAATATAAATATCATTTAAAGGGATAGTTCACATAAAAATGAAAATGCTCTCATCATTTACTCACCCTCATGCCATCCCAGATGTGTGTGACTTTCTGTCTTCTGCAGAACACAAAGATTTTTAGAAGAATATTTCAGCTCTGTAGGTCCATACAATGAAAGTGAATGGCGACCAGACCTTTGAAGGTCCAAAAAAGCATATAAAAGGCAGCATAAAAGTAATCTATAAGACCACCTATTTATGCGCACAGTTATATGTAGTATACTTTGACGGGCTCGTGTTCGACTGTACACAGACACTGAGCGTTCGCGTCAAAATGGAAGTACACCTAGTGTTTAAAGGTTCACTCCGTATTTGTTTTCATCATTTAAAAGGTTTTACTCAAAGAAGTGAATAACTATTTTGAAACATGTATAAAATCATGACCACTCATGTGAGATGAATAGTTCAGTCATATCAGTAATCAGTTTTATTCTATCCAGTTGTTAAATCCATATATTCATAATCGATATGATAAGTGTGGGTGAGAGACTGATACACATTTATTTCCTTTTTCACTATAAATGTTTACTTCCTGTCGCTCTCCAATGGGGCGTTCAGAGGACAGAGTTCATGCAGCCTCCTGTAAGAACTGACGGTTGTACCTTTTATAGTACTTTTAAGTGAACATTTATAGTGAAAAAGAACTTAAATATTGATCTGTTTCTCACCCACACCTATCATCTTCTGAAGACATTGATTAAACAACTGGAGTCGAGTGGATTACTTTAAAGCTGCATTTATGTGATTTTTGGACCTTCAAAATTCTGGTCACCATTCACTTGCATTGGACCTACAGAGCTGAAATATTCATCTAAACATCTTAGTTTGTGTTCAGTAGAAGAAAGAACGTCATACACATCTGGGATGTCATGAGGGTGAGTAAATGATGAGAGAATTTTCATTTTTGGCTGAATTATTTCTTTAAGGCTTCTTAACTATACATTCTCGCTCAACAATATACAATCAATACTCTTAAGTTATCACATTCATGTAGACTTTAATACACTTATGTTAAGGAGCTGCTTTCAGTGTTGTATCCATTTCAGGGACATATCACAAAATGGATGCTTTGTAAATGTTTGACAATGACACAGATACCATCAATAACCACAAGACGGAGCTAGATACACTTCATTTGAGCTGCATGTGCTGCAGGAAAGAACCTAATGCAGAAAATCAAACAAACTGCTGCTTAATACCCAAGATGAGTCTGAATTTAATGTGATGAGATTAAACAACTGGTAGCGTGAAACAATACAGTCTTTATACAATCTATTCTGATTTACAAATGAATGAATGAGTCGGTGTAACGAATTACTGGCTGAATCAGTCACAGTGGTTACTGAATTAACTTCTCATTAACTGATCAGATGTTTTTTAATAACAATGTATATTTAAATTAACACATTCACAAAAATGTTGTAAAATTATTTTGCATAAATTGGTGATTCTCACAAAAACCATCAAGAAAATGCCCTGGCCCCATTTAACCTAAAATAAAAAAAACAATACAAATGAATCATCATTGTGTAATTAGATAAAATACGATTGTTAATCATGTTTAAAAATAAGTAATTAAATAATAATTGTATTAATAACCCCAGTGAGCAAGCCGAAGGGACCAATTTAGGACCAATAATTGTATTGTTTTGCATTGTGACATTATTTTCAGGACACTTAAGCACATTTTACCCCACAATTCTCAATATCATAACTTGCTCAGACATTTTTCTTGTACTATTCCCATTGTTTTTAATAATGATTACTATTACCATAACAAGAGTGTCATTTGTTTTATGTATTGCAGTAAAAAGATGCTGTTATACAATGATTTTTTTACATTAGAACCAGCAAAAATGAAAGCCACTATCAAGGGAGCACTTCTATGATGTATGAATACGTAACTGTCATGAATATAATGTCACAATGTTCTCATTTGTTTTGAAGTAAAATGAGACCAGGACATTCTCTTCACCTGTTTCGTGAGAATCACCGAAAAATATTAATATTTTTTTTAATTTAGTATAAACATAACAGGGTTCCTGCGAGTCCTTAAAAGTCTTACATTTCGTTTTCTAAAATTTAAAAGGCATGAAAAGTACTAAATATATTAAATGGTATAAGTCTTAATTATCAAGACACGAATCGCAACATGGTCTAATGTTATTATTAAACTCCAAAAGGATATGATTTATTTTAATAAATGCCTTCTCCAAACACGGGGGAGCTAGTGAGTGTTTCCAGCAGTTGCACAGTGGTTGTAATCAGTGAGTACCAGACATTTATGACAAGTGATAGCTTATGATCTACTGTTGAAGACTTATGACAATGTTTACTTTAAAGAGTTTATAATACCTTGTAGATGAATGTAAGAATGAATATTTCATTTCCCTTATCTGTTTAAATGAGCAGCAAGAAACAGTGAAGCACCGACATTTCAAAATAAGAGTCCCTGGTGTATTTCAGGCTTGTTTTTTTTTTATAGTTAAAAAAAACTTTCAGAAGATTAATCCGTTATTGCTTTTCTTTCCACACATTATCGTATTAGCAAATTTCAATAATCAGTCAATCTCTAATTTGTATGTTTTGAAGTACTGGTACATAAACACATTATATATGACAAGTCTCTGTCTGCAAAGTATCCAATCAGTGCAGCATGAACACATGAGATTACTGAAATATATTGATAATAGTTACATTTCTTTCCTGTGTGATTTCTAAACACTGCTGGAAAATTTGGATCTGATTGGAACTGACTGGAGTAGCCAATCACTAAAGGTTTACACAAAATGATTAGATGGCAGGATAAGAAGACTGCACAAGAACTCACTTTTTCTTGTCCTTGTCCTTCTTCTGGGGCTGTGAGAGGGAGAGGGTCTCGGCCGCCACCTTTCTCCTATTGAAGGCGTTCATCTCCTCCTCCAGCTCTCGTCTCTTTTCCTCCACCTTCCTCTTCTCCTCCTGGTGCATGCGCTTCAGCTGCTCAAACTTGTCGTGTAACTGAGAGAGAGAGAGAGAGAGAGAGATGCATGTTAATGGCATTCACCAGAGGTGCTGACTATCATGTTTTAAGAATGTTGGCTGAGGGGGCCTGTGTATCTCAGCGAGTAAAGATGCTGACTACCACCCCTGGAGTCGTGAGTTCAAATCCAGGGTGTGCTGAGTGACTCCAGCCAGGTCTCCTAAGCAACCAAATTGGCCCGGTGGCTAGGGAGGGTAGTGGGTCGCTATAATGTGGTTAGCTCTCAGATGCCACGGTGGATGTCATGAAGCGGAACGCGCTCAACAAGCCAAGTGATAAGATGCGTGGATTGACTGTCTCAGACACAGAGGCAAATGAGATTCGGCCTCCGCCACCCGGATTGAGGCGAGTCACTACACCACCATGAGGACTTGGAGCGCATTGGGCATTCCAAATTGAGAAAAAACGCGTTGGCTGTATTCCACTAATTGTGCTTAAGACCTGTTTTCAAACACAAAGCTTTGTTTGAAACTCTAAATTAAAGGAATAGTTTACCTAAAAATGTCATCTGTCATCATTTTCTCACGCTGATGTTTTTAAGTGATATGATTGTGTTGTGTGAGGAACAGGCCAAACTTTCAGTTGTTTTTCACCAAAGATTCTCCTCCATCTAGCTCTCAAATCAAATAAAAAAAAATATATTTTTCTTACTAGGTATTTTTTGTCTTATTTTCTAGAAAAAAATATCTAAAATACTGAGAAGCAGAATTATGTAAAATATTGTTTTTAGAGAAATTGAACAAAATTTGGTGAGATTTATGCTTAAAACAAGAAAAATGTATTTGTTAATGAGGTAATAAAAATAAAATTTGTAAAATATATATTTTTTCTTGTAATAAGCATATACGTTTCTAAATTTTGTTTGATTTCTCTGAAAAGATGACAAAATATCTTATGCCATTTTGCTTTTCCAGTAAATAGATCTTGTTTTAAGAACATTTTGGTAATTTTACTGGAAAACTTGAAATTTTGATGAAATGTTAATTTATATGAAAAGAAAACATGATTCTTTGCAGAATAGGCATGATGGATCATGTGTGACGTCAATGCACACATTTTTGGAGTCTAGACTTTTGTTGTCCATTTCAGAGCTTCAGCATAGGGAAACACTATCAGTGAATTACAAATGTTATTTCAGTCTGTGCCTCAAACAGAGCTATTTTATGGCTTCAGATGAACATGATGACTTGGAATTTAGCATACAAGTTGAATGAACTACTTTTATGATGCTTTTTATCCTTCTTTATTTTTTTTTTGTAGCTCAGCAGTCCCAGTACCCATTCTCTTCTATTGTATCAGTGCTCAAACTAGCAACAATGACAAAATGACTTCACAGTACCAGCAGCTCTTCTGTGATGGTGATACTGTCACACAGGAGGACCCCACCCTACCCCCGGATGGATGGAGTAACTCTCAATGGCAGGGATGTGCACAGGGGGGTGGCTACAGTGGACCAGGCCATTGCCCCTTTGCCCTTCTGGGCTGATGTGCCCCTCTGAAGAGAGTGATTGCATTTGCATATGTTAATTTTGGTTTATGTTAACATGAGCTAGATGCCATCTTCAGCTGTTGCATCACGTCTCTGTTTGGCAGGACAGCAGATCAGGAGCAAGGGGTGCTAAGTGGGTTCAATGCTTATTGCTTGACACTTGAGTGGGCCAAATGCATCAAAAATGCACATGAATTAATATTGACTTGAGATTTTAATGATTAATCGATAATCAATTAATTGTCGTTAATAAATTGATCATGCTTATCAATTGTCGATTAATTAATTTCAGGACAAATGCATTCAGTAATCATGCCTGCAAAACTTGATAAGGTCATCCGCTGCCAGAAGGGCCTTTTGCGCTTTATGTCTTGTCCACATTACAGAAGAAGAACGCAATATAATCAATGTCTGATCGTTTCACTATAAATTAACATTATATTTTCTGCATACATGATAGTGTGTTGAAGTACAACATGACAACAAGCACTGTTGATCTGATGGTCTCCTTGTTTCATCCCAAAATACAATTATGTCAGCCATCACAGGAAGGCACGAAGACACATTCGGTTGGCATCTCGCCAGCACCAGAGAAACGGTGTTTCTGATTTGACATAATTTCAAGTAAAAAATAAGTCTGAAATATCCCTAAATCCACAACGTGAATTATTGATGAACTCAAATATGTATTTTGCATACAAGTTATTAATAACAGTAATTCATAAATTCACACATTTGTACTAAACTTAGCCTAAATGAACTGAAATACATGAAAATGCCAAAGCTTTCATTTCTTTAGTGCATTCATTTAAACTATATTTAAAGAGTAGGCTACATGCACATATTATCCTCCATCCTCCAATATTGCTTTAAATCAGGGAATTATCTAGGGCCTGACAGCTCTTTGGGAATAAGGCTAAATCTAGAGGAGGCTGGACTAACCTCTCTCTCCTTCTCCTTCAGCTCAGCCTCCGTCTCTTTCACTTTGTTCACAAACATCTGCCTCATTTCCTCTTCCTTCCGCTGCAGGTCTCCAAGAAATTCTTTCCTCTTGGCTTCATATGTTTCCTGAAGACTGTAGAGAAGTAATTAACACAAAGATTGTATTGCCCTCATGTACAAGTATGCGTACAAGCAAAAATATTTGAATGTATTTAATGAAATAAGACCAATGATAATCAGTTTTGCATGCAGATAATGTAGCAGTGACCCACCTGAAAGGCTGGCTGTCTGGGTCGGTGTCTTTGAAGCCCATCTCCTCTAGCTTACAGCGTCTGTAGAGTTCATAGTGTCTGGCATGAGTCTGCTCTCTCAGATCCTCCATGTTCACTCTGATCAACATCTCCCGCAGCTTTACGAAGTCACAGTGACTCTCGTTCTCCACTGCAACACACACATGCACATGACCACTGTCAATACACTTCTGCCTGACTACGGTCAAATACACTGCCTTTCAAAAGTTTGGGGTCACTTGACTAAAATGTTTCACATGATCTTTTGATCTGAAGGCATATGCTTAAATGTTTGAAATGAGATTTTCTCACAACCGCATTCTCTGCAAACCTGTGCTGTGTGAACGGAACCGTACTGGACAACTAGTTGTCTGTAATGATATATAATGTGAAAGCCACACCGCATTGTACACGAGCGTGTCTCGTGTTAATCATGTGGTGTTTCTTTAACTCACACAGTTAAAGATATGAGCTGTGTGTCATCCGAAGGTCCAACCACTGTCTTTCACCAAAGCTGCTTGCGATTGTGAACCACGCGACAAATGCTGCGCTCTGCACTCGGTTAAAAAGCATTCAAACCGTCGTCGGTTAATTATGATTTGATCTATGAACTTGCGCCTCATTTGAACTTGTTTATTTAACACGCTGTTATTGTGATAAGACAAATCTTTTATATTTCCTTAAGTCACTGTCACTATGGATACAGCTGTTAGAATACAGTTGTGACTTCGGTTGTTCGTTCATACAGACAGTATTCAAGCCGCAACTGTAAGCTGTTGTATGAACGGGACATTTAAAGACTCAAACCTGTAAGTAAATGCAGTTGTCAATCCCAAACACTGACTGTCTGAACGTAGCCATAAGGGTCGTAGACAGATAAATAAAATTGCAAATAATAACATGCAACAACCATATAATTGTTCATAGTTAGGATAGCAAAAATTATAGGTTTGCCAACTTTTAAAAGGAAGGAGAAAATGCTTCACACATCTTTTGTTGTTGACTTCAAATGTCAAGAGACAATCAAGCTCTTGATGACAGAGAGAGAGCTGTCAAGTCAGATATGAAAGAATGATTTTGGAGAAAATAAAAAGGCGCTGTCTTCATGGGAAGATCCTCCTAGGACTTTACTGTAATTAGGAAACATCAAATCAGAGTCTCAGATCAGTGGCAATGAGATAATGTTTTCTTTTGGGAGTAAGGAAACTATTTAAATGACAGATCCGTGCACAGTTTATAATGCCAGAAATGTTATGCAGAATGAGCATCCCCTCAGTTAAACTATCATGACAACAGAGAATGTCTGCTGGTAAATAAAAAAAAATAAAAAAAAGTGTCTTCATTTTCCTGGCAATAAAAAACATTTATACCCAAAATCTAATTACTGTAACGTGTCCTCACATTTTACTTTGAGAGGGTTTTTTTCTGTTTTTTTTTTTTGTTGATGTAAATTTGTACAGTAGTTTTTCATTAACCTTAATGATGATTCTCATTAGATTTAATTACAATACAGGAATTCATGTTTTTATTTAAAATCGCCCTAAATGAAATGCAGTCTACTACCCAACCCTAGCACGACGGGACCCAACAAACTTAGGGTCAGTTTTTCCAAGTATAACTTCGGGTTTGTGTCAAGTTTGTAATGAAAAACTAAATCTTATTATTAGGGGTGTAACAATCCATCAATCTGGATCAATGCATCGATCAAATAACCAACGATACGATGTCATCGATGCCATGCGTAAACATCAATGTATATGCACCTTTATTTTGACACCAATTCCAGCCACGTCCGTACGCATTTCCATCAGGCAATCCAGCAACCTTATGATTTTGTGATTGAAGCCTAAAGTTGAGCTAAGCTCTAGCCATGATCACATGTCAACCAGGCTTCCCTCGAAACGCAAGCTACGGTGACAGGATAGCACAGAGTGGTTCACTTGCATGATTATATCGGGCTTCCCTTGATATCGTGCCACATGCGACCCATTTGAATACAACATTTTCTATTTTAAAGCATGTCCCAATCTGGATACTGAATTTGCACTTTTCAGAGAGCTCAATAAAATATTAAAATTATAATTTGGTAGCATTTGTAAAATAATACATTTAATTGATTGTGTAAAATAGGCACCTCATATCGTAATATCAATTGCACACCCCTGAATCGAATCAAAATTGTAGCAGGCTTTGAGGTATCAGCAAACATATGATCGCTGGGTAAGAAAATAGACAAAAGATCGTATCGTGATTAAACTTGCGATTTACACCCCTAGTTATTAATATTACTATAAATTACGGCTGTGAATCGTTTAAAAGTTTTCAACTAATTTATCGCAGTTTTCTGTGATTGATTGTGTTAATCATGGTACATGATACATTACAACAAACATTAAAAAAATATTATTATAAATATATTTACTTTGTCTCAAAAAACTTGCAAGTAATTGGTTATTTACTTATTTGAATCATATTGAAAAACAAATACATTTAAATAAATATTATATATTAAATGTTGCCTAATATAGGCATTAAGAGATGAGTTAGGGGCTGTTCACACCGAATATGTTGTTTCATGTGTCTACACCATTTTTCAACTGTTCAGTTGTTTCAATTTAATTTTTTTTTAAGTTTCTCATGCAAACCGCCACATTTTTAGTTTTTAGAAACATCGAGACACCGGTGTTCGGTTTCATAATTTTTTTATGCTGGTCTCACAATGATTCAACATTCTTAAAAAAATTCAGGCTTCAAAGGGGACTGTTACACATGATTCCAGATTGTTCTTTACCAGAAATGCTTTTTTAGCATTTAATAAATGGCAAGCTAATGTTTATTTCCTTTTGCTCTGGTGTGCTGTGGGGGCACCATACCTTATTAAAACTGAGAATGTTAAAGGTTTCGAATGTTGCCTATGATGCTTAAATAAAATACAGCCTATAGCAAAATAATGTACTTGCTTGCAAAACAAATGATAAAAAGAGAGTGATTTAGTGTTCAGGTCGGGTTCAGGCTTAAAATTTTATGGTACCGTGCCAGTAGGGTTGGGTCAGGTCAAATGGCCTCGGGAATAGACAGGCTTCAACTTAATTCCTGTGCACACCTCTACAACACATCCACAACCATGAGGTATTTTCCAATTTTAATAATAAATCATTCTATTTTTAATGTTATATTAAATGGAAATAAGATGTTTTGCGTTAATGAGAATTGGGGAGAAATGTGCTTGTCATGAAAATAATGTCACAAAAATGCAAAAAGATCATAATGGCTTCATGTCCCTAATAATAGACTTCATATTCTTGAAGTAAAATATAATTTATCTTTTCAAACTTTTAATTTTGGGGTGAAATATGACAAGAACATTTTATTTTTTGACAGGTTTCAGTGAGTGCCCCCTGCAGTGTGTCCATTTGGACTTCAGTGCACATGTTCTCACAGTTAACAGAGCATTTCCGGTCTGTAGATTGATATCAGTGGGAGAGAATTCACACTGATGGAGGAGGAAGACCGTATCTGTGTCCCAAATGATGCACTCTACACTATGGACTTACAATTTACATAATGCACAAAGCCATGTAGTGTATGAATTTTTGCAGTGTAGTATCTTCTCAAGAGGAACACTTATCATTTTTACTACACAGAAGATTTGGTATTTAACTGCTGATGGAAGTAATATATTTCAAATGCAAGCAATGTGTTGCTGCTAGCTTTAGCACATTAGTCAACCTCAGTTCAACACTTGTATCTCAACTAATGAACATATTCACATGTGGGGTGATGGTAAAGCATTCAACTTATATTTGTAAGGTGCTGTCTTCACTTAAGTTTCACTAGTTGCTACGTTCTCCATTTACATTGTTTTGTCAGACCAGCAACGCAGCCAGGTAACTCTGCCCTTCCACTACCTATGGGAAGCCGCTATCGTTGAATGCATGACGTTTACAACATTTCACACCACACGTTTTGAAGTGTGGAATGCAACATCCGGTTGAGATTTTCGTGGATACTTTAATGCACAGTAATATGGGATTGACAGTAAAAACATTAGACAACAAAACACAATGTTTCATGTCTCTCGTTAATAAAGGGAGAATAGCTCCTATCTGGAATGGATGTACTGATCCAATCAAATTTCACATTTGAGGGACTGAGAGCAATTTACTGACCCTTGAATAAACGGCCCCTGGAAGTCATCTTCCCAAACACACAGGCAAAAATAGCAGGGAGGAAACAAATACCAGCCGTCTCCCATCTGTCATACAGTCTGGACGCTTCAGCAGATAGTGCTATCACATTTACAAGACCATTAGTGTGGTGAACCAATGCTGCTTTTAGCTGAAAGATCAAATATAAACATTTTCACTAGGATTTATCACAATGTAGTTTTTTTCATTTGTCCACTTTTAAGAGAAAACCGATGCATAGATCAATCATTTGCAAAGAAAAAAAAGCTACTAGCATAATAAAAATATGGATATATACAGTAGGGTCTAAAAGTATGAGATCACTATTAAAATGCTTCTATTTTGTATTAGTTTCTAATTAAATACAACAATTTTAATTACAAAAAGATTATTGGCATTTTATTTTAGCATAGTATTTAAAATGTTCCAAAACCTTTATTTATTTCCATGTTTAACTGAAAAAAAAAATTAAAAAAATAACATTAAACATTAAAACCACCTGCCTAATATTGTGTAGGTCCTCCTCGTGCCACCAAAACAGCGCCAACCTGCATCTCGAATGGCATTCTAAGATGATATTCTTCTAGCCACAAGCAGTTATCTGAGATACCGTAGACTTTGTCAGTTCGAACCAGTCTGACCATTCTCTGTTGACCTCTCACATCAACAAAGCATTTCTGTCCACAGAACTGCCGCTCTCTGGATGCTTTTTGTTTTTGGCACCATTCGGAGTAAATTCTAGAGACTGTTGTGCATGAAAATCCCAGGAGATCAGCAGTTACAGAAACACTCAAACCAGCCATCTAACACCAACAATCATGCCACAGTCCAAATCAAAACTGAAGCTCCTGACCCATATCTGCATGATTTTAAGCACTGAACTGCTACCACATGGATAGTTAGAGTTTTTGGATGGCTCTTGGTGTGGGGCGGTGGAGAGAGTAGTATAGATTTAAATGTGTATGATATACACACACACACACACATACATATATATATATATATATATATATATATATTATATATATAAAAATTAAAAAAACATGTGTTTGTTTGATTTATTTTGTGTATATACTGATGTGTGGCCACAGAATGTTTGTTGGGGTCAGGGCGGGGTTGGGGATTGGGAGGGGTGGTTGTGGGGGTTAAATGTTGATTCTATGTACACTACCGGTCAAAAGTTTTGAAACACTTGACTGAAATGTTTCTCATGATCTTAAAAATCTTTTGATCTGAAGATGTATGCTTAAATGTTTGAAATTAGTTTTGTAGACAAAAATATAATTGTGCAAACATATGAATTTATTTCATTATAAAAAAAAACATTTAAAAAAAAAAAAAAAGTTTTTGAAATTGATGACTTGGACCAAATAATAAAGAAAAGCAGCCAATAAATTCCCAACATTGACGTCCATTAGAGGGTGGAGGAGTGGCCGAGGACCAAGCTAAGGCATATTGGAGAACCGGCGAGTACATTTCTTTTTTTTTCTCTCTCTCTCCCACAGCTGCTCAGTGTTGGCCTTTCCCTCTCTTTTTTAAAATGTTTCATTAATTTGGCACAGATTGTTATACTTGTGTACTATTGTTTGTACAGATGAACGTGGTACCTTCAGGCATTTGGAAATTGATCCAAGGATGAACCAGACTTGTGGAAGTCCACAATTTTTTTTTCTGAGGTCTTGGCTGATTTCTTTTGATTTTCACATGCTGTCAAGCAATGAGGCACTGAGTTTGAAGGTAGTCCTTAAAATACATCCACAGGTGCACCTCCAGTTCAGTACACATCTTCTCAGAAGTTAATTGGCTAATAGTCTAAAGGTTTAACATAATTTTCTGGAATATTCCAAGCTGCTTAAAGGCATAGTTAACTTATATAATATATATATATATATATATATATATATATATATATATATATATATATATATATATATATATATATATATATATATATATATATATACACACACACTTGCATTCTTTTGCATATAAATTAAGACATATCATGATTTTAATTCAATTAATTGTTTTTTTTCATACATGTACTTTTCCCCAAAATGTCAAATTCCCTGAAATTTCATGTTTAATAGTTTATACAAATTTTATGACAGGATTCTGCATTTCCGTCAGTGTTTTCTGCATTGCAGAAATCATAGAGTCCTAAAAAAACACATGAAATTTGATGTGTGCAAACCTGATTCAAACCACATCCATAAGTGATTAAAAACACATTTTTTTTTTTAAATAAGTTTCAGAACGGTCAGATAGGATATCAATGTGTATGTGATCTCATATAAAGTGCACAATATTGTCTGGAGCTGTGTCTGAAAACTCTAATTTTTGGTAACCCTTTCCTCATATAGTGAACTATGTGGCATTCACTATGTAGTGAACATTGAATGAGTGAATGATTCTGCAGGTTTGGGCACAGTTAGGGTTAGGCATGAATTGTAGAATGCCTCTGTTGCTGTTCTCTGATGTGCTTTGTGAGTTTAGGACCACACTAAGAAGTCATGATAGACATAAGCGGAGGCAAAATCTTCTGTCTTGCGACCTGTCTTTCCACACGGACACACTCTCAGATGTTGTGAGGAAGGCACTTGGCTGCTAGATACACCGGATATGGACTACACTGAACAAAAGAATCTGATTTCATCACAAAATGACAGTCCGAATGTTCAAATTTGAAAAACAAATCACATTTATATGCAGCGTGAACAAAGTTCTTGAGCTTTCATGAAACTAACTGTTATTTTATTTAACAAATGGTTAATTCCATAAACTGCTAAACATAGAGCATCTCTTTCATGAAGCAATAGTTTCTACTCAAGCTGGATGAGCAATTAAAATGAAAAACATTTGTGGTTAATGAGGTGACCTTATCAGTTGTTAGAACTCTCTCACAAATATCAGAGAGAAAGAAACTTAATTAGATGCAGTCTAGAGTGGCATTTATCACTGCTTTGATTGATGGGATTGTTTTAACATGAAAGGCATCATAAAAACCTCTCAACCAGCATCCTCAGGGACAAGAAGAGATGGAGGACAATGAAGAGCAGAGTTAACAAATAAGTCCCAGTGTGGTTGACGTATGCCACCAGCCCCTCAAACACAATACTCTAAAAGGGTTACAGGGTAACGCTCAGCATAAGTACCCAAAACCAGAGACTAAACTGTAAGAATGTGAACAGAATGTGATTGTCAATTTTGTTGTACTCAAGGCTAGGTCATTCTCTTTTATTTTGCACACTGTGATGTTTCACGCACAGTCAAGTGTTTTAGCCTTTCAAAGTATCTCCATAGAGTGCAACAGTCTGGTTCCTGAAGTAAAAATCCTATTCATTTTCTCCATTGGTAAACTGATTTTTTACATTAACTTCAAAACCTTTAAAGACAGGCCTACTGTTAGCTCGGAGGTTGTCAATCGATTGTATTCACTTCTTTGTGCCATCAGTGTGCGTCATTTAGATTTTAATGTTTTAAAAATCATGTATAATAGCACAATTTCTGATGAAGAACTACACAACCCATAATCCTGAAGAGAGATCCACCAATCAGAGCTGTGGCAAAACAAAGTGCACCAAAAGAGCTCTGCAGTGACTGCCCACTTCCATAACTCACTCAGAGCGGTGGCAAAACAAAGTGCACCAAAAGAGCTCTGCAGTGACTGCCCACTTCCATAACTCACTCAGAGCTGTGGCAAAACAAAGTGCACCAAAAGAGCTCTGCAGTGACTGCCCACTTCCATAACTCACTATGTATTATGCAATCGAGTCGGTCTTATTACACTCAAACTACTTATATATTTGTAAACATCTGAATATTTTACAATAAACTTTTAAATATAATGATTTTAAATTTATAAACAACTTTAAATCAGTCGCTTTTTATTCAATTACGTTGTTTGCAATGCTTCAAGGAATTGTAATTCATGCCCTTATGAAGGACATGAAGTACACAGTCTTGTGCTTTTTGTAGTGTACCTTTTTCTCCCAAATTTGGAATGCCCAATTCCCAATGCACTCGAAGTACTTGTGGTGGGCCGTAGTGACTCGAATCTCAGTTGCCTCCACTTCTGAGACCGTCAATACGTGCATCTTGTCACGTGGCTTGTTGAGCGTGTTACCGTGGAGACTAAGTGCATGTGGAGGCTTCATGCCATTCTTGCCAAAAAACCATAGTTACTGAGTTAGTGTTACTATGGTAAAACTCTGGCACATTTAAGCAATTATTTTTAAATATCTGAATCTTGTTATTCTTACCTTGAACTACTCCCCATGGGTACTGCCTGGCCCTCACTGTCTTATTTCCCACCTTCACCTCTTCAACACTGCCCACCACAGCAAATGGAAGATGAGCCTAGAATAAAAAAGAAATAAAAAGGTTATTGGTAATAACTTTTCAGTCTACAGCAGGCATGATCCGCTTTTCTCTTCTTCTGGTTACTTCTTAAAGAAAGCATTTATCTATGGGCACTTTTGGCCCTCTGAACTTATATCAAGTTTTTCATTTTGAAGAGAAATTCAAGAAAATAAAATCTTAAAACACTTTTGTGTTTTGTCTACTAAAATGTTCCAACAGTGGATATCATTGCGTCACAAGAGATTTTTGACATTTTTCTAAAACGTCACAAACATTTCCACCACATCTCAAATCATGTTTGTATTTTGTTTGATCATATTCTGATGTAGAAATTACATTGGAATAAAAAGGCAGACTTGCTAATGTTAGTTTCATTGCTAGCATTATATGCATTCCAAATACTATTACATATACAGTACAGCTTGATAGTAAAGTTTGTAGTGACAAACTTTGATGTCTGAAAGTTCAAACTAGTTTTAAGATTTAGAAGCTTGATGGTATGAAGTTTGATGGACATTACAGAAAGACAAACAGCCAGCTAGCTAACTAGCAAGATAGTTAGACCATCAGTTAGACACACACACACACACACACACACGTTAGCATTTCTAGTTTTAGCAAGTAACTAGGATGTATAGCCGTTTACTGGTTGCTAGGCATTGCTAGGGTGTCCTGGCCAGTTGCTAAGTACTGCTATCATATTTTATCTTGAGTGTTCTGGCAAGTTGCTAGGCATTCCTAGCATGTTTTAGTTGGTGCTAGGGTGTCCAGGCTAGTAGCTAGGCACTGCAATCATATTTTAGCTGGAGTGTACTGGCTAGTTGCTAGGTATTGCTAGTATGTTTTAGCTAGTTACTAGGATGTTCTGGCTAGTAGCCGTTTATGAGTGTGTTCTAGCTAGTTGCTTGGCATTGCTAGCATGTTTTAGCTGGTTGCTAGGGTGTCCCGGCTAATTGCTAGGTACTGCTAGCATGTTTTTGCTGGTTGCTAGGGTGTCCCGGCTAATTGCTAGGCACTGCTAGCATGTTTTAGCTGGTTGCTAGGGTGTCCCGGCTAGTTACTAGGCCTTGCTAGCATATTTTAGCTGGAATGTTCTAGATAGTTGCTAGGCATTGCAGCATGTTCTAGGTAGCTGCTAGCGTGTCTAAGCTGGTTTATAGTGTGTTCTGGCTAGAGAGAGCAGCTTAAATAGTTCACTTAAAAGTAAAACTTCTCTCCTCATTTACTCACCCTCATGCCATCCCATATGTGTGTGGGGGGGGGGGGCATTGTCACCCACGGATGGGTTTAGCCATTGTGCACCATCTGTGTTTACTTAAGCTTCTCACACGGAACACGTTTACACACACGCCCTCCCACAAAAGTCAAAGGGGAGTACATGGGGGCTTAAGCCCTGTAAAGACCATGTGTTAATAAGGCCCTGGTTGTATGCGTGCACATTCATGAGAGGGGCAAAATAACGTAGCCTCTCGCATGACGCAAACACGTTGGAATGGCATGGAAGGAAATATTCACTGCACACCCTTAATATTTGGAGTTACTCAATGGGTGAATTGATATCCCAGTGAACACCATCAGCCATAGCTCAGGTTCGTTTATTGGGAATCTGTGAAAAGTTAGTCTTTCCTCTTGCGATGATACATAATCTAAAGTTTTTCAGTAGATTGAGGCAACCAGGATAAGCACACGCAAGCAACATTTTGATAAAACAGATACGAATACAAATCTATAGCTAAAACAAGTTATGACATACTGGTTGTTATGAATAACATTGTCCTATGTGCATTTCCAGTTTAGTCGTATCCTAATCGATGATGTTATAAATATAATTGACATATACAGATAAAGCCAAGCACACAATGCACGACTTGCAGTCGGCTTCTTGTGACTCAGTCCAGTTTTTCGTCATGCTGGTTCGAACACTTTAGAATTTGAGTGTATCAATCACATGACCATTTGTTTTCAAGACTTAGACAATGTGTACACTGATATTAAGATGAGTTTTTGGGTGATCCGATCCCAAATGAAAATGTGAGACACCGTTACACCTGGTCATCTCTTTTGAACATTTGTGTTTGGATTTCGAGGACAGAGTCTTTGATTTCATGAGGATATACATCAATGAGTACGCCTGTATTTTACTGAATGATAATAAAGCATAAGGTAAAAGATGAGAAAGAAGGCGCTAAAAACCGGAGCAAATGTTTCTCTTTTTTTTATGCTAACATTTTTTATTGATTCGTAGATAAATAACAAAGAAAACACAACATATATACATTGAATCAAAATTTTACATTTAATCCCACTACTGCCCCTCCCCAATCACCAACCCCACCCTGACCCCCAACGAACACCCCTGTGGTCACATATAAGAATACGCACACTCACACTACATAATTAAAACTAAACTTCTCTCTCCACAGCCCCTCCGTGAGAGTCCCCCAAAAATACGAAATAATTGTCTCATTTCCTATCAAACAAATCCCAAAACCCCAGGCTTCTACTTGACACCTCATCGAAAGCCGCCTACCTCCCCATCTCTGCAAACCACTCCTTAAAATAACCTGCCTACCAATCATAACACTGGTCATAACCCAATTTTTGGGTTATGACCATTTGAGGATAACGGGGTGTAACTTTAGTTCTCCGATTAGTTTGATAGAAAGGCTTTGCAATGGTGAAATAGGGGCAAGAACTTCCTGTTCAATGCAAAACAAGGGAGGGGCTGGTTTTGATGACCAATGAACCAAATGTCTGAGACTGAATGCATATAAGTAAAACAAAATCTTGGGTAGGCCAATCCCACCTTTGTCAATAAAATGTAATGATGTTTACCATTCCAAATGTCTGACTTGGGCTCTAAAACTGCTTGAAATAAGAGGGGGACATCAACAGGGAGAGACTGTAGCAGGTAGTTACATTTTGGAATACAATTCATTTTAATAACATTAACCTTCTCAATCATAGATACATTTAATGAAGCCCACCTGCCCAAATCGCTTGAAAATCTTTTTATTAAGGGGTCAAAATTAACTACCTAAATCAGAAAAATAAGCTGGGAATAAAATGTCCAAATATTGAATGCCCTGTTGGGCCACTGGAAGGTGCCCGGCTGAAAAGCCATTACTGGCACTACACTGTCAGAGCCAAAGCTTCAGATTTTTTAATCTGTATCCTGAGAAATGGAATGAATAATTCTGTGGAGGCAAGGCATAGATAGGATCTAATGGGGTTTGAGACAAATAATAAAATATCATCAGCGTAAAGCAAATGCTTATGCACCATACCTCCTGCCACCACCCCAGGAAAATCATCTTCCCCTCTTATCGCAGCTGCTAATGATTCTAGGGCAAGGCACAACAATAATGGGGAAAGAGAGCAACCCTGGCCCTATCCAGAGTAAAATAACCTAAAATTAATCAATTTGTTTGTCCCGCCGCAACCGGATGTCTACAAAGTAACTTAATCCATCCAATAAAAGTATTCCCAAACCCTTATATTTCCAAAATCTTAAAATGATAATCCCATTCTACAATATCAAAGCCTTTTCGGTGTCAAGTGAGATAGCAGCGACCAGATCTGATCAGTCGCCACTGACCACATGATATTGATGAAACACCTAATGTTATCAGAAGAGCTGCTGCCCAGTTGATCTAAATGTAAAAATGTCGTAACTAAAATTGGTTAGCCAGAATTATTGACAATATTTTTACATTTAGCTGGATCAGGGAAATTGGACAGTAACTCTTACACTCTCTTGGATCTTTGTCCTTTTTAAGAATCAGACTGATCCGGCTTGTGTCATGGTTGGCGAAAGCTTTCCATTCTTTAATGATTCCATATGAACTTCTAACTAAAGTGGAGCCAGTTCTGTAGCATAAGATCTAAAAAATTCAGCAGCAAAGCCATCTGGCCCAGAGCCTTGCCTGTAGGCAAGGCCTTAATTACCTTGCCAAACTCCTCCAAAGTTTATCTCAGAATCAAGAGAATTTCTTTGCTCAGTCGTCAGTTTAGGGAGTTCTAATGGTTTCACAAAGTTCCTAATATCTTCATAAGTAGATGAAGACATGGAGCTATAGAGATCAACATAGAATTCTTTAAAAGCTTTTTTTCCCCCTTTGTTTTTGTGGAGTTTTTCCACTTTTTCAATCCGGGTGGCGGAGGACGAATCCCAGCTGAGACGTCAACCTGTGCGCATCTTATCATGTGGCTTGTTGAGCATGTTGCCATGGAGACATAGTGTGTGTGGAGTCTTTGTGGCATCCACGCTCATCTCACCACGTGCCCTACCCAGAACAAATCACATTATAGCGACCACAAGGAGGTTACCCCATGTGACTCTACCCTCCCTAGCAACCGGGCCAATTTAGTTGCTTAGGTTGGATTTACGCAGCATGCCCTGGGATTCTAACTAGCGAACTCTAGGGGTTGTAGCCAGCGTCTTTACCACTGAGCTATCCAGCCCCCCCATTAAAAGCATTATTAATATTAATGGCCAAGGTAAAAATTTCACCACAACTAGATTTCACTGAGGGAATGGTAGAAAAGACTCTCTCTGCTTTATATATCTAGCCAAAAGCTTCCCTGCTTTGCCCCCAACTAAAAGTATGACTGTCTTGCCCAGAATAGCCAAAACTCCACCTTCCATGACAAAATGGGAAAAAAAGGGCCTTGCTAAAGGACACAATGGTGGTGGCTGTGGGGATCAAACTGACAACATTCTGCTTACCAGTTCAGTTTTTTAGCCCACTATGCCACCACCACTTTATGAAGGACATGGCTTGCTCGGGTCATGTAAATACTTTACGGCCATCCTTGGTATCTTTTCTCAATTTGGCCGGGAACATCCGTGCAAAATCGACCTTCCGTTGATGTAAGAGATTCTTGCATTCCTTAAATCGATCACGTTTCCCTCTTGTCGAATTCGCAATGTCTGGGAATAAGAAAATGCTGTGGTTCTTCCAAGAAAGTCTTCCTTTACTCCTCACCTCATGTAACACAAGACCTTTATCGGATGATCTCAGAAATTTGGCCAGAATTGATCAGGGTCGGTCTCCCTCAGAGGATCACCAAACCAGGACCATGTGAGCTCGCTCGATTTCCAGTTTATGGCCTGTTATGTCAAGCAGATTTGGAAAGAGCCCATCCAGGAATTCCGTCATATTCTGACCCTCTGCTCCCTCAGGAATTCCAACAATTTGGACGTTATTCCACCGGTTACAATTCTCCAAATCCTCCAACTTCTACCGGACACGCACCAAATCTGCCTTTGTCGCTAGTGGATTAGCAGCTAATTCCCTCTCCGATGACTCCAGATAATCAACATGTTTCTCGACATCCCCCACTCTTGTAACCATCTCAGTGAATTTGGTCTCCATGGACATGATTGATCGACATATTGCAGCAAGATCCTCAAAGTCAGCAACAACCTTCGTCAGCATTGCCAATACGTTCAGCAATTCTCGCCGAATTTCTTTAACCACTCTGGCTAAATCGACTCGCTGGCTCGTGGCCTCCGGAGGGGCGTCAGCTTGAGCACGTAAGTGTCTTTTATTGTATCCAATAAATTCAAATCATTTTGAATTCTTTGACATATTGGCTTCCTACAACAGTTATGGATCAGGATGTATCGAATCTCACAGGTTTATATCATTAAAAGTATAAAAACTAGCAAAGTGCACAGAGCTCGACATTCATACATCCACACCTCGCATCGCATCATGTGACTCCTCATGTGACTCAGTATTCCCAAAAATGATGTTTAGAGCAGAAATCTGTTATTTTATAGTACCTGTAACTGAGCTTCTAGTGTGCATACTGCTCATATCGGTGTCCCTATCGCACACATGACGACAAGACAGCAGTTTTTAATTTTCAGTTTCACACGCACACACACAAAAAAAAAAAAAAAAAAAAAATCGACAGTAACCATCGATACATGTGAAGCTTTACAAATAAATGGAAAAGCACTCTCTCTCTTTCGTAGCTGTTGTGCTTTCTTGTTTACTCTCCCTCTCCCTCTCTTTGGACACTCGGCGTGCCTTTTATGTCTCCCTCCACATCACTATAACAAGATACAGGTGTTAGGGTTAATTATGAACCAGGTGACAAGCCTTACCGCTCTCTCTCTCCCGCAGACCGACACATGACCACGTCTCAATGCCACAATGAGCAAAAGACCCACAAGTGTTTTATCAGTGTTCTCCCCTTCATAGCAGCTTGACTTTGGCAAAATGAAGTCGGGTCACTTAAATGCTAAAACTTTATTGAAAGAACATTTTTATTTTTGGCAATGGCACATAAACACCAGTATCACCTTTTAATGATGTATAAATAGCAACAAAAATGTTGCCACATTTTGCCATATCCCAGAGTGCAGCACAATGAAGACATTTTGAATTTTGGTCACAAACATGGCAGCGCGGTCATACAGTGATGTCACATAACAGGTCAATAGAACAGTTTGAAGGTCTGTACAGTGTTTGGTTAAAGAAGCCTGAAAGCTCTGGGAGGAGTTAGTGTTCCTTAAATATTTTCCACACTTTTTGACAAAATTACAGCTTGAGTGGAAATGACACACAATAGAAATATTTAGTCAAGTTACCTTGAAATAAATGTCTCCTATTTCATTTCAAGCATTCTCTTCACTGACACGGATGTCTCCTTGGTAACCACGTACACAAAATTTTGAAAACAATTTGTTGAAAATTGCTGGTTGTGTTGGAAATCACTCAACGATTTAGAGACAGTCATAATTTGTATAAAATTACTGTAGCTATAAATGCATATTGAGACAAACAAAATGAAAAATATGTTAGTTTTAATAAAAATCAACATGTGGGACAAAGAAACCTCTAATATAAAAATGGTCAAAAGATCTGAACATTTGAACGCTGCATCTGAACACTGAAACTGATCAACTGATCCAGCACACAGAGGAAATGGGCTTCTTGTGTGTCAGATCTAAGTTAGTCTTACAGAGCTCTCACACTAACATCCAATGTATTTATCACCCACTTGAGTTGATCAGTAATCCAATAAATGTTCTCCACAATGCATCATACCAACACCTGCTCAAGTGCCTCAGTCTGCCTCTCTAAAGGAATTATTGATGTATCGATCACCTTGATGAGCTTTTAACACCGATGTAGTAATAATTTAGCAGACTCTTTTATCCAAAGTGACTTTTAGTAAACCTATAACAGGAACAATCCCCCTTAAAGTAACCAGAGTTCAAAACAAGTTAAAGTGGCATGCCTTTTGTGACATTGACACATTACTTCTTTTTAAAGGCTTAAAGTGCATTGTCCTATTTCTTTTACCACTGTAAGTGTATTCTTTATTTTTTGTATGGAGAGACAAGTCCAAACTATTTTCAGTGGTAATGCCACAAATCAGGTTGCTTAACTTGCTGAACCCAGAACATTGCTCAATGATACAATGGTGACAACTCATAGCATGTCTTTTAGTAGGGCTCTAATCAGAAACCTTCGCAGCGCTAAACTTAGGGGGACCTATTATGCAAAATTAACTTTTACATGGTGTTTGAACATAAATGTGCGTTGGCAGTGTGTGTACACAACCGCCCTATGATAAAAATCCACCCAGTCCTTTTTTTTTTTAATCCCCATTAATAAGCACTGTCTCAGAACTTACAGTTCGTAGATTCACGGCCCTGCCCACACTGTTGACGGACACTGCCGACGGACATGTTTGTTTGTGTGTGTGTTGTTTCGTTATAGCGCATACAGTAACAGTATTTGTATGTTTGTTGCTCATCCATCTTTACAAAACTGCTGCAAAAACTCTACAACAAATAAATACATTTATCAAATAACATTCAGAAATTCCTGGTTCATTCTCAAAGTTGTTTATTCTGACAGAGAGGAGTCGCCACTCCCTCATCAGTGTCTGACTCCGGTTCAAACATATAAGGCTGAATACCAATATTTTGCTGTTAGTCATATTGCTTATGATGTCTAGTTATCCGAAACAGAGATGTCAAAACTCCACCCTATTCTGGATACGGGGCGGGGAGCACAAGCTCATTTGCATTTAAAGACACACACAAAAACATCTAGTTTTTATTCCCACCCAAAAATTGCCATTTTCAACAAGGTATAATAAATTATCTGTAGGGTATTATGAGCTGAAAATTCACAGACACATTCTGGGGACACCAAAGATTTAAATTACATCTTGTGAAAAGGGACATAATAGGTGCCCTTTAAGCCACTCTACCAACCAACAAACATATACACAGCTGTATTTGTTGCTGGTTTAGAATGGGACATGAGTTTACTTTTCGATGCGTGAATAAGCCCGTCACTGTCGTATCTCAAAAGATGGATTCTTTGAATTCTACCTTAAGGCTAACATAGCATGACAAACCAAGTAAAGTGAGGTCAGGTAAAGATATCTGTTCTCACAAACAACTAATGTTTCAGCGAGCTGTCCTCCAAGAATCACAAAACAAAAACCCAATATGGAATGATGAGATACAAAGTGCCCTATTGATGCTTAACACAGATATTTCCCATGTGACTTGGTTTTAAGGAAAGGAACAAACAAATGATTAGATGTGGATTGAAAATGTAATTGGTTGTCCTACATGGTTGTTCACATCACTTAACTGGGAAATGAACATTTGCATAGAAAAGGCAACAAAAACTCATGGTAATTATACAACTGTTGTCACATTTTTGCAAAAAGATATTACATGGTTCATTACATGAACTGCAGCAATTTCAAGCTGAAATGTCTACTGTAAAGCACTACAAGCGAGTTAAATGTTCTCCCAAACAGATGAGGTGTCAACTCACATTCAGGACTTGTAGCCTGGTCGTAGCCATGAGACGAGGAATACAAATTTGACTTTATCCTTTGACATGTAAGATTACATTGTTCTATAGAAACTTATTTTAAGTTTCAGAACTCAAAACTTCCTCAATACAAAAAGAGCATTTATTTAAACCAAAAATGTCTCGTTTGCATTTTTTCTACATTGTGACATCACACGGATGAATACATCAGCACATGACTGACAGTACACGCAAGAGAAAATAAGACAGATGGGCCTAATGTTCCTGCACACCAAAGGGGACTTACTCAGGACAGAGTCTTCTGCCCATCTGGACTATTTTTAAGTGTTATTCTAAATAAACATGCAATAGATGAATGGCTTTGTCCATTATCATGCATCTCGTGCTGCTTTTAAAAGACACAATGTAAAGTTATAACTCTTAAAAGTAGACCCCCATTCTACGTCTTAATGTTTTGAGTATAAATGTGTTTTTGCACCCATCTGTGCCATTTATTTATTTATCCTATTTCGCCCCAATTTGAATTGCCCAATTCCCAATTAACTCTTAGTCCTTGTGGTGGCGTAGTGACTCGCCTCAATCCGGGTGACTGAAGATGAATCCACCACGGCATCCATGCACAACTCACCATGTGCCCTACTGATAGTAAACCACATTATAGCAATCATGAGGTGGTTACCTCATGTGAATCTACCCTCCCTAGCAACCGGGCACATTTGGTTGATTAGGAGACCTGCCTGGAATCACTCAGTACACCCTGGATTCGAACTTGCTCCAGGGGTGGTAGTCAGCGTCTTCACTTGCTGAGCTACCCAGACCCCCATCTGTGCTAATTTTAATTGTTAGTCTATGATGAATTTAATGCATTTACAATTATGTGTGCTGTGTTTTAAGAGCAGTGCATGCTCAACTTTTAAAAATGGGTTTGTTCTGTTCCATCCTTTTCCACTGCTGCAGCTAGCTGGGAGAATCGGGTCTCGTCCAGAGTAAACAAATGATGGAAGATGTGAGATGTCTCAACGGTGAAGACCAGCGTCTCGACTTTGGCCTCTGCTGAAGCATCCCAACATCAGAAAATGTTCCTGAAATGTTCCCAAAAGCTCCTGATTGCATCAGTGTAGGATGAGGAGTGTGTGTCATGTATTACCATGCATTTGATTATGTTTGTGCATCAAATTTCACCATGGATTGTATTATGTGTGTTCAGCACATTTCAGTGTGTATTGCTTGTGAACCAGTCATAGTATAATTCAAGCTTTGCAAAGGAACTGTTATTGATGAAAGGGGCAGTTAAAACACTATTGAACCTGTTCGCAAAACTGTAAGTAACCAATTCCATTAATGAATATTTCAAATGTCATGACTGTTTTATAGTTTATGTTGTTGAGCGATAACAGCTATGCTTGAGATGAACAGTTTAATATATTCAGATGCAATGTGTTGTATGTGCGTCATTTAAACCCTGAAGTTACGTTTTTTTTTTTATTGTTGTGGAGCTTGTTCAATTTTTTTCGATTGAGTTTCAAATGTAAATGTATTTGAGGGGCTGCATACTGTTAGCCAATCATAACAGTGATTTACTTTAAGTTTAAAGGAGGCGCTGAGGCCAAAACTGAGCTTTGCAGATAGAGAGCCACAAACTGCTGTTTTATATGTGGTTAGTGTGAAAGTGTATAAAAGTAATTTTTGTTTTAGAGCCACTAGTGTTCATCTCACCAGGAAACTACTGCGATATGTAATAATGATGGCAGTGGAAACCACTATTTGATAAAATACACCAATATTCAATAAAGTTACATTCATTAATATTAATAATAATAATAATAATAATAATAATAATAATAATAATAATTATTATTATTATTATTATTCGAACACATTTCTGCAATATATACCTAGCCTAACTAAAGATATTTCTCTTGCCAAACAACATAGGAACTTGCCACATAAAGGAATGGTACACTACACTTCGCACTCAATCCACTCCCATTCAAACGCATCTGAAAGAAACAGACAGGAAACGCAAGCTCATGCAAATAAATTTCGTACTTCTCTTCAAGCTTGTTGAACTCTGATCCGTGAATTCATCCGACGAGAGGACACGTGACCAATAGAAGATCGAAACGTCACATGCTGACCTCTTGGCTCAATATAAAGAATAGATACTTTTTTAAAGCTGCATATATGCAGGAAAGTGAGTAGACAATACATTTGAAAATGTTTAAAATAATATTATTTGTTTTTTTCTGATATATTATTTACTAATACCAGAAGTCCTCTCGCATGACATCATATCCTGGTCTGTTGCGTTGTACGAACAAAAATTGCATAATCAAAGCCAAAGCCTATCCGTATAAACTATAAAACAATGCAATGAATTTCCATTCTTAAATCAATTTCAAATTTAGATGGACCTTTGTGTGGTTTGTGTGTACAAGAAATACTCACGTTCATAGAGGAGTTGATCTCTGTGACGGCTTCATCATCTGTGGGAAACTGGTAGATCTGAACACCATTGCTAACCAGCTCACTCATGATTTTGATCTTGAACTTGTGTAGCTCGCTCTTGGAAATTGTGTCTGCTTTAGCGATAATAGGGATAATGTTCACCTAAAAAGAGAAAATCGAAATATATTTCACAATATATCACATATGTTTACGTTCTAATTCCACACATGTCATGCTTGCAGTTAAATGATAGATGAGTTCTCCACTGTGTTTCTATGCTTCAGTGGAATTATGGTTTGGATTCACCATCCAATTAAAGGGCTTGTGGTAAATAAGAAAAAATAACAATAATAAATAGGAATGCACCGAAATGAAAATTCTGGGCCGAAATCAAAATCTTTTAAAAAAATGTTGTGTATAATTGTATTAATTTTATACTTTTTCATTAATTTCATGAATTTAATGAATCTGAATTGAAAAACTAAAAACCAATAAAATAAATCACACTTTTATTGAAAGTAACACCAATATTGGACAAAAAAATATAACAAAACTATATTAAATCTTATTCTTCTTTCAGTTCTGTAAAAATCTAATTTTACAGATTTTATTAACAATTATCCAAATAATGTAAAGTTTTAGAAAACTATTATATGCAAAACAACAGTAAAAGTAATGAACTTAGCTAACATCTTTCAAAAAGTTTAATATGCAACAGTAATTTTAATAAACAAAAAAGACAGAACACAGAATGGCAGAGGGCCTCTATTCCACTGATCTATATAGAACTATAATATATAATGATTGTGCAAAACAGCAGTAATTGAACTAAATCCAACCGCAACTGTAAACGACAGATGTATCCTCGAGTGAAGAACAAGTGTAATGTAACTGCTATACACATCATATTGGACCGCTTTCTATTTAAGTACAAGTAACAGGTTTCTCTTCAAGAACATGAGATGCTGCACTGAACAGTCTCTCACTCTCTGTGCTGGTGCTTGGGCAGATAAATACCTGTGCGCAATCCATGCAAGCAAAGGAAAGCGGTCTTTGTTTATGCGACCGTAGTCAAGGGGATTGTCGCTTTTGGCGTAGATCAGCTAGATACGTCTCAAGCTGTGGTGTAGCTGTGCTAGTTGTGGCACTGCTGTGGATCGGGGCGCTTTCCTGTAGAATCTCTTGCTGTACTCTGTTTATATATATATATATATATATATATATATATATATATATATATATATATATATATCTTGAAAGTTCTGCTGAACAAACACTGCAGATGGCAAATTTGATGTCCTTTTCAGAAACTTTGAAGAATTTCCACACCGCTGACATGATCGCCTTTGTTGGGTAGCGCTGTGATAAGGGCTAGATCGATCCAGATTGAAATCAGAGCACTGAGGGGCGGGGCGAGGAGGTATATATTTTCGGCTCATATTTTCGGCCTTTTTTCTCTTTCGGCCGAAAACTGAAAGTGCCATTTTCGGCGGCCGAAATTTCGGTGCATCCCTAATAATAAATAAAAACAATTCTTACAGAGATTCCTAAGTGAGCCAACAACCACCGACCATGACTTTTAAGGTATAGCGTCATAGCATTCTATTGTTTTAAACACATATGATTTTCTTTCTTCTGTCAAACAGAAAGTCATTTTTACTCACTAAACAGCTTAAGTATATTAACATGGGATATTAGAATGCAGAAACTTTTGAAATACACCTCTCTTTAATAAATAGTTTGCGAACAAAGTGTTGACAGACAAAAACGACAACTAAAATAATCATTATTAGCATTATGAAACATAGATTTATTAATTCTGAATAGCTCTAAACATGGGCATCTCGTGTGAAATGTGGCTCAAAATTGTGAGGTCACAGGGTCCTGGGGCTACATCATTATGACATTATCACTGCACCATCTGCGCACTGTGGGTCTTGTGAAACAACAGAAACTCCTACCTCTCCTCTCGTTCACTCTATTACTCTGATGAAAAAATTGATTGGCACTTTATGCACCAGCAGACAGAGGAAGGTCACTCCCACTGTCCTACATTTTCACTCATTTAAGGATTATCTATACATTCATCAGTACAGCAATAATGACATCCTGTTAACTCTCACACAAAGGCAAAGGCTAACAAAAACACAATTTAAGTCATATTTTCAGAAATCTTGGCATTGGTAATCAACATATTGGTTCAGGGTGATAAATATTGTACAATAAATGACTTTTTGATAGTATTGTGAACTATTGTAAAGTAAGGCACTGCCATTGTATTATTCATTAAAACATCTTTGTTGTTCTACAGAAAAAAAGATTTGAACACCATGACAGGGAATTAATTGTGACTGAATTCAAATTTGTTTAGTGAATTATTTCTTTAAAAAATATATTTTACACTACTTGACAATTAGATTTATGATATTCTGCAATTTCATAAAATAGTTCAATATTGGGCATTTTGATATTACTGTACGATATTTGGCATTTTGAAGATATTGAACAATGTTAAATAAATTTGAAAATATTAAACCATATATAGCATGATATTCGAGACTGTCAGCATTGGTCGATTAATATATACACTTAAAGAGTAATAGCAGTGTCTCTCATGTAGGAGACGCATGTTTGATTCTGGCTCGACTCACAAATTAAATAAAAACAATAGAGTGGCAAGAAAAACTCATTGGAATTACTTCCATTTATGTATACATTTGTCTTCAAATCTAGTTTGATCTTCATCAAAGTAACAATAATGAACAAACTAAATCTGTTTTAACCAGTAACACAAATTATTGTATATTTCTTCTACATATTGAATACTTCATTCAAATATTCACTGTGTAGGTTGGAAAAAGAATGTGAACCCCTAGGCTACTGATGTCAACAAAATCTAATTAGATTCAGGTGTTGGCAAACCTGGCATCCAATTAATGAAACGAGATTGAAGATGTGGGTTAAGGTATAAAAGGCACTCAAACATATTCATCTGTCCACAGTTAGACAAATTGTCTATAAATGGAGACAATTTAGTACTGTGGCTACTCTCCCAAGAAGTGGCCTTTCAGCCAAAATGCTAAATGAGGTAAAAAAAAATAAAAGTGACAGCTACAGACTTGAAGGAATCATTGGAACTCGTTAACATCTGTTTATGAGTCTACTATACAGTGCATCCGGAAAGTATTCACAGCTCTTCCCTTTTCCACATTATGTTATGTTACAGCCTTATTCCAAAATGGATTAAATTCATTATTTTCCTAAAAATTCTACAACAATACCCCATAATGACAATGTGAAAGAAGTTTGTTTGAAACTCATTGAAGTATTCACAGCCTTTGCTTAATTCTTTGTTGAAGTACCTTTGGCACCAATTACAGCCTCAAGTCTTTTTGTGTATGATGCTACAAGCTTGGCACACCCATTTTTGGGCAGTTTCTCCCATTCTTCTTTGCAGGACCTCTCAAGCTAAATCAGGTTGGATGGGGAGCGTAAGTGCGCAGCCATTTTCAGATCTCTCCAGAGAGGTTCAGAGATGATCGGGTTCAAGTCTGGGCTCTGCCTGGGCCACTCAAGGATATTCACGGAGTTGTCCCATAGCCACTCCTTTGTTATCTTGGCTGTGTGCTTCGGGTCGTTGTCCTGTTGGAAGAGGAACCTTCACCCCAGTCTGAGGTCCAGAGTGCTCTGGAACAGGTTTTCATCAAGGGTGTCTCTGTACATTGTTGCATTCATCTTTCCCTCGATCTGGACATGTCTCACAGTTCCTGCCGCTGAAAAACATCCCCACAGCATGATGCTACCACCACCATGCTTCACTGTAGGGATGGTATTGGCAATGAGCGGTGCGTGGTTTCCTCCAGACATGACACTTGCCATTCAGGCCAAAGAGTTCAATATTTGTTTCATCAGACCAGAGAATTTTGTTTCTCATGGGCTGTGAGTCCTTCAGGTGCCTTTTGGCAAACTCCAGGCGGGCTGTCATGTGCCTTTTACTGAGGAGTGGCTTCCGTCTGGCCACTCTACCATACAGGCTTGATTGGCAGAATGCTGCAGAGATGGTTGTTCTTCTGGAAGGTTCTCCTCTCTCCACAGAGAAATGCTGGAGCTCTGTCAGAGTGACCATCAGGTTCTTGGTCACCTCCCTGACTAAGGCCCTTCTCCCCAGATCGCTCAGTTTGGCCGGGCGGCCAGCTCTAGGAAGAGTCCCGGTGGTTCCAAACTTCTTCCATTTATGGATGATGGAAGCCACTGTGCTCACTGAGACCTTCAATGCTGCAGGAATTTTTCTGTACCCTTCCCCAGATCTGTGCCTCGATACAATCCTGTCTCGGAGGTCTACAGACAAATCCTTGGACTTCATGGCTTGGTTTGTGCTCTGACATGCACTGTTAACTGTAGGACCTTATATAGACAGGTGTGTCCAATCAACTGAATTTACAACAGGTGGACTCTAATCAAGTTGTATAAACATCTCAAGGATGATCAGTGGAAACAGGATGCACCGGAGCTCAATTTTGAGTGTCATGGTAAAGGCTGTGAATACTTATGTACACTTAATTTTTTACATTTTTTATTTGTAATAAATTTGCAAAGATTTCAAACAAACTTCTTTCACATTGTCATTATGGGCTATTGTTGGTAGAATTCTGAGGAAAATAATGAATTTAATAAATTTTGGAATAAGGCTGTAACATAACAAAATGTGGAAAAAGTGAAGCGCTGTGAATACTTTCTGGATGGACTGTATGGCATGGAGTTTGAAATCTTTAAAACTGTGGTATTAGGACAACAATATTAACTATACAGTTGCATTTCTGAGTATGAGAGATTTCATTTGATGTATGACATGTCCATTTAGGTGCTATGTGAAGGACTTTTATTTTCCTATAAATATTTCTACCCCATTACATCTAGGGGACGTTTATTTATAACATATATCCAAGTGTTCACTTACTTTTTCCACTGCACTGTGAATGTTTAAAGGGATGTGTTCAATAAAGACATAAATGATTATAATTGTGTTTTGCTAAATTAAGCTTTACTTTGATTAGTTAAATTGACTTTGGTGAAGATGAGATCACATTTTATGACCAATTAATTCAGAAAGTGCAAATTCCAAAGGGTTCACATACTTTTTCTTGACACTGTAAATAGAATAAAAGTATTTCTCTGCTCTAGGATATTGACAATACTGGTAGACAAGTGCAGAAAACACAATAACTGAATTTGCCAGCACAACAACATATTCAAGTGACATGCATATATACCTTGCTGTCCAACTTTTTCATCGTGACTAAATCCAGGGACTTGAGCGAGTGTCCCGTGGGAGCAATGAAATAGAGGCAGATGTGGATTCTGGTGTCATGGTAGTTGAAGAGAGAGCGCTTGATTTTCAGTTCTTCCTGTAGGTAGTTTTCAAATTGTGTGTCGATGTAGTCCACGATGGGTTTATAGCTGAAGAAAAAAATAAAAAAAATTACCAATTTTGCTCTCCAGTACACGTTCACGAGAGTGCACGAGAGCAACAGTTAACGCAATCCCCACATGCGAGATGGGGCATTCAAGCGAGAACTTGCTTTGTTGGTGCTTCAATTATTGGTAACCTATTATTTTAACTTGAACGACTAAAAACTTTATAAGACAATCTCTTCACTACTGTCAATTATGTTTTACACATAAAAATGTTTCTTGTTCTCTAATAAATTACGACAACTCCCTTCCCCTGTGTCCAAGAGCAAGACAGAAGCAGCTGTGCGCCGACTTGCCAGGACCATGTTTACGATATCTGACCTTTTCCCTTGGCTTCTTGGATATTTTCCCATCATGCACCACTTGTGAACTTTCAGAGTCTATGGTGACTGCCTTATTCTGGATGCAATGTCTGGCATCATTCTTGACTATATCAGACAGGCAGTAAGTCTCTATATGTCCCAACAACAACAAAAATAGGCTTCCAATTTTACACTTTTGGGGTGAACTATCACTTTGACACACTATGCATGAGTAAATTTAGGCTGTTTCTCAGTTCAACTTTCCAAACCAATGTCTGCTTACACAAATCATATAGAGACATTTTTGTTCTTACCTTTCCTCTTTGTTGATCTGGTCCCCGAAACCCACCGTGTCAACAATAGTCAGCTTGAGGTGGACGTTGCTCTCTTGCAAGTCGTACGTTCTTGGTCGGAGGTAGACGCCGTTTTGGTAATGGCTGGCCTCCTCATTTTCAAACATTGTGTTAAAAAGTGTGTTCATTAACGTAGACTTGCCAATGCCCGTCTCCCCTTGAGAAACAAGAGTGAATGACTTATACTCAGGGGGGCATTTCTACAATAAGTTCAGGTTCTCCATGAACATTGAGCAAGTACAGGGTTTAAATGTGCTGTTAATAGTTGCTTACCCACGCAGAGGATGTTGAAGCAGAAACCCTGAGTCACCGATTTACTGACCAGCTGATCAGGTAGACTGTCAAAGCCAACATGACCGCCAAGGCTGAGGTTACGCTTTTCTTCATTCTACGAAGGAATCAGAAACATATTGCCATTTAGGGTAACGTGGGTTGGGATATAGCTTACAATTTGTGAGGGCAACAAAAAGCTAACTGCTATCTAAAGCTGTCTAGATTTGATCAAAAATGACTTTTTTTCACAATAGTGATGGTTTTTACATCAGTAATGTTCTCACTATACTTTGTGATCAGTTGAATGCCACTTTGGTGAATTAAAGTACCACTTTCCTTCCAAAACAGCTAAATCTGTACATTATTCCAAACTTTTTGCTGCCAGTGTGTATCCACAACATAAATGTAATAATACAACTTACATCTGTCCATGCAAAAAAGCATTACCCACTAGTCAGAATGCATAACTTGTGTTGTGAATATGTTGTTTCCGTAAAAACGTTCTACACATATAGGCTAATGCATTAAATTGTCTCGAAAGCACGGAATATTACATCTCTAAAGCATGAGGAATTTGCAAAAGAGTAACTAATATTTCTGCATTATTATTTCGGGGGTTCAGGTTTTCATTTTACACTGATAAATCTTTAATATGTTTGAGACATTTAATTATTTCAAACTCTTTAATTATTTGTTAAAATTTGGCTTGTTACAGTTTGTCATTTTACACATTATCGTCAACTGAAATGTTTTTTCGTGACATATTCTAAACCTACCATCAGTCTTTTTAATGGATCATGTACAATTTCTGTCTTTAAATATTTAAGCAAATATTGGTTTCAAAAGTGCAATTATTAATTCAAGGTAGGGCTGGGCGATAAAAGGATATCGATAAATATCACGATAAAGAAAATCCATGATAAGCTTGAGGAATTTTTTATATTTACCGCGTGTCGCTAAAACACAAGCAGTTCGGCTTTCTCAGGCTGCGTTTCCACTGGGGCGGACGAAATCCGCTCAAAGGCGCTCACAATGCTAAGAGAGAGCTTGCTCTGCACCGCTGCCAATCTTTCGATCCACCTTGCGAGCATGACGCTCCGCTTTCATAGGAATTAATTGAAAACACGCTCAGCTTCGCTCACAAGTCACAACGCGCCAGTGGTAACGTAGGGTCAGACTGGATGAACTTGCTAATGCTAGCTGCCTTGCTAACAATTAGGTTACGTCGGACACCGAATTGATTCCATCCGCACCGCAAGACTTAATGACAACGGTTGTGCCCTCTCATCGTCTCTAGAGAAGAGCGCGGCAGAACAACAGTTATGTGGACAACAGCTCTGATCTTTCTGTGCTGTAATCTTGAATATTGTTCTCTAGCAACAAACATGCATAATTTCTGCCCTGTCCCGCTCCGCATGCGTTGCATCTTTTCCCTGCATGTATGTAGACATGAAGCGCCACATGAGTTAACGTGGTTTCAAAGCACCTTTTAGTGCTGAAAATGAAAAGTTTTTCCCTTCTAAATGTATCTTTATTAATCAGCATGTTACGAGCCTTTAATAATAAACAAATCGATTTCTGTTCAAATTTTTTGAAAATTAATTAGATGTCTGGAATGGATAAGGAAAGACTAAAATTACTAGTTGGTAGACTAGTCTCTCACTTTAATGAAAATATGACAAGAACAACATTATTTATCAGCTATATCCAAACATAACTGACAATGAAGCTAATGAACAGGGGAAATTTAAAACATGTTATTTGCCATTTTAGTCAGAGTAACATGGACTAAAGTAGTGACATGACAAAATATTAAATATTTTCTCGAAAATACAGATAAATAAAAATGTATATAAAATTGTGACCACTTCAAAACTTTATTGCAATAATTAAAATAGTAAAAAGGAAGAATTATATTGGTAATACTTTGTTTGTTTGTATACTGTAATAGTTAATGCATTAGGTATCATGAACTAGCAATGATGAACAGTAGATTTTACAGCGTTTATAAATCCAAGTTAATTTGAACTTATAAATATACTTTTGTTCATTGTTAGTTCATGTTATCTATTGTGCTAACTAATGTTAAAGTATAGCCTAAAACCTTGTAAGGCGTTTCCATTATATATTTGCACTAATGCACAAATATGCAAAAAATAATTTGTGCATGTTTGCACAAATTATTGCAGTTATTTAAATATATTAAATATACAATTCATTTAACAATTCAAATCCCATCATTCAGATTCAGAAAATAAACTCCAGTGAAATATGCTTTTGGACAAAAGGTCGTAACAACGACATGTCACACCTGTAACGCTGGTTTTCCCCATTTATACATAAAAATAGTTTGATATAATAGTAATGAGTACTTTATATATGAAGTAAAATTTCACATTTTCAGTGAAAATGTGATCAATATCCATAACGCTGGAATTTACATTTAAATCACATTAACAAGTGCCCTTCAACTCTCCTGCCTAGTTTTTTTCCACAATTCAGGCGCATATTTGCTGGATGATGTCATGAGACGATCAGGGGATCCGCGCTACTGAGGACTTCTGCAGGCGTAACACGCATCAAGCACTAAAGGAATGCAGGCTGCAAAACCTGTACCGGCCCCAGTGTTATTTCAAAGGAGAGGCACCAGACGGGAGACACAACATTATGGATGAATGCTGGACAATGTCCTATCAGAGGTGAAGGGTAAATGGCTTTTGAAAGTTTTTGGAAAACAGGCAGTCTGGAGGGGGGAGAAAAACTTGGGAAGGCTTGAGCAATTGCATTAAAGGGGTTGATAGTGAATGACCCAGCCGCAGGGGCAGGCCAAATATTTCCCCTCAGGGGAAAGCAGATCAAGAGGAAATGGAGCAGCGATTGGTGCACAGAACAATATTTTCACAACCCGCTCTCAATGTGACAGCCCTTATTCATGCATACTGACAGAACACTGAGCACTGTGTGTAAATCAGCGAATATACCAGATGTCACTTTGCGAAACCATATGCCCCCCATACAAAACCATTAAGGGACTCAAGACAAATGAAATATGAAAAATCACAGTTTTATCAGTGATTAAAAGAGCATAATTTACAACTTTGCAGGAAACAATCATGCCATCTAAGGCTGTGTGATATATATAGATGGTAAAGAAGGTAAAAGTGCTGGCTACCACCCCTGGAGTTCGCTAGTTCAAATCCCAGGGTGTGCTGAGTGACTCCAGTCAGGTCTCCTAAGCAACCAAATTGGCTGGTTGCTAGGGAGGGTCAAGTCACATGGGGTAACCTCCTCCTGATTGCTATAATGTTGTTCGCTCTCGGTGGGGCATGTGGCGAGTTGTGCATGGATGCCGCGGTGGATGGTGTGAAGCCTCCACACATGCTATGTCAGCGTGGTAACACGCTCAACAAGTCACGTGATAAGATGCGAGGGTTGATGGTCTCAGATGCGAAGACAGCTGAAATTCGTCCTCCGCCACCCTGATTGAGGCGAGTCACCATGAGGACTTGGAGCACATTGGGAATTCCAAATTGGGAGAAAAAGGGGAGAAAGAGTCTAAGAACATTAGACAAATTTTGTCTCCTTCCTTGTCTCACAAGTCACTAGTATGAGAGAATTAAGACACCAAAAGCTGTGTTAGAGTTGGTAAGTTCAATTCATTTCTGTCAGTCAGTTCAAACTGTCAGTTTCAATTAATTGATTCAAAACTTTCATACAAGATGTGTTTATTGGTATTTGTTTATTGATTAATATATTAGTATTTTAGTAAAAATATATTTAGGAAAACATTGCAGTTTATTGTTTTATTATTGATTATTATTATTCTGTTATATTGGTGCATATCAATGAAGAAAAGTAGATGTGACAAGGAGGAGGGCATGGCCTGGCAATGATGGAGCACGGCCCGGACACGCCCTCCTCCTCATCACATTAGATAATCCTTCCTTGTGCTAATTTAAAAAAAAAAACTAACAGTGTGAAAAAACATGCTTTGGTTAATTTTAACTAGATTTTTACTACATTTTAGTTCTTTCATTTAACAATGAGTCTACTTGGCTGTTTAGCCGTTTGGTGAAAAAGATCAGTCAGTTCTTTTGAATCTACAACGTGAAACCTACGTGAGACCAGAGTTATTCAAACAAAATATTTAATTAATTTTGTTCTTTTCAATCTACAATTTGAAACACATGGCATGTCCAATCTACTCGGATTTCCGAATGAATACATCTTATGAGTCAGTTCTTTTGAATCAACAATGCAAAACAGAGCATGACCAGTGTAGTCTGATTTCGAGCAAATTAATATTGAGAGTAGGGCTGCAACTAACGATTATTTTGATAATCAATTCATCTAACGATTATTCGACTATTCTGCAATTTATGCAACGATTAATCATTAGCTTTTAACCGATTATTCAGCTTGTGCTCCGACATAAAAGGTTGGATTAAACGTGCTTACTAACAATAATGAGGACAAAATCATATTTTAAAAATACCTCCAAATGACATTCACTGAATTAAGGGGAAAAAAAGCAAGAATTTGGAGGGAAAAAAATCTTAAATGATTGGAGATCACTAAAACGTTTGAACATCGTAAAAAAAAAACATTAGAACTCACGGCTATGTTTAATATTGAAAGCATTTAGCATTTCCAAACGCACAATGCAACGAGAACTTAAGGGATTGGGACTAAACAGCTGTGTGGCCACAAGAAAGCCACTTGTTAGTGAGTCTAATCGGAAAAAACGACTTCAATTTTCTAGGGAGCATAAAGATTGGACTGTGGAGCAATGGAAAAAGTTCATGTGGTCTGATGTGTCCAGATTTACCCTATTCCAAAGTGATGGGTGCGTCAGTAAGAAGGGAGGCGCATGAAGCGATGAACCTGTCATGCATAGTGCCCACTGTACAAGTCTCTGGAGGCAGTGTTATGATACAGGACGACAATACAGAACATATAAAGATGGTTCAATTTATGAATCTGGTTCAAATTGTGAAAGAGTGGTTCATGAGGAATCATTTTCACACATGAATTGGCCATCAGAGTCCTGACCTTAAACCCACTGAAAGTCTTTGGGATGTGCTGGAGAAGACTTTACGTAATGGTTCGAATCTCACATCATCAATACAAGATCTCGGCCAAAAATTAATGCAACACTGGATGGAAATAAATATAAATAAATAAATATTGTGATGTTGCAAATATTATTGATGAAGGTTGTTGAAACAATGCCATGATGAATGCGCACTGTAATCAAAGCTAAAAGCAGTCCAATGAAATAATAGAGTATGTTACTTTTGTTTTTGGCCAGGCAGTGTATATACAGTATATATTAGTGCTGTCAAAAGTACCGGTACTTCGGTACCAAGTCGATACTAAAATAAAAAAAGATGTAACTATACCAGTGTTTCTGCAGTACTGTAAGTACCAAGCACCAACTCCATCCAGTAACAGCATGCAGTATGACTGATACACAACTGCTTTAAAATGCTCATAGGCTTATTTTGAACGTGTGCTATATTACTCCTTGTACACTGAAATGGACAATTAATCAAATTAAAATTGCGATATGTCCTAGTGCGATATATTAAACTGATTAAGGCTGCAATCTTACTGTGGATAAGCTACGTACTTTAAATAAATCCAACCATTCAAACACTGGAAATGCAACAGACATTGAGAATCATTCACTTTGTATAAGATGTCAGAGCAGCACATGTAACATATATATTATATAATTAAAATCACAGCATTTGCACTTTAATCTCAACTCAACTTTATATCTCAATTCAAAGAGCCTATACTATGATAATTTACAAGTTCATAATTTTATTTTGGGGGTCTACTAGAATAGGTTTGCTTTAATGTTCAAAAAACACGTTATTTTTCTCATACTGCACATACCGCACCTCTCTTCTTCCTCTGGCTCAAATGCTCTCATTTACCTCCTGTTTCTTTAAAGTACCGGTTTTTATACTATATAAGACTCTTGAGATCTACCATTTTGTTACACAGTTTTAGGTAAAAGCTGGCCTACAGCTGAATCGTAAACCCTTACCAAAACAATAAATTTACATAGTAAATTAGCCGAGCACTACCGTGGATTACAGATGTAAAATTACTGTTTGTAAAAATAAATTAATCTCCACACTTGATCACTATTCACGATAGTAAGAATGACAAGAAATCTGCATAATTCTACACAATTGTAGGTAAAAGTGGGCCTGCAGCTGATTAGCAAATCTATTTCAACACAATAATATTAGCTAAAATGTTAGCAGAGGCCTACAGCTGTGCACTTGTTGTGCACAATAGCTACAACACAAAACTCAGCATTTGAACTCTCGGTAGCAGAAAAATCCACAAATAATCAAACATACTTACAGGTAGTGATCCTGAAGCGCCAGATTGTCTCAACAAAGTGGGAACTGAACCATCTTTCAGGAGTATCCATCTTGAAAATCTGGCATTGTTTGTGGTTGTACTGCTAAATAACAAAAATTAATTTGAACCACTGATTCATCTGAGGTTTTGCTTTCGCAGTAAAGGAAACAGCGTCCTCTCGACAGCACCAACTAATTTAAATAATCTGAAAAAAATTCAAATTATGCAATCATCTGTCATAGCACATCAGAAAACAGTGTCTAATAATTTTCCTTCACGTGCAACTTCAATTCTTCGCTGTCATAAGTTTTGTTAGCTCTTCATGACCTATCAAAACATAAAAAGCCACAACGTGTTTGTTAGATCCAATACCAATAAGCTCTTAAAAGAGGTATCTCCTGTAATTTCAGAACCTCTTAATATTATTAACTCCACACCATATGGTTTCTTGGGATATGTCCCAAGAAACTTTAAAATGGCAATTTTCAAACCACTTATTAAGAAGCCACAAAAAAACTGGCTAATTATAGACCGATTTCAAAACTCCCGTTTATGTCGAAAATACTAGAAAGTAGGTAGAAAGTAGATAGTATAAAGGTAGTATCCTCCAAACTGTGTTAATTTCTACAGAGAAATAGTATACGAACAATTTCAGTCAGGATTTAGGCCTCATCACCGTAGAGAGACTGCACTTATCAGAGATACAAATGACTTGCTCTTATCATCTGATCGTGGCTGCATTCGACACCATAGATCACGACATTCTCTTGAATAGGCTAGAGAATTATGTTGGCATTTGTGAAGTTGCATTAGCATGGTTTAGGTCCTATTTAGCAGACCACTACCACTTTGTCCATGTAAATGAGGTATTGTCAAACCAAACAAAAGTAAAGTACGGCGTGCCACAGGGATCAGATTTAGGGCTTCTGCTTTTCTCCTTATATATGCTTCCCCTGGGAGATATTATCAGGAATCGTGGAATCGGTTTCCATTGTTATGCCGACGATACACAACTTTATATTTCTTCAAAACCTGATGAGATTTCGCAATTCTCAAAATTAGCAGAGTGTATCAATGAAATAAAAGATTGGATGGCCAGAAATGTCCTTCTACTCAATTCTGACAAAACAGAGGTACTAATTATTGGACAAAAAAACTCAAAAAAGCAGCAGCTAAAATATAATTTGACTCTCGATGGATGTACTGTTACAACATCTTCAACAGTGTAGAACTTAGGGTGTTATATTTTATACCAATCTGTCCTATGAAAATCAAATTACCAATGTCTGTAGAACAGCATTCTTCCACCTAAGAAATATTGCTAAATTACGGCACATGCTCTCTTTTGCTGATGCCAAAAAAACTAAATTCATGCAGTCATGACCTCAAGACTAGATTATTGTAATGCATTACTGGAAGGATGTCCAGCAAGATCAATAAATAAACTTAAATTGGTTCAAAATGCAGCAGCCCGAGTGCTAACGAGAACCAAGAAATATGATCATATTAGCCCCATTTTATCATAGTTACATTGCTACCTGTTAAATTTTGTATTAATTTTTAAATTCCGTTAACTACATACAAAGCTTTGAACAGTCTAGCTCCGCAGTACTTAAGTAACCTTCTACCACGCTATATTCCATCACGTTCACTACGATCAAAAATTCTGGCCTGTTAATAGTTCCTAGAATATCAAAATCCACAAAAGGTAGTAGATCCTTTTCATATTTGGCTCCTAAACTATGGAATAGTCTCCCTAACACTGTTTGAAATGCAGACACACTCCCTCAGTTTAAGTCTAGACTAAAGACTCATCTATTTAGCCAGGCATACACCTAATTTATCCTTCAACCCACAATTAGGCTGCTTTAGTTTAGTCTACTGGAACCAGACACCAGAAACATTGATCATGATCTATAACTCTGCAATAAATTGAATTGCATCTATGCTTATATTATTTTATTTGTTTCCCTGTCTCAACCTCGGGACTCCTATCTTGAGGTCAACAGAACCGGCTGTATAGAGCTCCATTCCTGATGGCCCACACCGAACCTCAACGAAATTACCGGCCAGGTTGAACTGTGATGCACCTCACTGATCGATGCCTGCATCACCTCAGCCTATTGATGGACAACACTCTTGAAATGGAAAACATAGACTATCAATTATCCAAGATGGATAAAAAAAGTACCAGGTACTATCCACAGCGGAAAACCCCCAAAAAGCAAGCAGAGTCGAATGAAGTTGAGTTGTACCTTGCAGTGGAAAAGCCCCATTAGGCATCTCACAGTACAGACATTGCAATTTATTGCCCTGGCCACATCTGCAGTCATCATGCCTCCATGCAGCATGCTTAAGGTATGTTCATGCAGATGAGCAAGGACCCTGGGCATCTTTCTTTTGGTGTTTTTCAGAGTCAGTAGAAAGGTCTCTTTAAGTCTCTTACACACTACACGACTTTCAAAGACGTCGGATTGTGGTACTGTTCATACTACACAACTGTCTGTCTTGTCATGGAAGTCATAGAGTTTTCAAATTACATGAGTACTCCAACGGAGTACACGCAAGAAGTGATACGAGATATGAAAACAAATGCATGATCATATGCATGCATGTTTTTAATCGCCTAAAAGGCATCATATATTTGATTTGGTTACAATATGAAAAAGTAGCTCCTCCTGAAAAATCAACCTATTTGCTTACCTGACTGTCCAAGAGAATTGGCAATTTCTCTCCAACTCTTCTCTTTCTCCACCCGGTTGTGGTAGAGTTCAGATGAAACAATCAAATAGGCACTGGCGTTCCTGCCAATGTTCCATTAATTTTTCCTCCATTACTTCGGTCCAATGAGACTTTATTGACACCGCAGCCATGCTAGTTGATGTTCTGTTGCAGGTACATCAGGACTCCACCCACTGAAACTTCCCATGCCCGTTTCTATCTCTCTCGTTGGCTGTAGGTTAACGCTGTAATTGTATTCAGTCAAAACACATTTGACATTGCGCGATTTGAAAAAAAATAAATAAAAAAAAAAAAATCTCTCAGATCACGTCTTTTATCATTCATACATTGCGTTTGTCGCTCATGGGAGAGAGCTCCGATTTGACTATGATTTCAGCCTTTTGTCGGCGATTTCCACAAGACTGTCGGCGAGTGAAAATCGGGCTTAAAATGGTGTAGTGTAAACTCAGTATCAGTGTCCTACGTTTTTATAACTGTGACCTTAATTGCTTACCATCTGTAAGCTGTTAGTGTCTTAACGACCATTCCACAGGTGTATGTTCATTAATTGTTTATGGTTCATTGAACAAGCATGGAAAACGTGGTTTAATTTTCATTCCGTTGCGTATCCACGTTCAAAACCGTTTATACCGGTAATACCGTTAGTTGGAAACTCAGTGGTCCTACGCAGAGGTCACGTTAACTGAATATTTTCAGTCATTGAAAGTTTTTTTTTTTTTTTTTTGCAGTGACGGAAAAATCTGAAGGCCATCCGTCATTTTTAAGGATTACATTGAGGGTGATATATTGTAACTTGTAACTGTAATTCCTGCCCCTGTCCAGTTGGTGAGGAGTGCACATATTAATAAGCCATCTATCTAGTATTTTCTCGTCTTTGATCTCAGTCCATGACACCTTTGTCCCGTATAGCTTTAGTCACCGCTACATACAATTGGAAAAATGCCACGGCAGCAGAGTGTGAAGTTTCTTCAAACGGCCAAATAGTTGTGATGTTGTTGATAAAAGAGTTGAAAAAAGAGGGTCTGATACAGATGCGGTGGATGATGGACAAACAACAGACAACATTTATCAATCACCGGTAGTTAAATGTTACGGGGCAAGAAAGTGGCAGCAAGGACGTCAGGAGGGAGTACCGGGATTAGTGGGAGCAGGAGTTCACGTGGTTGAGGAGGGAAGGTGGCAAAATGTTCTGCGACATCTGCATAAAAGCTAACATGAGTAACGGATCTGTCCGAGGGTGCATGATGATGCAGAAATCAGCTTTGAATGATATCAAAAGTAGCCATAGCCACATCGAAGCCTCACGGGTGGTCAACCAGAGCGTACTCCATGCATCTCATTATCTGGGTGCTGACGCATTGAAGGGCTATGGGCTGAATGCTTTGGAGCACGTCTTTGACCACTACGGGTCACAGAGGGGTGCGGCTATGCCACTTGATAAGGAGGAACACATGCTGCGGGATTTCCTCCCGGTGAAGCGAGTACTTGCAGGATCGGGAAATCCCACATTCAGAGTCCTGCAAACTTTTGATCGCTTCCCTGGGAGAAATGTTTCCCAACTTCAAAATTTGGCTGAAGTAGCGCTGGTAATTCCAGTCTCCAGTGTGGCAGCAGAGCGTGGGTTCAGCCTCCAAACAAAATTAAAACTACCACAAGAAGTCGTCTGTCTGAGGCAAATACACAAAATCTAATGACAATTGCCTCAGCATCAGTCTCCCTTGATGCGTTTGGTTATGCACAAGGGAGCACCCAGCTTAAGTCGATTTGGACCAGGAGGAGGGTTTGAGTTGTCGATTGAGTTCTGTTCAGTTAATTTTTTTTCATATTTTAATCATACTTGTTTGTTGTAACATTGCGGTGTTCATATGTCATGTTTTAGTGACCTCTGCTGTCACTATGGGGATGCGGGTGCAGTTTGGGTCCGTGCAATTCGCTAAAATACGGTGCAAACCGCGTCAATCCTCGCAACGTTGTTGTCGTCAACTAAAAGTTACTTCTTCTGCAAGTGTAGAAGTTCACAGTAATTTTGATATGTCAATAAAGAACATCTGGCTTTCAATATGTTTATTTTGGTTCATTTATGAGTCGCAAAGTCGCTCATTTTTACAAATTTATGTATGCAATTCTATTCATTTGGCTATTGATATAGAAACTGTAGTCATTAAATTTCTTTGATAATGTTTACAAATTTTAACAGAATAAAATTTTGCACAGAGTCGTGCAATGTACAGAGTATGACACCGTATACTGTGGCAAGCCTAGCTGGCACCCCATCTGATGGCGCTGGAGAAGAATGCAGATAGTCTAGATTTGGTCATAGCGTGGCATCTGCTTAACAAAAAGCAGACTGGACTCTATCTGCATTTTCAATTAGAGATCTGCATGTATGCGCATACACACACAGCAGTCTATCTGGCTGCCACTCCTCGGAAAACTGACATTGCAGAACAATCTTAACACATATGGCCTTATATAATTTTAATCGTGATGTTTTTGTGTTTATTAATGTCAGTGATAATAATGCAGCAATCTAAGAATGAACAGGATGTTGACTCATCCTCACTAACCTCATGTATATTTTAAGAACAGTAACTACATCAACCCTGCCCTAAAACTTGGGCACATTTTGATGAATGAAATTGATGTTGAACAGGACTGTCTTGTTATGATCTTTTCAGTAGCCTATTAGGCAATTACTAAAAGGTTGACTTTTTAGCTCACTCCCTTTTACTTCGGTCCATGAAACAGATTTAAAGGAATAATTCAACCAAAAATGTAAACTCTTTCATAAATTTCAGAGTAAAGCTGGCACCACACTATCTGATTTTTTTTCAGCGATTTTTAGATGTAATCTTTATTATCATAATCGCCAGCCAGTAGGTGAAAGACAAAGTGTGTGATACATCTGCCAGCAAGAGGTTGTTAATCATCTTCTTTTAAAAACTAACAAGATATCATGCTGATCTGAAAATTATTTTCATCAGTGATCACACTAAGATACATATCATCACAAATGCAGATTGAAATCCAAAGTGATTCTGTCACCAAGCATTTTTCCTGGGGTTCTCCTACACTAAAATGACTGATGAAATCAGAAAGCGGAGGCACTAGAGTGTGTTTTTAAGGAAAGTAATTTCTTTATTCAATGAAAACTCCACATGGACATATGTGTTCAACTTCAAGCCTTGAGGTGAATAATACACAATTACACAAATTCACAAGGTAAAATTACTCCCTGAATTGCATTCCTAAATCACTCCGTTACAATCGTCTATGTTCACACAGTACTCCTACTGTTATTTGGCAAGCTACGAAGTTGTCAGAGAGAGAGAGAGTGTCTGGAGAGTTGTTATGTCTATCACACCTCCACCATTTTGTATCGGCTAGTGTGACATACCTCCAACTGAAGAAAGTGAGATCTCATCAAAACCACTTGTCAAAATCAAGTTTTTGGAGTCTGCTACTGTGGCGCTGGCTTAAAAAAAAAAAAAAAGAGTTTTTCTTCCATGAAACACAACAATAGTATTTGTAATGTTTCCCAGAGGGGAAGATTTTCAACTAATAATGACTTGAATTCCTCCATTCCTCCCACAAAGCCATTGTATAGCTTCAGAAGACTTGAAATACACATACAAGAGTCATACGCACCATTTGTGTGGTGCTTTTAAACAATCTCCATTTGTGTTCCCACTGAAGAAAGGAAATCATACAGGTTTGGAATGACATAAAGGTAGTCTAAGTAATGACAGAATTAAAAATTTTGGTGAACTGTCCCTTTAAGCGTTTTTGCCCTTTTTGTAATTAGACCCTCCAGTTCAATGAAGTTGATCAGTTCAGCTCCTAAAACCACCCCAACATCTAAACAAAAGCATTGACTGTGAAAGCCCTCACACATTCCATTCCATTCAGCTGATAGTTTGACATGGTGTGAAAGAACACTTGACTGCAAACTTTCCAATCCAAGTCAAACAGAGACTTCTGAAGCAATTTGTTTATTTTTTTTTTTATCACAACACAGACATAATGGATGTATTATCTTGCCTGGCCAACAACTGTTGCCCTTTTCCAATCCAAACATTAGTTTTCCTCAAAAGCCAGTCCAGATTTCAAATGCAGACGGATTCCTCAAAATCAAGAGGCAGAAACGTAAATTCCTGAGCATTCCCAGCAAACCATCCTGATCAAACTGCGTTTGTTTGTGTGTGCGATTGCCCAGTACTTATGGCACAGATACCATGCAAAACAATGGATTTGCTTGAGCTTTAACTTAACACATAAAATTTAATAATCCAAAAAAAATTCCCCCAGGAACTATAAGTCAAAGAGTCACTCAAGAACTCAGAATCTAACAAAAGACACTTGGATGAATGTATTTAATAATATAGAGTCAAAATCACTAGAGACAGACAAATCCTATATTTTGTCAACCAATATATAATTTTTTTTAACAAAATATTTTTATAAATATATGTTATACACAATATTACATATTAATATTAAGAAGTGTCTGATATGCGGGAAACATTTTAATATAGTTTTAATTCTGCTTTTGACACAGTAATAAATTATTAGACTACAACAATAAAAACATAATTCTAAATATTTTAATCATCATTATAACATGTATATCTTTAATTTAATGCAAAGTTGTTTTGTGATCTAAATGGTTGCAGATTTGTTTTCTCCGTTTTGGTCATTGTCTTAAATTGTTTATATGGAAGAACTGTTTGCTAATTAAGTAAAAAAAGTGTGAATTTCTGTCAAAAAAAAACAATAGGCTTGCTTAAGCTGTTACACATAAAAGTATCAACATCCACTTTAAGTTTTAAAAACCTACATCACGTATTCATTAAAAATAGTATCAAAATTTTTTACAACCTATACCATTTATTTTATATATAACCAATTTGCTACAACTGATTTTTAACTATCGTTTTATTTCGGCTTTAAATTATACAAAAAATCATTAACCCCTTAAATTTGCCATGTCAGGCATATGGGGTACCATTTGAAAGATTAGATTCTGATTTTTTTTATAGAATACCATCCTTTTTCCCATTTATATTACATACAATAACAAAATATGGGCTGAAAACAGTCACATAAAACAGTGCCACCTAGAGGTGATATGGTAGAAACATTAATGTGAATATAAAAGTCTTTCACATACCAATTAATTGGACAAGTCATATATCAAATGAAAGCACTCACTTTTAGAAATGTGATTATACAGTTTATTTTGTTGCCCTAATACCACAGACCAAAGGGGAGGATTTCAGCTTTCTAATGACACCTAGATTGAGCTTCGAGTCCACTCAGAGGCCGAGATATTCTATGAAACAATGGGGGTGGTACATGAACTGAAAATTAGACTGAATGTCTAAGGATGATCACATCTGTATAGGATAAAATGTGTTAGAGTGCCACCTATATTTGAGATCTGCATTTTGTGTTGGATGGTGAGAGGAAAAAACTATCCTAGTATTGTTGCAATCTACTGGAATAAAATACAACTTTTTAAAGAGAGAGTGTTAGAACAGAACCAGAAATAGATACTTGCAAAAAAAGATTTTTGTTGTTGATGTTGACATTTCTGTTCATCATAAGATTGTAAACATATAAAAAAAATATTAATAATTGGAGTCTTTTTTATTATTTGTGAGGTGTTCTGAAAAAATGACAACAAGCTTTAGCTTTTAAATTTGAGTGTGAATAATTGCAGACGGCAGCCCAAAAATGCACCAGAGTTTAAGTGATTAAGCTACAACAAGAAAAATATAATACACAACATAATTATTTTTATAATAATCAAGGGGTCTTGGGTAGCTCAGCGAGTAAAGATGCAGACTATCACCCCTGAAGTCGCAAGTTTGAATCCAGGGCGTGCTGAGTGACTCCAGCCAAGTCTCCTAAGCAACCAAATTGGCCCGGTTGCTAGGGAGGGTAGAGTCACATAGGGTAACCACCTCGCGGCCACTATAATGTGTGGTTCTCGCTCTCGGTGGGAAACGTGGTGAGTTGTCCATGGATGCCACGGAAAATAGCATGAAGCCTAATGTCTAACACGCTCAACAAGCCACGTGATAAGATGCACGTATTGACGGTCTCAGACAAGGAGGCAACTGAGATTTGTACTCCGCCACCCAGATTGAGGCGAGTCACTATGCCACCACGAGGACTTATGGAGTTTTGGGAATTGGGAATTCCAAATTGGGGAGAAACAATTATAATAATCATCATTATAATATTTATGCCACTATAGCAAAACACTATGCAGTGATGTTTTGCTATTTAAATGGTCACAAATGTATTTTCATTTTTGTTTGGGATGTGTCTTAAATTATTAAACTTAAATTGCCAAGTGAATCAATGGCAGCACTTATCAATAGAGTTGATATTAAAGAACCAATAACAGATTAAGTAGAAAAGTGTGCTTATCAGTACAAAACTATTAGTCAAACGAATTATTCTTAAAACCTCCACTGCAAACTGCTCCATCTGTTTTCTGTTTCAGTGCAATGCACAGACCACTAGCAGGCTTTCTGCAAGATCTCATAATCTGCTTATGTTTCACACATACACGCAATTACACTAATTTTCAACAATTCCAAAGATCCCATAATTGGCCTTTTGACACTCTTATCTGTGATCTCACACTGAGAGGCCACACGCTGGTCTCTAGTTACAAACAATACACACTCTGGAGTGAATAAAGACTTTTCAGAACACATGCTCATCGATGTTTGCCACATATGTGTGCTTCATTCTAGTTTGAATGGAGATTTGTATGCAGTCTGAGTAAACAGAATAAAGATGTCAACAACGAAGACTTTTAGCAGACTGACTTTAGAAACAGCCCTTATGTGTTTATACAACTGACATACTCCAATACTAGTGAAACTAATCTGTACTGTAAAGCATCAGTCTATACAGATCGCGCACATATCAGAGTAAATTCAGATTTGAACATAAGCAACATTCCAGAGTGAGAAAAGACATGAAATGCTTTAAACCCACCAACAATGTAGACATACCTAATATGTCTAAAATCAAGTTAAAAAAGACAGATACTTGACCTGGTCTGACAAGTAATAAACGTATAGTTAATAAACAGTGTTAGATTCTATTGCTACAGGAGATTGAGTCATTTGGGCTAAACTAGAGTAGCGCTCGTGCTAGTCCTAATTCATTTAAGAAAACACATAAAGATTGTGAGAGTCTAAGTGAAAACAGGACTCTTAAATGAAGAAATTATTAAAAAAAAATGTTACTTACAGAAAATATATCTACATCCGTGGCCGCCATGATGAGGAATGTATATGTTTAGTGCTGAGATAAGGCGTAAGGGAGCTGCCTTCGTCTCTCTCACTCTCTCCGTCCACTGACACACTCTATTGAACGGTTGGAGAAATTACGAATGTTACTATGATGAAGGGCTGGCTTATGTATATTAATGACGCACAGTGACGTTCGCCCAATAGGTAATACGTTGGTGAGACCACTGGCAAATCAACGAATCCAACTACAGCAAGGGCTGGGTTTTTTGAATAATAATTATGTTGGACGGGCCTGCTTGGTTACGAAGCAACGTGAGATGGCTAAATTAATATTCATGAGTTATTATTTTGCCGTTCGCGAGCGCTTCGGTGCGTTCAATATGGCTTCTTCCTGGAAACTCCCACTGGCCTCAGGAATGCCTTTTCTCAGCCTTTTCCCAAGACCTGGGAGGATACATTTCCTCAGTAATAAAATATGCAATTAATTATCAATTATGATCCACACCAGACTGTTTAATGGCATGCGGTCATGCGGTTGGGCTGATACACTCTTACAGATCAAATATATACTTTTAATGCTTTATTTAAATTAGGAATAAAGATAAAGCTGTTTAAATAAGCCTTTTTAATAATAACAATACCCAAATAATAACAATGAATAGTTAATTTGTGTTGTTAGATTGCCTATAGTAATGTTGTTGTTACTTAATATTAGATAGTATTTAGTAAGTAAACTGCTTAATTTGCTAATCCAGTTATGCTTCATCCTGGCAATGATATATTAAACTATAAAATGAATAATTTTAGGGTTCACTATTCAGGAAAATAATTTCAATTCTTTTTTTCCTTTTTTTTTTTTTACCGATTATTTTGTGCCGACGACACATTGCCGGCTCCACCCACTTTTTACCTGAATATTTTATGTAAATAAGGTTTCACGTGGACATTCCGGGAAACAGGTAAGGCGTGGTGACAGTCCAGGTGCTTTTCGAGGACGGAGGCTCGAGAGAAATGTTCGTATTTGGGACGTTTTTAAAAAAATGGATTTGACTCAAGAGGCAATTTTAAACATGCTAATAGAAGGGGGAGGAAAGGTGAAAAACTCCGATATACTGAGCAAGTTTAAAGGGACCCTAAATTGCAGTGATCCGGCAGAGAAGAAACAAAACAGAGATCTTTTCAAGACGATTGTGAACAACATTGCAGTTGTGAAAGAATTCCAAGACACCAAGTATTTAGTCCTAAAGAAAGTTTATCTGCATTTGCTAGAATTCTCTGAGGATAAAAACACCCCAAAAGAAGAGGATAAAGAAGATGGATCAAATGCAGTAGAAGATTTCCAAAATGCACAGCAGAACATTTTGAGCAGATCTTCCTCAAAATCTTCAGACAGCACCGTGGTGGGACCTTCTCCTATACATGTTGCATTAGATAGAAGCAAGAATGTGGACCTAACATCTAAATTGTTTCAACATTTCACCGTTCCTCTCAAATCTGACCCTGATGACTTGGACAAACATGAAGCAGTGTGCCCTGCCAAGAAAGAGGTGAGAACAAACAAACCGTATGCGCTGCCTTTACGAATGCCCCCAGCCAACATCAGTCATCATTATAACACGAAAACCTCCAGCGAGCACTCAGGATCTGTCAGTTACACCCAAGAGCCTCATTCCTCACCTCAAAGTAAGTGGGGACGATCAACAGACAGTGTCGCCAGCGTTGACGGCTCCCCACAGGTGAGAAGACATTTCAAGACCCCTAAACAGTCTGACGAGCCCAAGTACTCGCACCAGTGCCCGCTTGACTTCCTGGAACATCAGTGGCTCGTGAAGTCTGCGGCCAGTCAATGGAGTCAGGTGTACGGCCTGCTTCTGATGGACGTTCGGCTTGCAGAGAAGAAGGACTTCATGTCTGGTTTCACGGCCCTACACTGGGCTGTCAAGTGTGGAAACATTGAAATGGTCTGCAGAATTGTTGACTTGTCGAGGAAAAGTGACCGTGTGGTGGACGTCAACGCCAAATCACATGGCGGCTACACGCCACTGCATATCGCTGCTATACATAGTCAACTTAATTTAATTGACCCGCTAGTCCAATACGGTGCCAACAGAAACCTTAGGGACAACTACGGGAAGAAACCGTACTACTATCTGCCCAAAGAGGTTCCGAAGGAGCTGAGGCAGCTTCTAGGGGAACCAAAAGCCATCAACCGGGAGTTGCGTCAGGTTCGGGAGGACAACGACCCACAAAAACACACAATAAGCCACCTCTTCCAGCAGCCCCTCCTGGTGGGTCTCAAGAAGAAGAAGTCCAGAGTGCCGTTCATCTCCGTGACTGAAGAGTCCAGAGAGGATGAGCCCATGCCACACAAACAGAGGCTATCGGATGTGTTTCACTAATTTTCTTATGGTAACCTGTTTGGGAAACGCAAAATCAATGCTCAGTTTTCAGTATAGGTATATAAACAAAATACACGTTCAAGCAAATCTTACATATTATTTTAATCATCCCTATTATGTGTGATATTTTTAACTTGGGTTACAGAGGTTAGGAGAACATTAGGGCAATGTTCCCCAAACCTACAAGAAATGTTCCATTTCTGTAAAAAAAAACGTTTTAGAAATTTAAATTCTGGGAACAAAAACGAATGTTCCCAGAACGTTCTGGGGACTGAAAATTGTTAGCTAATGTATTAAATGCAGAAATGAATGACTGAATCAGAGACTGTATCTATGAATCGGCCTTATGTGTGATTCTAAATAAATGGTGACATTCAAAAGATTACATAGCACACATACATCACCCAGATGTCTATTTGATGTGTGTTTACATCTGGAAGACATATATCTGGAAGACATAATAGTCTTATATCATTTTCTTACTACTTTCCCATGTAAACAGAGCTATAGTTCTGAGAGTAATTATGGATGATTGAAAATCATGAGATTATTGAAAAGGATTATACATTTAGCAAACGTTAAAGTATGAGTGCTGTTTCTCAATGTTGGAGCATAACTCTTTGGGAGTGGCCAAACTTGTTTTAATTGTCTGTTTAAGCGTCAGGAATGTTTCGAAGGAATGTAGTGTGAAAAGAATCTTTATTACATGACCTGAACTGATTTGATCTGAACGTTTCTGTAGATGCTCAAAATTGATAATCTTAATTCATACAGCCTTTGGTTTTTATCTTGTTCATTTACATACATGTGTTTGCATCATGTATTACTGATCTATTTTACTATTTATCATAAATGTACTGTATATGGGTCAATTATGTGATTTTTGCATTTGTTCATTTATATATGCATTTTTTTTTTTTTTGGGTACAAGTAATTCTTTCACATTTAAAGTATTTAAATGTCATGTGGTGTAACTTTTTTTTAATCTATTTATAAGCACTTTAATGTTTTCATACTTGATATTTTGTTTTTTTATTGCTGAGCAAAACCCTGATGCAGTTTCATTATAATTTCCATTCTGGAGTCATATCAGAAACCCTATAAAAGCTGTTTAAATTTATATGGAGCGGGTCGCCTCCTCATGGACGCTGCCATGTTGATAACCATTAACACTGTGTCATGCAATGGTTATCAGTGGTACCGATGCTGGCATGGTATTGATAAATAGGAGTGTGATCCACCAGACAGTCCAACAAAATGAGTAAAAGTGGAAAGATATAATATCCAAACGAGAAGTCCCTGCTGGAGTGACTAGACAGCTACGACATGGGAATAATGAGTTGTTGTCCAATATCTGTTTCTTTGTCCACTCTAACATTTTCTTTTTGTTTTTCTTTTTCAGAAGTGTCTTTTTCTTTGCAATTCTTCCCATAAGGCCTGCACCCCTGAGTCTTCTCTTTATTGTTGTACATGAAACTGGTGTTGAGCGTGTAGAATTCAATGAAGCTGTCAGCTGAGGACATGTGAGGTATCTATTTCTCAAACTAGAGACTCTGATGTACTTATCCTCTTGTTTAGTTGTACATCTGGTCTTCCACATCTCTTTCTGTCCTTGTTAGAGCCAGTTGTGCTTTGTCTTTGAAGACTGTAGTGTACACCTTTGACTGAAATCTTCAGGTTTTTGACAATTTCAATCATTGTATTCCCTTCATTCCTCAAAACAATGATTGGCTGATGAGTTTCTAGAGAAAGATGTTTCTTTTTTGCAATTTTTGTCCTAATATTGATATGCCAGTCTATTGCATATTGTGGCAACTCAAAAACAAACACAAAGACAATGTTAAGCTTCGTTTAACAAACCAAATAGATTTAAACGGTGTTGGATATAATAGCAAGTGATTTTCTAGTATCAAATGATCAATTTAGCATGATTACTCAAGGATAAGGTGTTGGAGTGATGGCTGCTGGAAATGAGGCCTGTCTAGGTTTGATAAAAAAATATTTTTTCAAACAGTGATGTCCTGACTATAATTTGTGATCAGTTGAATGCCACTTTGGTGAATTAAAGTACAAATTTCCTTCCAAAACAGCTAAATCTGTACATTATTCCAAACTTTTGGCTAGTATACCCTTTTATATGTGTATACTAGCCAAAATCCATATCGCCCAGCCCTATACTACAACACCCCCGACCTTGGTTAAACCCATGACTGTCTCTCTTCTATAAAACACAAAAGAGTTTGTCAAACTGGAAGAACATGAAGAACTATCCCTTTCAAACCTCATATTTGAATGTATCAGTGATTTTTATTAAACTGTAGCCTCCCTAAAACCAGACGATGAATACAAAGTGTTTTGAATAGATTCATCTTTGAGACCAGTGTGTGTGAGAGAAACAGGCTTGGGCTTGTAATATGTGATTGGTGTCTTTGAATTTGCTGCATGTGAGCTGGTTCAACCACAAATAGATGTGGTTAGTATTGCTGACACTACGTGATTCGTATGGTAATTTAACTTTTTAAATGCGGACCTAAGATCAGCAGTTTATGCTCAAACTGATTAAGATGCAGGTATGAAACTAGTGCTGGGTGTGTTCAAGCCAAATTAAACCATCTGGACTGACCAGATCTAAAGTGAGCAGTCTGCTTACGGCTGTGTCTCTTATTGTTTCCATGATGCAATGTTCCTTGTCAGCTCTTACTCTGTGCCCTTGAGACACAGCACATGTTTCGGCCTCTGACTTCATTAGTTGGGGAAGATGCCTTAAGACACTGTTTTGCATGATTTTGACCTTTTCTGTCATGTCTTTTTAATAAAAGATCAGCAGTCTCTCCCTAATATTTGGCGAAGAGAACATAGACTATGTTTATTAATAATAATAGGCAAATAAAAAAACGAGATGATATGGAATTAAAAGAAATGTAACCATTAAAGGAATGTATGTTGTTCACTTAATTACCGGCTTTACTTCGTCATGATGATACTTTATGACTTTAATTTTAATTACTTTAATGATATATTAATATATTTATACATATTATATACTCTACACTCATCTACTGAGGTACTTCAACTTGGGAATTAACATTAGCCTACTTGCATTTGAACATCATATTTACGGGCACATAGGCGTACCTACTTGTTTTTTTTAGACATTTCCGTTGATGCAAAGAATTGTGGGTTTTGAGTACCCACGAAGGATATACCTCATGCATCCTCCGAATTCCCGTGAAAGAGGGTCGCATTCGGAGTGTCCTACTCGCTTTTCTGAAACGAGACAGTCTCGATGACATAGGCTATGCGTCCGAGACATGCGACCTCCGGAGGACACATCCTTCCAAACGAGACACAGCCAATCTATGTAATCACTCTAGTGCGGCCACATATAAGGATGGGCCATTTTGGGGAAGGGTGGGGTTTTGTTGCAAACGCTTGTCACTACATAACCAGCTAAATGAGTCTTATTTTCTAACAAGTTATTTTTAACAGAAAAGAAGAAGAAGAAAAAAAACTTACAAACTAATGTGCACAGTCAAAGTCCTCAAGTAAAACCATGTTCCCAATAACAATTCGTTTACACCATGATTATTAAATCACCCCAACTCCGGAAGTCAGGGCTCAAATGGTGCATTCGAGTCATGTTGGAAAGATGGTATTTACGAGTTAAGCGCACATGAATGCCATTGCCACCACAAATGTTAATTATGACACGCATTTGAATAGGCCTATGCTAGTAAGATATATGAAATTGCAAAACAGGGTCGGTTCTTTCCGAGTAAAATCACTTGAGCACATCACATCGTATTCCTTCCTAGGAGGACTTGAGCGCACCAGCAGAAGCAAGTTATGACTTTGTGGTGCCGTTCATGTGCTTAACTCGTAAATACAATAATTTCGACATTACTTGGATGCACCATTATTAAAAGCAGCGGCATCTTTGATTGTTGATGGGAATGACGTACAGTCTCTTCAATGGTGGTTGTTTAAATTTTTTTTGGATCATTCCGCTGACAAAACATTATGGCAAGTGCCTAACTGTGACGAGGATGAGGGCGTGGCCGGGCCGTGATGGTGCACGGCCGGCGCTGAATCAGATGATCAGCGGGAGAGTCAGATAAAGCGGAGCCAGTTCGAGCGAGACACACGCGCGCGCTGCGTGCGTGCGTGCGTGCGTGCGTGCGTGCGTGCGTGCGTGCGTGCTGACTTTGATATTTAACTTTACATTGACTGTTCAGCCTGTTCCCGCCTCCTCCTTGCCTATCCTTTACCTGTAACACTTACTTTAACTGCATTTTTTTTTTTAAAAGAAACGTGCAATGAGTCTAAATATTGTTATGGTATTTATATATTTACTTATTTTCAATATGCCACAAATTAACTCTTAGAAATTAATTAATTGACCATTCGCTAAGCTCCACCCCCTGTGGTTACTGTTGCTTGCTCTGACGAGCTTTGCAGAGCTCACCCGTAATGAATGGGAGATTGCCATGAACGACGCTGTTTTTGGCAAAATATTCTCATAAACGAAATGTATAATATTCTTAAGTGGGTTGGAATGAAGTGACATAGCATAGCATATCATGTCATATTCATCTGATTTTTTTATTTTTTGTTAAGTAAATTGTACACAATAATTTGGTTGAAAACTGTGAAGACTGTCATGGTCTTCAATCAGAATCACTTGAAAAGAGGAAAACATAATTTGATGACGATTACATACCTGATAACATCAGTGTACATCTCATAACACACTCACTATGATGCTGTGAACAATTTATTTACTATCACATTTACTAAGACCTGAATCAATTTAAGGTTAAGTTTTTAGCTTTGGAAAATTTACATTGGAGCAAATATAGGTGTCCTTGCTGATGTTGAACATTCATTTGAAAATCAGGGCTTTGAATCGCAAGATGTATTTAAAGACCAATAAACAAACAAACAAAAAAACACGACAAAACACAGTATATCCTCTCTAAATAACTCATGTCACTATTACAGGTGACCCAGCAACAAAAAACACATTTCTCCCATAGACTCTTGTTGGAAAAAGCAAATGCTTGTCAGAGAAATGGCAGACAGCAACAGTTGCTATATAGGATTGGTCAGAAACGTGTTGAAAGTGGGTCTTAGTGAAGGGTCAATTAAGCATATTTTCCCACAAACTCTCGTTGTTTTCCAAAACAACTCTCATTCCCATTATCATCATGTCCTGACACTATATTTTTATTATTAAAATCAGCATAAATTAAAGACAGTACAAAAAATACTACTATTGACTCACAGTTGCACAGCAAAAATTTACTTTAAATCTGTGCTTAAATGTCACAAAAAATTATGTCATAAAGCCAAAAGACCCTGATGGTTTTAAAAATAGGCTTCATTTTCTTTTATTGTGAGCTGAAATATGACTTGGACATTTCTTGACAGTTTTCGTGCAACTTACCTGTATAGATTATTTATCCTAATCATGATCAAATCATTAAACAACATTTGAGAACCTGTTATTCAATATTAAATATAGTTTGTTCTCCACACAAGTCTGTGGACTCCTCGCATAAGTGTACAAAGACCTTATTAAACAGAGTTAAATCTTAACAGTTCTAATGAAAACAAATTTAAAGTGCACAGGAAATATCGTTACTTTATTTACATGATAACAAAGTAATGGGAATATGCATTCCACTTAACAAATGCACTGGAAAGAGCCAAGGCAAATAATACACAGCACAACCACAAGAGGGAAGCAAAGCAAAACAGTCCACACAACGACAGACATTCACAGCACACTATGTATGGTACAAACGCTCTTATTGACAGTGAGTGAATGTGATGGATGGATTTCAAACATTGCAAAAAGTCTCACACACAACCATTTCATAAGCTACTTCCAGCATCTCTGACACATCAACACATCTGATTGCTCAATGCCAGATGAAAAGGAAATGGTGGTGGACTTGTATACAACAACAGGAAATAGCTTCTGACACTTCTAAAGAATGTGTCCATGTTGTTGTAGGGTGCCGTTTCTGTGGACAATGAAAATTTGAAGGCCATGAAAACACGGACCCTTGACAGAAAATGCATAGCCTTTCTCTGTTCAAAGGCCAAGCAAACTTTGGTTTGTTTAACCGAACGAAAATAGCAAATGTCGATACATTCCCCAAGAAAAGTTAAGAAAATGTGAGAGAAAACATTTCTAAGAGTTCATTTTCTAGCCAATTTTTACACAGTAGCCTATTGAATATATTTTGAAACGCATTGTATGTGTCAATACAATTTAAGGTTTGGGAGGTAAAATAATTTTAGACTAGTGATGGAAAATATGACTAATTTCTGCTAAATATTTGGTTCTTTCGAACGGTTTGTATAAGTGTACTGCTACTGTTGCGACCAAATCGTTCAGTCTGATTTGCAAAGTATTCAGAGTGGTTCACGACAAGGTAGCGACTGCAAACGCAGTCATTGCTATAGCGAAATAAGAGTATAGTCCTGCTAGGATTATATTACTCCCGGTTCTCATCTCATTTTGACTCATCTGAGTGACAAAAGATGAGTGGATTAGTGTTGACTCGTGAATCATGACTGTGCAAAGAAACTTTTGGATAGTTGGAATGCTGATAAATGGACACAATATATACACTACCAGATAAAAGTTTGGACACACTTACACAATGTTTATTATTACTATTAACTAGGGATATCATAAAATATTGATTAATTGATTATTGATCGGCACGTTATTTTAACAAAATACTTTTTAGACATCAATATATTAACATCTGTTGACATTTAAATTAGAAGCCTAATTCGTGTGCTTTCCAATTCACTTAGTGGGGCTTTTGTTTAACAGTCTGATGTAATAGCATTGGGAGGGTGATATATAATTTAAGTCCGTTCTCTTGTAGGAAAGGCACAGATATCACACACAGGATGCATCAATGCGGTGCAGCAGACGGCAGTTCAAAGTTACAAAGGTTTTGTACTTCTTCAAGAATGAACAAAGTGACTTTAATGAGTTTGTAGGTTAGTGTATGAAACTGCAAAGTTAAGATTAGAAATGGTGACATTTATTGAGCAATTTCTCTGTATTGACAGAGGTTGAACCAGACATTGAACAGGTCTTTTGTTCAAGCTGCCAAACCACAAAAAGTCTTGTAACTGAAAATACATTTTGTAGGCTATATGAAAGATGCATATACACATTATATTATCCAGTGATGGCTAGAGTAAAAAAATCTTTGTCCTTAGATAATTATTTGAGTCTAATTTCATGGGAAACTATGCGAGATGAGTGCCATGACACAAAAAATTTCACCAAGTATTCATCAATGCAAAGAACAGAAAGCTGAGGCTGCAGTGGACCTACCATCTGTGTCCCTCAAATTTATCAGACCAGGTAATGTTTTTCCAGTCTTCAACTGTCCAGTTTTGGTGAGCCTGTGCCCACTGCAGCCTCAACTGTCTGTTCTTGGCTGACAGAAATTAAACCGAACGTGGTCTTCTGCTGTTGTAGCCCATTCACCTTAAGGTTTGATGTGTTGTGCATTCTGAGATGATATTCTGCTCACTACAATTGTACAGAGCGGTTATCTGAGTTACCGTAGCATTTTTGTCATCTAGAACCTTTCTGGTCTGGCCAGACATGGCCTGTCTGGCCATCCTCTGTTGACCTCTCATCAACAACAAGGCATTTCCATACGCAGAACTTGTCTTGTTTTCGCTTTGTTTTCGGCACCATTCTGAGTAAATTTTAGAGACAGTTGTGTGTGAAAATCCCAGGAGATCAGCAGTTACAGAAATACTCAAACCAGCCCATCTGACACCAACAATCATGCCACGGTTGAAATCACTAAGATCACATTTTCCCCATTCTGATGGTTCATGTTAACTGAAGCTCCTGAACCGTATCTGCAAGATATTATGATTACACTGCTGCCACATGATTGGCTGATTAGATAATCGCATGAATAAGTAGATGTACAGGTGTACATAATAATCTGGTCCTGAGTTTATAATACATAGTATTTTTAGTCTTAATTTTTATTTTGTAATGAAATTCATACAAAGGCAAAATGGACATTTATCTACAGAACTAATTTCAAGTATTAAAGCATAAACCTTCAGATCAAAAGGTTTTTCCTTTTCAGGAACATGAGAAACATAAATTAAGTGAATTGTGTCCAAACATTTGACGGTTATTGTATTACTGCACTTAGCCATAAGCAACCTACAATTAGGAGTTGTTTTCCAATTATTTATAATAATAAAAGTATATTATTAATAATAATAATATTATTGAGCATTGGTGTCTTTTTGTATATTGCTGTTGCCACAGTTTTATACAAGCAATAAGGCACTTTAATGAGTGTGTTACAGTGATTTTACCACGGTTAATGGGGGTTTTAGGTACTCTGCTTCGCATCTTGTGGCTTATTGCTTGAAAATAAATGTTTGGTTTTAGCTTAAAACATTTTTAAAATGTTGCAAATAGCACAAATTCAGTGTTGGGTGTATTACTACTGAAATGTAATCTGGTACTAAGCTTATAGTACCAGTAATTAATTACATGACTAAAATTGTAATCCGTAATTTAAATGGACTTTTTGGGTAATCTAATCTGATATCTATTGGATTACTCATGTTTTGATAATCTTATCACTAATTTTAAATGTATTCAGTTCCAAATGTATTATAACACTTATTAAACATGAAATAAAACCACAACTTGCTAGTCATATGCATTTGAACGTAACATTTACACGTATATATTTGTATAAGTAAATAACGCACTAATTATTGCTGCTGGTTTATTTGTAATGTAATAAAATGTAATCATGTAATCCATAAAACATTAACAGTAATCTGGTTACCCACATTTTTAAATGCAAACTGATTACAAGTACTTGACTGTTGTAACATTATCTAATCCAGATTACATGTAATCTGCTACTACCAGACACTGCACAAGCTGCTCCAACATTTGTCAGTTTTTGCTGTCAGCGTGTTAACGTATGTTCAAATAACATTGGTGTGTTAGTAACTTGTCCATACAGCATAAGTACTGTGATTAGTACAAAAAAAACATGTTCGCTTTGCTGTTGATTCAGAATCTCAGTACACAAATGTGCAATGATGGCAGTTAAATAAAATGTATGATACACCCCAATCATTTTAAATATCCAACACAAAACAAATTTAAAAGAGAATCTTAAGAACAGAACACAATTATTTTATGGTACTTTATCATTAAATACATTCAACATGATAGTGTCACATGAAATCATGGATGAAAAGCTACACTACGACAGATGAAGCATCAAGTGTCACAAGAATTAAAACCTGAAATCAGTAAGAATAAACACTTGGGATGGATTACAATATTGTTTTGATGTTCCTAATAAATTTGTGCAGATTAGTATCAAAAGTGCTTTTTCTTCCTTTTTGGTCGTCATTTTAGTGCTCTGCGAGTATGAAATGAAAACAAACACAAATACCAAAAATGGCATATTCCTAGTTCATCTACTTTAATCCCATAATAAACCATTTCTTTGCTCTTAAAGGGACAGTTCGCTCTCCCAAAAAATTGTGATGTCACTTACTCACCCTCATATTGTTTCAAACATGTTTGACTTTTATGAGAGTTCATAAGAGATGTAGTGATCTCCAAATCGTTCTTTAGGCTCTTTTCAATGAATCAGGTGATCCAGTTCACAACGATGATCATTCATGAACTGGACTGATCTGGTTCTTGAGTTCATCTCACTGGAGGGCATGATTATTAGTGAATAACAACGTAAAGTTCAGTCTGTTTCTCATCCAAAGCTGTCATATGGCTTCAGAAGACTTGATCTATAATGCATAAGTCACGTTAACCACTGTTCTGATGCTTTTGCTTCCTTTTTGAAGCATGAAATCTCCAGTCCATATTCAATGTAACTGTATGGAAAAGAGCGATGAGTACATTCCTCAAAATTTCTCCTTTTGCACAGAAGACAGACAGTCATATGGGTTTCAAACTGTAAATAAATAATGACAGAATATGTATTTTGGGTGAACTATTCATTTAAAGGTTTCCATGGCAAGTCATCTTAACCATCAAACAAAGAGTTTCAAAGTTATTACAGTCTCAGGGAAACAAATGGTCATGTTTGAAAGGCACGTTCAGACCCATCTCTTTAGCCAGTGTTATGCCCATGGGACACTTCTTGGGAGATCTGTATTTCATAGAGTCTCTGGAGGTTCTGATCTCACAGGATAGAGACCTTTCATCACGGTATACTGTTAAGCAAAGCCTCGAGCTGTTCCTCTCCAAGACGCTGCTTCTCGTCCAAGTCTTTTTGCCGAATGAGCAGGGAGGCCTTGGTCTGGATGAAGCGTCGGTACTCCTGGAGCTGTGTGTCCGTCAGCTGTTTGGAGAGGAAGGTGGACACCAGGTGCTCCCTTCGGTGCAGGTTGTCCTTTAAGTCTTTGGCGTCATCTCTCTGTTTGCACAGCAGACGATGGCGGTTGTCCAGCGATTGCTGTGGATTGAGCAGAGTAGTATGTAGTAAATTTGTTGATATGTCACAAATGTGGTTAAGACTAAGAGTAATATTTACCTTAAATTTCTCTTTTTTTCTTCAAACGTCACATTTAAGCTCAAACATGCACACTCTTTATTGACACTTCTGTCTACTCTTTTAAGAAGTTAGGTAACTTTTGATTAGTTGTAATTTTTGAAAGAATTGATAGAAATAATTTATATGACTAAATATTGAAACAGTTATGTTTTAATTTACTCCTTGATCAGACTGTCACAGTTTCAACATATTATAATTAGTATTTTTATAATGGGTTTTCATATTTTAATACTGACAGTCTGGGTCACGGCTAAAACAGTAACATCTATATATAAAAGGCATTTGAAAAGTATAAAAAAGCCTGATTAAAAGTTTCCAAGTTAAGTTAATAAAAATCAACTCAAAGTGCAGTGTAATATTTGGACATTCATGGTGTTGAAATATTTGTCACAAGAGGGCAGTGCAATTGCAAAAGCCTTCCAGACCAAAGGGCAGTTTCGGTCACGCAGCATTGATACCAGCAACAGCAACTGCTGATCATAGCGGTCGAGAACATGATGATGAGAGACTTTATTTTCGATCATCAAAGCGGTTTCTAAAAAAAGAACATATAAAGCATGTTTTTTTTCCCACACACACGTAACCTTAAGTGTGTTTATACTCACAAGAATGTTAACCCAATGGGACCCCTCCTAGTTTTAACACTAGATATTTAAACAAAGACACACCTTAACTGACACAACTCACTGACTCACTTAATTTATGGCTCTGAAGGTTTGGCGTTATCACTCAGTTGAGGATGGGTTTGTCAAACAGCATCAGTAACACATATCTATCAGGCAAATATTAGAATGTTATGTTTAGTTATCTATTTTTTATTATACTATAGAAATATATTATATATATATATATATATATATATATATATATATATATATATATATATAATATTTGTTTGTATATTATTTATTGGTTTGTTTTATATATATATTTGTTATATTTTTCACATATCTAGTATGTTATATTATAAATATATATTACAATAAATGTAAAAATGCATCTATAGAATACCTATTAGAATGTTAAATGTGTAATAAGATTGATAGTGTAATTATTATTATTTTTAAGGGCTGTTAGTTAACATGTTAACGGAGATATTTAAAGATGTTTAGAGTTAACACATGTACATAATCCGACAATAAGACAATGTTTATTCCTCATTCTGTTCTGTGATTTCTAAAAACTTTTCAGAGTAAATCATTTGAATTAAAAACATTTTTTATTTTATTGTTGTTTTAATGCAATTCTGTTTGGTGACACTACTGGTGCAGAAATTACACAAGGTTTTACATTTTGTAAAATACAATATATCGAAAACTGAAAATAAAAATTATTTAAAGTAATTTTTAATTTTAGTTAATCATCAAACCAAAGAAATAAATTTTTGCTTAGTTTCAGTTCTTACAATAGTCCCCCACATTTTCTTATTTGTATTTTTCATTTTAGTTTTGGTGTATAGTATTAACACCGAGTGTATCCCATAACTCACTTTCTCCTCCGTGTCCATGTTGTCGTCCACAGTTCTGAGGGCGTTCTGCACTCGGGCGAGGCGTGCTGACAGACACAGCAGTAGACTGACCACCCGCTCCAGGTCTCCTATAAACTGTGTGTAGCGCTCTTGCTCAGCGGAGACACAGCTCTCTCGCACCAGAGTCTCCATAGCATTGCCACGTGCCACGTTCTCCTTCTCCTCGTCCTGCAAGGTGGAGCTGACCTCCTCAAGAGACTTCAAACGCTCTTCTATATGTGCTATTAGCTGTCTCTATATGTGAGAAGATGCATAGATGACAAATATTAAAGATACAGTAGTGGCCAAAAATATTGGCACCCTTGGTAAATATGAGCAAAGAAGGTTGTGAAAAATATGTCTTTATTGTTTATCCTTTTGATCACGCATTCAAAGAATTCACAAAAATTGAACCTTTAATTGAAGTAAAACAATTGAAAATATATCATTATTAATTAAATATTTTTCTCCAAAACATGTTGGCCACAATTATTGTCACCCCTAGAGTTAAAGAATTTATATCCCTTTCATATCTTAATTTTTTAGTACACCTGGGTGACTAGAAACATGAAATTGTTCAGCCATGTTTCACAGGGGTAAAAATATGAGGTAACACACAGGCCAAATTCCCTTAATCATCCATCACAGTTGGTTGTCGAGCTTCACAAAATGGGAAGTGGCTATAAGAACAAAGCCAAAGCATTGAAAAAGCCCTTTTCCACCATCAGGGCAATAATGAATAAGTTCCAATCAGCTGGAGATCTTAAGAATCAGCCTGGAAAAGGAAGTGTCTATAGTGAGGAGGATGGATCAAGTAGCCAAATAACCTCCATGGATCACAGCTGGAGAATTGCAGAAAATCTCATAAAATAATATCAGACATCACCACAAGTTGTTTGGGAGAGTTTCAAGAAAAAATGCCTCTGCTCTCATCCAACAACAAACTCAAGTGTCTTCAGTTTGCCAGACACTACTGGAACTTCAAATGCGACCGGTTTTTTTGGTTAGATAAAACAAACAAAAAAAGCTTTTTGGCAGCAAACACCAGAGATGGGTTTGGCGCACACAGAGATGATGAAGTGCCCAATGCCCACGGTTAAATGTGGTGCTGGATCTTTAATGTTGTGCTGCTGTTTTTCTGCCAGAGGTCCTGGACATCTTGTTTGGATACATGGCATCATGGACTCTATCAAATACCAACAGATAGAAAATCTAAACCTGGTTGCCTCTGCCAGAAAGCTTACAATGGGCCGTGGTTGGATCTTCCAGTAGGACAATGATCCAAAACAAAAACATCACAATCAACACAAAAATGGTTCACTGGCCACAAAATCAAGGTTCTGCCATGGCCATCCCATTCCCCTGACCTGAACCCCATAGAAATGTGTGGGGTGAACTGAAGAAGAGAGTCTACCAGCTTGGACTTCAGAATTTGAAGAAGAGAGATTCTGTATGGAGGAATGTTCTCGGATCCTTTGCCAGGTGTTCTCCACCCTCATTAGGCATTATAAGAGAAGACTCAGATCTGTTATCTTGGCAAAGGGAGGTTGCAAAAAGTTTTGAATAAAAGGGTGCCAATAATTATGGCCAATGTTTTTTTGAAAAAAATATTTATATAATAATGAGATATTTCCCCTCTTTCAATTGTTTTTCTTCAATCAAATGTTCAATTTTTGTGATTTTTTTTTTAATGAAACATCAAAAGCATAAACGATGCAGACTTCTTTGCTCAAATTTACCAAAGGTGCCAATATTTGTGGCCACTACTGTATGTTTATTTTTTATTAGAGACATTGACAAATAAGGTTGCCCGAGATGAAAAAAAAAAAAAAAACAAGTTTAAAAATCTAGTTTAAATCATGTTAAGTTTGTAGAAAAATAATGTGTGTGTCTATATTGGTTTAATACATTTCTGAAAAACATTTATAACATTTTCTACAAAAATGAAATTTAATGAATTAAAAAAAAATATCAAGTGGTATAACCATCAAGTAAAAGATTATTAAAACACTTTCCTTGCACCTGGAACCCTAACCCAAACTGAATCAAACATATTTTTCAATGTATTTTCTTTTTAAATATCGAGAATTTTTGAATCATGAATATCAATACGTTTTCTTGGGTTACTCCAATTGACCTAACAAAATAAGCCTTTTCATAAAAATATCAAATATTTTTGTATTTGTTTGTATTTGTGGTCACATGACAACAGAACGTCTTAGCTGCATGTTGGTTACACCACCTGACTTTGATTTAGTGGACAAAAGATTTTCAAATATTATTAATATTATAAAACAAAATTTTCACTGCTTACTTTTTGAGAAATAGTAATTTTATATTTTTCCAAACTACTTATGCCAACATTTATTTCTATTTTTAAATGATTAGTTCACCTTAAAATGAAAATTCAGTCATTTACTCACCCCTGTGTTGTTATATCTCCATATGACTTTCTTTTTCTTAACACAAAGGGAGAAATTGTGAAAAAATGTTGTGTTTGGCAGTTTGTGGTGAACACCTCTTCAAGCTTCAAAAGAACACAAAAGTATAATTCAGAAGTCTAATAAATTATTCAGGGAGACTCGTGATTGTTATGAAAGAATATGATAAGGTATGGTGCGAAACAAACAGAAATCTAATGTATTATTTTAGTGAAAATGTTCAATGACTATTGATCTCCTGTGTGAACGTTTTCATGATAGGGCACAATAGCAAGAGTTCACGCAGTGCCCTCACAACACTGGGGCATTCAAGTGAAAACTTGTTCTGTTTATCTAAAAACAGGTCCTCTACAGTGATGGTATCAACAGAACACAACACAGCTGCACACAAAACAGATAATAGAACTTACTAAACATGTCTGAAGAGTTTGTAGTCAAAGAATTTATGTATTTCTATGCCCAGCCTTATTTTTTTTAATGGAGTACTCATAAATCAACCAGAAACATAGAGGAGGCTACAGGCAGCCACAGCCACACAGGGTTCTAACATGATGACAAACGACACGTGATAAAAGGAATATTTTCTACAGTAATAAGAGTTTTTATCCTAACCCGCTGTGATGGATTGTTTCTAACCAAACCTTATCGTAAGATTTCATTACAATCATGAGTCTCATGGAATAATTGATTAGACTTCTGAATTATACTTTTGCATTATTTTGATGCATGTCACCATAAACTGCCATTGTATCACATCACTGAGCACAACATTTTTTCACAATTTCTCTCTTTGTGTTAAGAAAAAGAAAGAAAATCATATAGAGTTATGACAACACAGGTGTGAGTAAACAATGTCTGAATTTTCCTTTTTGGGTGAACTATCCCTTTAAGAATTTCAGCATTTATTAAAAGTTTATTAAGTTTTTTTACTTTCTCTGGATGGTTACACCACTTTTCTTTTTACTTTAAACACCCTGAAAAAAAACCATCATAATAGAGGTCTTTTCAAGCTATTATTTTGTGTGAATTGCATTTTTATTTTGTATAACTTTATAGATCTGAATAAACAGATGTTTTTAACCCATTTATCAAGATCAATAGATACTGTATGCTGTATGCAAAAGATTCTGGAGTGTAATGAAACTTATTGTATGTTCCAGTACTAGGAGTACCTTCTTTTCTATGATGTCTATTTCGGTGTTGCACAGTTTGTCTTTTTGGCTGTTTGAGAGAGCAGCGTCATCTTTCAGAGATGAGAGAGGGTTCACTGGTTTGTCATCCTCTGGCATCTCAGTGCTTAAAAAAACCACACAAAATTAACTTGCAGCGCAAATACAAATTACAGCCCTTAAACTAGGGGTAATTCTTTACAAAAAATGTGTTCTAACAAAAGTGTTTTTAGTGTTTTTTGCAAGGGATATTTTGAGAAATATAGGTAGTTATTGAGTTACAACATCACACATCTTTATATTAAACACAGTACATTACATAAACATTACTTTAATCATCAGTGTCTGATAAAGTAATATGTGTCAATCAGAAATATACAGAAGTTCTGTTCCAAAATGAGCTACCGGTATATTAAAACCTCAAAAAAGACCAACGTGGAACGATCTACATATGCAGCAACTGTCTAGGGTTTTTCACACTTAATGCCAAGGCCATTTCACACTGTATACCTTTAGCAGTGCAATGCTAACCCTACTCCGGAGCAGGTTTTTTTTTTTTTAACTCTGTTATAAGCATTGCTAACACCTTTTTAATTATTCTAAGCGTGAAGTGTTGCTTTACTCAGGGTTAAAGTGGGGTTTTAAAAAGACCATAACCCGGGGTAAAGTGCAGGGTGAAAAGCCCTTCTGTGTGTGTTACACAAATACTGTAGCATGAGATTCCATTAGAGTTTGGCATTAGCATATTGCTAAGCTAAAAATGATATACATAAAAAATTAAATAAAAGAGAGCAACAGTTTGGTTCTGGAAGCTTAAAAAAACATACATTTTCTCCATAGGCGAAATAATATTTTTAATCTTAACAAATAAATCTTTACAGACAGACCTACCGTGAGCTCTGAAATTGTTAATTGATAGTATATGCTTCTGTTGAAGCCATCATTTGGCGTTATTTTATCTTAATAAAAAATAAATCTTTATTAGTAGAATTCCTGTTGTATAACTACACTACCCATAATCCTGATGACAGACCCACCAATCAGAGAATTACAGCAAACAAACTGCGGCAAAAGAGCTCTGCAGTGACGGCCCACTTCCATGATGCACTGTGAATGACACAATCGAATCGGTGTCTCTACACTCTCAACCTACTTATATTTATACGTATACTGCTTATATACAACTTTAAATCAACATTTTTTTTTTCTGTTGTTTTTAATTCAAGTTTGTCATTCGCAATGCTTCATGGGATTGCAGTTCATTCCCTCGTTTTTGACAAATACAGGGTTAACTGTAATTTAATTAGATATTAACTATTAATATTAGAGCTGTTAGTATTAACGCTTAAATGCATGCAATTAATAAAAAAAAGTTTAACACGTTAATATGGTTTTAACACTTGTGTGAATGGTGGAACCTTTGTAATGTGTCCACCCGGAAACATTACACGTACATGCCGCAAACAGAAACACAACAGTGCCAGAGACCTTCTACCAAGATCAGCCTACAAGCTTAGCATAAAAGAGCATATCACAGCAGTCCCATAGACATTCTATGGGCGGTACTGATGAAACCGTTGATCGTTGCGCTCTCACATATGATAGAGCTGTGGAGGTTGTTATCTCAGTAAATAAAATTATCTCTGACAGCTCTTCCCTGTCATTGATAAAATGATGGGGAAAGGGGCTCTTAATGCTATTTGATGTACAAAACAAGCCCAGATGGGACTTGTGAAAGTAATTACCACAGAAGCATGTCAAGTCTTAACTCTTGCAGCTCTTAACTCGTCATATTCTGCGTTTTGGCAAGAGCTTTTCATGGTGAGTTCAAAGCGGTGCTTGATGCCCTGATGCGAATCATGAACGCGGCTTTACGACTGGTCTAGGAAAGCGGCTAGCCACAGTCGGCCGGCAAATTAATATTGCAGAGGATGAGTTTTAATGCCCATTGCAATGAATATACAACCTATGTGGGGACTAGTTCTTTCAATTACTCAACCTCCCACTTAAACTTTGGGAAATGTTTAATGTTTCTTGATATGGTGCTATTTTAGATTATTTCTATCTTTATATCGTGGAAGGCTTTGTTTGGAAAATGTTAATAAAAAAATATATTGCTACATATTGTTTTGTTTCATTTCCCAAGATGGAATGAAATGCATTTTGACAAGAAAAGAATTATATACAGTATCAAATTTCAGCACTTTTAAAATCTGGGATTAACTACAAGAAATGATGTGATTAATTGTGATTAACAAATGTAATCGACTGACAGCACTACTAAAATTATGTTTATTGATACTTTTCAGCATAGAATTATTTGTTTTCATTAAGAGTCACAAAGCTTTCTGGATTTGAAAAATAGAATGTTTCTCCATGAAGCATACTTGTGACGCTGCTTTAGAATTCAGCAAAACAAAAGGTATGTAAACTTTTGGAATAGCCCTCATGTTGAAAACGTGTCTATTGTGCTTTAAAATGCTGTCTTGGTAGCCAGTTTTGCAACAAAGTATTTGTTTTACTTAGATGCACATTTAATGCCTAGTAAAGGGATAAAAAGAAGTAGGGGACTTGACTTGTAGCAGAGACCAGGGCTAGTTGTCACTCAGGGAAGATAAGAACTATAACGGTTTTAAATAAAAAGTCCATTACACAAATTTGTGTTTTCTCTAGCAGTGGTTTTGTATGTTGTCATTTCGAAACCCCCTGAATAATTTCACCACAATGAACCACACTGGAATGCATTCAGGCAGGAGTCACCTATTTAATGACCGAAAAGGTAAAATCTGCCTTTATTATATCAGGACAAGATTTTTTTTTCATAAAAGTAGTCTTATTTTTATTTGGACAAGTTGTAACATATGTCACAAATGTAATCTTTTTTTTTTTTTTTTTTTAAACAGTGGTTGGCCAAAAACAATGCTTTATATTTTTGTGTTATTTTTTACATTTTTGCTGTTTTTGGAATTGTTTGTGTTACATAATAGTTCTAGTGTTTCAGTTTTGCTGAAAAACCAAATAGGCCGTCATGTGTTCGATTAACTGTATATTTTTTCCTGGTCAAACATTGTGTAAATGTTCAATAGCTTTGTAGCCAAGACTTTAAACGATGTGCCTAGACAGAATTTTCTTTAAAAAATACTCCTACCCTGAGAAATCTTCACTGGAGTAAAAAAGTGTGACAACTAGACCAAGTCTACCCTATATTTCATAAATATGCAGTAGTCACCTGTCTGTGGCTTTCTCTGGGTTATTAACTTTCTTCTCCTGTTTTTTCTTGTAGTGTTCCTCCATTAGAAGAGTGTCCTCAGACAACAGCTGCTCCATCAGCATGAGAGCTGTCTTCCGATTGGTTAAAGGGTAAAAACTGCGAGCTAATGACTGGTCAGCTGAAACTACCTCCTGAACTAGCACCTGCCACTCTAGTTTGACCTTTGGATACTTCCATTCCTTGTTTTCAAACACAAGAGACCCATCTTCCTTTTCACTACCATTTTGTTCCCTACTAAGTGCAGGTGTCTCGCTGGACTCCACTCCCGGAATAACAGGAACTGTAGTTATAGGTGTGCTTTCAATCAAATTACATGGGTTAGGCACTGCATTTCGGGGTTGATCAATAGTTGTTGTTTCAGTAGATCGGCAATTGTTTGCCTCCAATTCATTTGTCTCAAGCGTTGAGATCCATAAACTGGGATCTGTTGTGACTCCAAGACTAAGGGAAACGTCTTGAGCAGATACAGATGCCTCACTCACATCCTGATGAGAAACCTCCTGCTCTTTTCTGAAATATATAAAAAAAGACATAATTAATAACGATGCCTTTAATGTGGCCAAGTAACAAAATATTTATTTTTTACATTTGTTTTTTTTTTTGCAATGCTTGCCCATGCAAATATCATTTCCACAATGCTAAGGAGTTGTGGGTGGTCACCAGGGCATTGCTAAGTTGATTCGTATTGGTTTTGCTCAGGTATTGTGGGTGGTTTTTAGGGCATTGCTAGGTAGTTGTTTACTGGCCAAATCAAAATAGCCCACCTCCAAACCTGGTCTCTAGATATGGCTTGGGTCCCTCCTTCAATAGCTGCGTTTCCACTATCGGGCCAAATGAGATCATGCTAATGCGCGCCAGGGCCATTCGAGCTTCTCACTGTCACTTCCGGGGCTGCATCGTGCCTCCTCGGGGCTTTCTCGGGGCCACTGGCCCGCCTATTACCCTTGTGCCAAACAAGGCCAACCGGAAATTGAGTGTAAATGGCAGTTTTGGCGAACTTCCCAGGTTGTGTATCCAGCGGTACAGGTTCGGGGGGAAAAAATGTGGGCACAATACAAAATCTGCTAAAATGCCCAATGGACAAATCAGTGCCCAAATAAAATACTTTCCATGGTTCAGTGAACTTTCACAGATGGTGTGCTGTGACATCGTCCTGCTGTTACTGGAGAGACCACTCAGGACACCATGGCAGATACAGCCAGTGAGTTGTCAACGCTAACTTATCTTGTCGTTTACATTTGATATAAACTAAATATTCTAGATAACTAGATACATCAGCTTGAGCTTCCTTCCTGCTTGTGAAATGGGTGGGGTGTGTGACATTGGCATCTCAGCGGCATATTAAGGATGGGTTTTTGGGCAATGCTGCAGAGTTATTGGCCCGATGGAGGGAACGCAGATCGATTTTGGTCTTGCGGCTTGAGGTCCAAGGCTATTGGCTCCAGCTGGCCAGTTCATAGCCCTGGCTCTCACTGGCATGTGGAAAAGCAGCTAATGTAAGTCTATGGGATTTTTTAACCCGTTTAATCGTCCACCAGGTAAAAATCGCAAGTCTGATCACTTCGAAAATAATAGCACACCTCGTCTCAACAAGCCACACAATTTGAGGTATGTACATCACAAATGGTGCAGGACAAGTTACGAGCTGCAGACTTGTGTTTAGGGGTTTGTGCAAATCCCTTAGGTGTGAGAAATAGTAATAGATAAGCTTGCCTTATCAGTCACCACTGATAAATACATATACAAGGATTTAGGGTATAAAGTACCTGATATCCCGCTTGATCTCACCAGATTCAATGGGATGACTAGAAATAGGCACAACAGTGTCATCTCTATTTTTAGTTCCTTTGCGGTGAAGAGCCATATTGATTTCATCCTCATGGGAGGGTATATGATTTACAGAGACAATGCTATGGAATTCATTTGAGTCAGGTGGAGAGGACAAAGCATTTAGTTGGGAGTAAGAAACTGCTGAAGAGTTTGGTGTTGGAGATGGCTTCTTAGAGTGTTGCTTCTCAGGACCTGCCTGAGATTTATCGGAGTGTTCTTCAGAGCTCAACATGGGGGAACAGCTTTGATTTAGCATACTCTTCATTTGTTCCTGTCCTTTACTGATTCGCTTCTCTTTTACAGACATAGCCTGCTTGTCCTGCTGTTGGTCAAGCTGCTCTGAGCTCTTGCTGAGAACTTTGGGATTTGAGATTTTCCCCACTCCAAGTTCCTCCATAGACTTCCCTCTTGGAGCGATAATTCGTGCCCACCGGTCATCAGGAACAGATGCTGTACGACTGTGATGGACCACAGTATGTTCCTCTATTTTTCTCTGAAACCTGAAAAAAAATAAACATGTTTTTTTGTGCATTTTGTAGTTAGCATCAAAATATTATGTTTAATCATATCATTAACCAGACCAAATAAAAATGAATCACATTAATGTCTACCAACATGAACTAAAATGTTTCATAGTTTACTGTGAGGTCATAAGTCAAACTCAATTACATAAAAAATGTAGTGTGAAGTTTTTTTACGTAGTGGTGCATAACCATGCAAAAGTTACCGCCACATTGCTAGGATGTTGTAGGTTGTTGCCAGGGTGTTGCTATGAAGTTGCGTGTTACGCACCAAATTTTTAATCTTAAGGGGCTTTCACAAGGGAAATCTTAGGGAATCTTAGGGAATCAAGGCGATGCTCAATGGTAGCGTCAAGTGGCGCTTTGACCTCCAGATGAAACACGCTGGAGAGAATGTCTTGTTTTGATTTTACAGCTGGCAACACACAGTAATGGTACGTTATCAAAATTGTCCGGTAATCATTGGCTGCTCAAAATGCCAGTAGCAATGGGGTAAATGGGGATTAAACTATTTAAACTGAGACCCGTGTGTTGCTTACAGAAGTGCAATGCAGTGCTGGGGCCAATGCTGAAGCTGACACTTCCCTCTATATTGTTAAGCAATTGTTCAAAATCTTTAACCCTAAAGACGAAAGTCTACTTCAGTTTTTCTGCATGCTGCTACATCTCGCACACAGTGTACATGGCATAAATGTAATCATCAGCACAGTTTGAACGGACAGTATTTTTAACCCATGCATCGTCTGCTCATGTGCCTGAAGTTAATTGTACTAAAGAGTATCAAAGCAGTAGAAACTCGCATACAGGCTCACGGTTAACCATTTCGCACGTACAGTCAAATCGGTGTGATTACACAAGGCTTGGATTTGAGGTGTACGATCAAACAGGTAGAAGCTGAAATAGTGCTGCAGTTTTCCAGCAAAATGGCGATTTATACTTCTGCGTCGAACATTCACCATAGGCTATGCTTAGTTACAGCAGTTACACCATAGCCTATACTGTAGCCTGACTTGCACCTCTTCAAAAATGTTACTATGCGTCGGATCGAAGCAGACCACAACAGCTGTGATTGGTTCACTTTGTAACCACAGACCCCCCCACCCCCCAGGATGATAACAACGATATCTGAGGTAGCATTGCATTATATCTAGATCATTTAAAAATATATTAATCATATTACATTGTATTTGGACTCTAAAGAAATTGTCTCAATTAGAAGCACCTGCTGTTTTTATATTCTATTTGTGTTTCATGAAGTTACAAGTGAAATGCAACCAATGATATCTGTTTACAGCTGATAAATTCTTAAATCTTTTTTCTCAGGGCTTTTACTTGATATTAATTCAATATTTGAATGAAATAATATGTGTTATTTTCTACTCGTGAACTTTCCGGTCTACACGATGATTTCACCATATGTTTGACAGTGTTGTGTACAGTAAATAATCATATTTCATAAGTTATGGAAATGCAACTTAATTTTTCAGTAAATTAAAAACCACCTGGTAAGAGTTGGTTATATTGCCTACATGCATTGTAAAGTCTTTAAAACAATCCCCATTAAGTGTTCGCATGTGAGTAGTTATTTAATTTGATGATTTCTTTTTCAGAAGAATGCCAAAATATTTATATATTATTATAATTATTATTATTATAATAATAGAGCAAGCAAACAATAATTTTTTCATTTATTTGCTCCCTGCAATGCAGGCAGCATGTATAATAAATAATAATTACCTACATTTCAACATGTTCACATACTTTAAATTCGTTTTTTATGCTACAGTAATTTAATAAATACTTTTAAATCCACAAATTATATTGCTTTTATTTATGATTATTCACATTTTGGCTGTGTACTCGCAGAATGCCGCAGACAGCAATGCAGAACAATAAATGGAAACCAACTCGATGGCCACAATGCTGAGCCTGCGACATAGGTTCCATGCAGAAGCATAAATCAGCCTAAAGCGGTTGTCATAATGCACAAGCTGCTCAAATAGTCTTTTCAACATCACAATGTATTTATTTATTTTTTAATGTTACAAACGTTCAAATAATCACAAAATAAAAGTTCAAAGCCATTACCATCGGAGCGGAGCAGGCAATTGTGTTCGCGATTGTATATTATTGATCATAATCAATCATTAAGAATTATACCCTAGTCTTAAGGATGAGAAATAGTAATAGTGAATCCGGTCCTAAGCACAAAAAATTATTTGGAGAATGACCCAGTCTGACCTCTGCAATTATACTCAGCAATAAGAGCAATAATAGGTCACCTTAAAATGTCCTTGTTATGACTGATTGAGAACTCATCTTGATGTTTTCGAACCTATTTAACAAAAAATATGTTAATATAACAACATGACAATAAAAAAATGTGGCAGTGGATGCTTTAAGCTTAGCTATGTAAAACATTTTTATAACGTACGTGGAAAACATGGGGAGTCGAGGTGCTGCGTGCCCGAAAGAACTCCGGATGTTCAGGCTGGTCTAGAAGGCTCTCCATAGAGGCAGACATCCCTGCTGTAGAGGACTCCTCTTTTGAGCTGGACTGCCTTGAGTGAATGGTAGACTGAGCAGTGATGAACTGCGCATATTTAACAGAACTTGACACTGAGTCAAGAATGCGACCTGCAGAGAGAGGCCTGTAGAGCTTCTTGGAGCCTGCAATGCCAGAGTTATGTCTGGAGCTCAAGTCAGACAGCCTACCTGCAGTTGAATTCCTTTGGTTGGGTACATGAGGAACTGGCTGCTGGGGTTCAGCAACCTTTTGACCAGTTTTACGTTCAATGTATGCTACCAAGGCCTTATGCTGAAAGTGCTTCAGACTTGATTTTGAGAAGTTGGAGGCAGACAGAGAACGTCCTCGTGTTTCAAGCATCTTCTGCCTGGCAGCCACTAGACCGTAATCACCCTCTGAGAGTAGACCTTCCCCTTCATTTCCAAGAGAGCGGCAGGTCGTATGAGCAGGTTGATCTGATAGCTGGTGTAGCTTCTCAGGTTCAGAATGAGAAAGCTTTTTCTGGTCTGCCGTCAAACGCTTCCTAGACCCTACTCGAGGCACTTGTGGTTGAGCAATATTCTGTGGCTTCTCCATTTCCTTTTCCATTCCTTTCTCAATCTCCTGACAAAAGTCTTTTATGTTCTCCTCCTCTGTTCCTTGAGGCTTGTGCAGTTGTGGGGTGGGATTGTCTAAGATAGACTGTTGTGATTGTGGACCAGCATGTATGATAGAAAGCTTTTTGTTTGTCTGCTGCTTGATTCTATGGGGCCAAGAGAGTTGCAAATCTTTTCTTTTAAAGGAAGTTGCCCTCAAAACCTTGGATTGCGCATCTTTCAGTTTCTCCTTGTAATACTTTTTGTAGGAGTCATCTAAGGTACCGCAAGGGTAGGAAAAATCATTTGGTTGTTCTTCTTTAGACATTTCACTCTGATGATATTCACTGTTAGTAGAGCTTTGCCCATCTTTTCTTGCCTTCTGCTTATCTTTGCCACAGTCTGGACTCTTGGTTTCTATTCCACAATCACTATTGTTTTTGAACTTGCTTGTAAATGAAGCCCTGTTGGCTCCCGTGAGGCGGTATAAAAGTGGGGTTGTCTCCTTGCTGATCTTCTCACTTGGAACATCTAATTGAGGCTGTCTTGAATTTCTTGTCATCTGTTCATCATTCTTGAGGCGACTGGAATGGTCTTCCTTAATCGTAGCAGGGGTTATCTTTTTACAAACCAAACTGTCCTCTGGACCACAGTAGAAGATAGGGTGGCTGGAAGAGTGATGTCTGCCAGTTTCTCTACTTATGACCCTCTGGTCCTCCACACCTTGAGAGGTCTGCTCTGACTTATAAGATGGATGTTCCACAACTTCATTCTGAAAGGTGAATTTGTGATCCTCTTGAAAAAACAGTCTACCACTTGGACCACTGGGACTGCTCTGCCTTCTATGTTGAGCTTTAGAAGACCACTCACTAGAGGTTTCCATGCTTGCACTGTCACCAACACTTTGCATGACACTGGGCTCAGAGGACTTGAAGACACCGGTAACAAAATAAAATTCCCCTCTGTGCTGAATATTTCCACTGATCATGTTCTGTGGCATATGGACAGAGTTGACATAGCATTGCTGCTCAGAAACAGGACCCCCATAAGCTGACTGCGACCTCTTCCGCTGAGTTTCAGAATGGCCACTCAAAGACTGCTGCAAGTGCTCTACTCTACTTAAAATGCCTGTAGATTTTGGTGGTTCAAGAACCTTGTCCCAAAGGTCTTGCTTGAGCAGATCTCTCTGACAATTCTGTGAAATTACGTGACCACAGCTGGACTCAGCCCGGACACCAAATACCTTGGGATTACCTGTTTGTTGTGAAGTAGAAATATCATCAAACTGTCCTTCGGGACTCTGACGTGCCCTTGAGTTTTCAAGGTTCCTGGTTGTTACAAAACTGTCCAGGCGTACAGGAGGTGGTGGGGGTGGGGGTGGTAAAGGATGCGTAGGAACTGGTGGACTTTCAATGTTAGAGCAGCCATTGCTGCTCTGATTGTGCTGTTGCACAATGGCTTCCATGGAATGGTAAAGGTGGTCCATGCTCTTTGAATCTGATTGAAGAAAGTTTGGGCTGTATTTAGTTTTCGCATATTTCGGATCGGTGTAGTGCAGACTGTGTGACTGGAGTTCATCCAGTAGGAAGGGAGAGGGGTAATCAGGGACTGTGGAACCTCCAGAGAATGAGCTATAGGCAGAGTCCCCTTTGCTGTGGTGGTGGGTATACTGATCAATACTGCTACTGGACTTGGCCGGTGAGAGTCGGCTAACCGGAAGACTTAGAGGATGTAGGTCAATGTTACTCATTCTCTCGAAATGGAACTGATAGGAATCCATCCGTGCTGCAAAGTGGAATTATGGACCTAGGTTAAATGAAGAAAATGAGACACTGTTACCTCTGTTCTTTCAAATTATTTCTTCATTTTCTCACTATAGTCACAGAAAAGCCACAGAAACCTGACACCACCTGTAACAAGCATATTCAAATATTTGAGAAAAGAAAAACCTAATAGACACAATATACAGCTGTCCCTACACTAAATCATTGCTCTGGTTATGAATTAAAGGGAGTGAGTTAAAGGGATCCTCTAACTATCCCGTTAACCAATTTACAGCATTGCTAATACTATTTTATACAGAAATGAGGCAAATGCTGCTCTCCCACAGCTTTTAAGTTAAATGAAAGTAGCTAGTTAGTTAGTTTGACATTTACTGATACTATTTGTCCACTAGTGGAAGAGCTTTTTGAGTTTGTCAAACATTGTAATCCTTTCTTTAGTGTGCAATTCAAACATAGCAAAATTTCATAACCTTGAATAGTGTTAATGCTTATGTAAATGTTGATACTGACATTATCTGATACAGCTGTGTTAATTATGTCTTCTACGCCCCAAAAGAATGTGCTTGAACACAATTTAAGCATAGTGTATGGTACTGTGCAGTACTCTGTAAGTCCCCTAAGATAATTGCTAAAGCACAAATCTGATTTCATTTTTCAATTCCAAGCACTTTTCTTGAGTCTTATTTAGCAGCTCACTGTCAGGATGACTTAAACTGCTTGAAGGATTGCAAGGGGAAATGTTTTTTTTTTAACTAATGTCGAAACTGCTTAAGCTGACTGGTAAAGTGAGTAATAATGAGGGATAAAAGGTAAAAAGAACGCTTACAGTGCATACTTTCAAAAGACAAGTGCCACTGAAGTCGTGTGTGCCAAGATAACCCAATATATTTATATTTTCAATTAAGAGAGCTACAGCACTGAACAGAGGCTCAGTGACCTTATAATGACAACCCTAATGAGAATCCTGAGAATGGGGGTGTGATCATAAATGTCTGGAATGCAATTTTAACCTGGAAGAAATATTTTGGGAGTAATCATGTGATGATTCTTAGATGGATTATGCACTGATGAGATACCCATGAATGCTAATGTTATTAAAGTTTAGGTCTTAAATCTATATACAGTGCCTCCATAAAGTTCGAGACACTTAAGTCAAATAGTTAAAGACACCTAATATAAAGTGAGACCAATTAAGTTATCAGTCATCTTGCGAGTAGATCTCATCTCTGGCAGTGTTGTTGAGCAATTAATAATGATGGATTGCATTCATCTGTATGCTTAAATACACTCACCTAAAGGATTATTAGGAACACCTGTTCAATTTCTCATTAATGCAATTATCTAATCAACCAATCACATGGCAGTTGCTTCAATGCATTTAGGGGTGTGGTCCTGGTCAAGACAATCTCCAAACTGAATGTCAGAATGGGAAAGAAAGGTGATTTAAGCAATTTTGAGCGTGGCATGGTTGTTGGTGCCAGACGGGCCGGTCTGAGTATTTCACAATCTGCTCAGTTAATGGGATTTTCACGCACAACCATTTCTAGGGAAAAGGGAACAACATCCAGTATGCGGCAGTCCTGTGGGCGAAAATGCCTTGTTGATTCTAGAGGTCAGAGGAGAATGGGCCGACTGATTCAAGCTGATAGAAGAGCATCTTTGCCTGAAATAACCACTCGTTACAACCGAGGTATGCAGCAAAGCATTTGTGAAGCCACAACACGCACAACCTTGAGGCGGATGGGCTACAACAGCAGAAGACCCCACCGGGTACCACTCATCTCCACTACAAATAGGAAAAAGAGGCTACAATTTGCAAGAGCTCACCAAAATTGGACAGTTGAAGACTGGAAAAATGTTGCCTGGTCTGATGAGTCTTGATTTCTGTTGAGACATTCAGATGGTAGAGTCAGAATTTGGCGTAAACAGAATGAGAACATGGATCCATCATGCCTTGTTACCACTGTGCAGGCTGGTGGTGGTGGTGGTGGTGGTGTAATGGTGTGGGGGATGTTTTCTTGGCACACTTTAGGCCCCTTAGTGCCAATTGGGCATCGTTTAAATGCCACGGCCTACCTGAGCATTGTTTCTGACCATGTCCATCCCTTTATGGCCACCATGTACCCATCCTCTGATGGCTACTTCCAGCAGGATAATGCACCATGTCACAAAGCTCGAATCATTTCAAATTGGTTTCTTGAACATGACAATGAGTTCACTGTACTAAAATGGCCCCCACAGTCACCAGATCTCAACCCAATAGAGCATCTTTGGGATGTGGTGGAACGGGAGCTTCGTGCCCTGGATGTGCATCCCACAAATCTCCATCAACTGCAAGATGCTATCCTATCAATATGGGCCAACATTTCTAAAGAATGCTTTCAGCACCTTGTTGAATCAATGCCACGTAGAATTAAGGCAGTTCTGAAGGTGAAAGGGGGTCAAACACAGTATTAGTATGGTGTTCCTAATAATCCTTTAGGTGAGTGTATGTCCTCAAAAATAGAAGTAAATGCTGTACACAAACACTGTGACATGCCATGTTTGTTTGTGGGCAGGTTAAGTAGTCACATATCATGGTAATACACCAAACGAAGTCAGTGGATAAGCGAGCCAGTTTGCAATAAGCTCCAGATTCTCCCGGCCAAGAACCAGACGAGCACAGGCTCTGGTCAGAGAAGTAGCACCATTTCGGTGGAAGGGCTATGTGGAACTGACTTCATACAGCCACCAAAAATCACTTTGACAGAAGTCATTTGTTAGAAGTCATTACAAAAATGTTAGCTCTGATGTTTGCAAATACCACTTGCTATCATATTTATCAAATGCAGTGACATTTTTGTATTTTTAAGTGTGACTTAAGCCCAAAGTATGCTTCATTCAGACTCCAAATTTCATCATCAGCAGAGTGTGCGAGCACTAAATCCGTGCATCTTTGAACATGCAGAATATGCATGCACCTGTAATTATTTGCACTAATTAGTGGGTCCACAAGGTGGCAACACTTACATTTCAGCCGTTGCTCTCATGAAGAAGTGCTAGAAGATGAAAGGTAAAAACAACAACAGTGGATTTGCAAGTCAAGAGCGTGTGCGTAAGGAGGTCTGGAGATACCTGCATTTGAATAACTCGAGTTTGAAGGAATATAAAAGACATCATTATAAGTCTAAACTCCAGAAGAGAAAATCTGATGTCATTGCAGTTGTAGAGCACACATGCCCTAAACGTCTGTGCATGCACAGCCTTGATTTTGACTGTTAGCATCAAAATGGAAGTTTACCCAGGGCTTTAAATGTCCAAATACTTTTTCGGGGCACTGAATGTGTCTTTGGTCCATAAATGTCACAGTAGGTGTCACAGCTACATTTAGCTCTTATATAACTTAAAATAAGGCGATATGTATTGTAAAAAGCACAATACAATTATAAGTGAACATGTTAAATCTGAACTGTGGTAATTCCTACAACATTGTTATCTTAGACACTGTTGACAATACACATTTGTGGGTGTTTCTTCAACTTTGGACACTTTTAGCACTGTGGATTTCAAGAAAGCACAAGTGTTGCTAAAACATTTGTCACTCTCACAATTTTTATATAGATTTTTAAATGTGTCCACTATTAATGTAAAACAGTGTATTTACAATACATGCGTCACAGGAGATTAATGTCATTTTTGTAATTCTTTCTAAAAGTTTATTTATTTATTCATTATTTCCAGTACATCTCAAAGTCTGCATTGTGTTTAATAGAATTCTGTGGTGGAAATGGCGTGAAATCTGTTATTCTCTGAAAACAAGTCGCAGTATCTTGAGTCACTTGCTTCTTATGTAAATGCATCTTATTTTATTTATCCTGGAAATCACACAAAAGTACTAAACAGAAAATTACTAGAACATTTCATTTTTTTTAGCAGCATGCTGCCAAACTTCTCTTACCAGAGTAAGAGTTTGGAAACCTCCTAATCCAAGAGAGACAAAAGTAGTCTTAAAGTATTTAAACATCTCTACAGGCATATCCTGGAAAACATTCTCCTTGGAAGTTCATTCTGATTGGCTGTTTGGTCAGAACTGCAAATCTCTCCTGAGAGGAATGCTGGGAGGACGGATGTGCCTGTGACGTCCACCCTGCAAGTGCACAATGGGTGCAACAGAGGGAATATTTCACTGCTGATAATGGTGTCCGAGGAGCGAAAAAAAGGCCCCGCATTCCTGGCTGGCTTCGGAATGAAGAGGGCCCCGATGCCATTTATTTTCAGAGTCCTCTGCTCAGGGAGAGCTGCCAGGCAGGAGGGGTGGACTTTCAGTACAGGCCCTCTATGGGCTGACCCTCCCCATTAGTACTGTGAATGGGATATTGGGATGGATGATGAAGCCTTTAAAGTCATTCGAGTTGGTCGAAAACGTACAATTTATTTAGAATCATGTTCTTGGAAGAGTTCTTGTGTACTCAAGAAGAAAGAAAATGAAATCTAATTTATATCTGGGTTGACGCATCAAATCTCAAATGAACCTTTTTTTAAAACAGCAACAAAAGACAATTTTTGGTTAACCTTTTAAGCTCTGAGGGTGTTTTCAAAGATTTCCTGTTCCTATACCCAACGGCTTAAAGGCTTTTACCTAAAAACTAACAAGGAGGGTCAAGTGTTTGATACCATTATAAAGAGAACTTTTCAAATGATTTGGAGACTCTCAGCCTAAGAAACTGCTGAAAAATCAAATGACAAAGCCAAATATTTTATTTTTTCTGACTTGACATTATATATCTCTGGATGTAAATAAGGTTGCTCCGAAAAGCTTTGTTTTGTTCCCAATCATGTCAACTATAACTGAGAATTTTGTTTGTTGATTCAACAAAGCAATAATTTAAAAAAAAGCCAGATGGTGTGCTCACATTGTTTACAATTGCTTTGTTTGGAATATCTAATGATCTATGCATCTGATTGTGTGAAGCCTCGCTTGAAAGATATGGTATAATGATATGTGATATTTTAGGTCTTGTTTATTTTTTGTGAAGGTATAAGTGAAAACGCAGCATATAAGCATAAATGTCAAAGACATATACGGAGCTATTACTTGCTCTATTTTTGTCTGCGAGTAAAAAATTAGGATGGTTGTATTCTAGTCTTTAAGAGTTTTCCATAAGTTTGATATTTTTACTGATTGCAATAATCTGTGCAGTGCAGAACACTTCTTATTTGTCTGCAACTTTCAAAGCACTCAGTTTTTATCATTATGCCTGCATGCATTGTAAATTAGAGCTTCTAGGCTTAAAAACAATACCCATTTTTGTGTTTGTCAAGACTGTATTTATTAATACTTTGACAATTTGTTTTTGGCAGACCCGCCAACCATCCAAACATAAAGGGCTAAAGCTAAAGGTAAAATTTAGGTGCTGTGACTGGTCCAACATGATCACACGGGAAATCAACATGATGCCTTCGTAAGTTAATTTTTATCAGACATTTTGATCACACTTTACAATAAGTTTCTATTCGTTAACATCAGTTAACACAATGCTTAACATGAACTAACAATAAACAACACTTTTATGGCCTGTATTAAATTAGGTTCATGTTAATTTTTACATATACAAATACATTTTTAAAATAGAAAATTGTTTATGTTAACATTAAAGCAAAATTAACTAACATGAATGATGAAAAACAGTATTAAAATAAATGAACATTACCCAAGATTAAAGTTGTTAATTGTTAGTTCATGATACCTAATGTATTTACTAATGTTAACAAATACAACCTTATTGTACAGTGTTTCTGACCTTTAAGCATCAATTCAAATGTGATCAACTTTTCCTGTGGTGCTACTGATAGTATTGCACGAGCAACATCAGAAAACAAGTTTCTGGTCTTGCTAAAACCAGGGAGTAATCATGTTCACATAAACAATGATGAGCACAATTTCGGAGGTTGCATTTTCACTGTAAATCACACTTTTACACTGATGGTTAGGTTTAGGGTCGGGGCTTGAGTTATGTAATGGTTATTAAACTATCCATTCCTGTTGACTGTATGATGTCATTTACAACTAAAAATACAACTCAATTTTGGTGCCATACTGTGGACATTTTACCCAGAAATTGGAGCTCACACATGCTCAAACCTTCAACAACACTTCCAGCTTCGACCAATGGGGATTCAGTAATTAAGATTTCGGTAAGCACAGACTGATTTCAGCAGCAACACTTTTGACCTTCTGATGCCAAATTCATAATGGCTGCGTTTTAAATGGCGTATTATCAGAGTATATACTGCAGTAGATAAAGAACATACTTTTCAGCTGTTTAATAAATTATCCACTTTTGTTTTGCGTTTTGAATATACTGTGGATTTGCACATCATGGATAGTACAGTGTCCAGTGGATGCGCATTTGTAGAGCTAGCCGCATGTAGTTGGCACCAGTGTGAAAACTGCTCCGATTTGTCTGCAATTAAAAGTCTGAAATGTAAATATGAACAAACATATCACATAAAATTCTTACAAGATCAAATGATCTTCCACATTAATTTTGCAGTTCTTTTTACTGTACAATTCTTCAATTCAAGGTATTTTAGGAGAAACATCTGAAATAATGTTGATACTTAAAGAAATCACAAGTGAAATCTTCATTAAGTGCCCTGAGCTATGAAAGATTGACCTCTGAGCAACAACCTTTTCCTCTAGGTTACGGTCTCCAACAAATACTTGCAAGTACTTGCAAAACCAGCAGATAAAATCAAACAGCTAAACAATCTAACACCTCTGCACATCTCAACTGATATTCACTGGAAACCCACAGGAGTTCACGAATAAAGTACTTTGCTCATTATGAGAAATGCCCCGCAGGTGCATCATTGAGGTAATCACTTGTGTCACTCCCACCTGACAGGCCCTTGACAAACATGGCTGAAGTACTCAAACCTGCTCTAAGATTCATCCATATATAGTCACATTAGTTGCAAGTGATTAATATATATATATATATATATATATATATATATATATATATATATATATATATATATATATATATATATATTATTATTATTATGATTACCATTTTTATTAAAACACAGAAAAACAAAACATAAAAACACAAAATCATGCCTCTTCCCCAAGCCTCAACAAACACCCATGTGGTCTTACAGTAACACATATTAAAGAAAACAAAAACCAAACAACTAGAGGGAAAAAAGAGAAAAGAAATACACAAACAAAAATATATAAATCTTTAATAAATAAAAAAAAAATTAAAACAAAAAATTTTAAAAACAAAAAAAAAACACACACACTGACAATTACCCCTCTCTCTCCTCTATTCCACCAGAGAACCCTCCAGGAATGCTAAATACCCACGCCATTTTCCTACAAACAAATCCAGATTTCCTGATCTTCTATAAGACCCCTCATCTAAGGCTGCCACTCTCCCCATCTCAGAGCACCAATCCTGAAACGGGATGCTCCAACCGACTTCCAACCCCTCAAAATCACCTGTCTGGCGACAATAGCACAGGTTAGGACCAAATCATCCACATATTTATTCTCCACATTGATTTCTGCCCCATCTCCCAAAATACAGAATCTGGGGCTAAATGAAACCAGAGTGCCCAAAATTCAGAACCCTCAACCAAAACCTTTCTTAATCTTAATGCACCCCCAATAACATGGGTTGTATATCCATCCTCCGTTTGCCATCGCCAGCAGGTAGGCATGTCATTAAGACCAAGCCAATACAGTCTAGAGGGGTCCAATAGAATCTATGTAAAATCTTGAACTGCATAAGATGAACACTTGCATCTCTAAATAGAGACTTGACATTTTTTAGAATCCTAGTAGACACTCCTTCCTCCAACACAAAGTTTAAATCTTTCTCCCATAATCTCTTGAGAGAAGTTGAAGCTCCATCTCCCCATACTCTGAATAAACAGGGAGTAATGCACTGATGCCTCACGACCTTTTCCAAAAGCAGTAATCACCTCTCCCAAAGCATCTCCCGCTTTAGGGGGGTGTGTGCTACTCCCAAAAACAGTACAGAGCATTTGGCGCAGCTGTAAATACCTATAAAACAGAGATCTGGGAATCCCAAATGATGACCCAAATTCTCAAAATATTTCAACACTCCACTCTCATATAGGTCGCAGAGTGTTGAAACCTCCTCACAATCCACTCTGAAAGAAGTTTATGCGCCACACCTCCCACCTCCACCCCTGGAAAATCATCCTCCTTTCAAATCGCGGCTGCTAATGGTTTCAGGGCAAGACAGAACAATAATGGGGAAAGAGGGCAACCCTGCCGAGTGCCCCTATTCAGAGTAAAATAATCTGAAATTAATCAATTTATTTGTACCGCTGCTACAGGGTGTCTATAAAGTAACAATCCAACCAATAAATGTACTCCCGAACCCACACATTTCCTTTTTATTTCTTAAAAAGATAATTCCATTCTACCATATCAAACACCTTTTCGGCATGAAGTGAGATGGCAGCGACCGGAGACTGATCATTTGCTACTGACCACATGATATTGATAAAATGCCTAATGTTATCAGAAGAGCTGCTGCCCCGAATAAACCCCACCTGACCTATATGTACAAGAGATGTCATAAATGGACTTAATTGGTTAGCCAAAATTTTTGACAAAGTTTTACATCTAGCTGGATCAGGGAAATGGGACGGTAAACTTAACACTCGCTGTCCACTAACCTTTTTAAGAATTAGGCTGATCCGGGCTAATGTCATGGTTGGGGGAAGCTTTTCATTTACAACTAAAGAGGATAAGTACTGTAATTTCCGGACTATTGAGCGCACCTGAATATAAGCCGCACCCACTGAATTTTTTAAAAATTATTATTTTGAACATAAATAAGCCGCACATGTCTATAAGCCGCAGGTGCCTACCGGTACATTTAAACAAATGAACTTTACTCAGGCTTTAACGAAACACGGCTTGTAACAAAAATAAATAGGCTTTAACGAAACACGGTGTGGCAGTGGGGGCGTGGTCAAGCGCCCGTCCGTACGTTCCAGGTAAGGCTCTTAATGGCCCTTACCGCTTTTCTCTCCCGGACGGGCGCTTGACCACGCCCCCGCTGCCACACACGGCTTGTAACAAAAAAATTCGCAGTAAACAGTAGCCTACCAAGAAAGTCATTGGTCACTATCTTCCTCCTCCTGTGCACTGAAACCACTGAAGTCATCTCCTTCGGTGTCGGAGTTGAATAGCCTCAGCTTTAGTTGCCTTTTTGCACTGAGTCAATTCCTCACACTGCTGTTTCCAACGTCTTATCATCGACTCATTAAGACCAAGCTCCCATGCAGCAGCTCTATTTCCTTTTCCAACAGCCAGATCAATCGCCTTCAACTTGAAAGCTGCATCATATGCATATCTCCGTGTCTTTGCCATGATGAGGGTGACAAAATGACTACCGTAATCAGAATGATGGGAAGTTAGAGCGCGCTCGATTTAATCTAAACAGTAAACAAAAAAGTTGTTTGACCTTAACCCGTTCGGCAATTTCATTGGTCTAATGAAAGCTTCTGAAAAATTTGAAAGTGGGAAAAATATATTAGCCAAGTCAATGTTTAGGTTCAAAGCTTGGGAAAAAGTTGCGGCTTATAGTCCGGAAATTACGGTACATCAGAGTCTCTAGTTTGAGAAATAGATGCCTCACATGTACTCAGCTGACAGCTTCATTGAATTCTACCGGCTAAACACCAGTTTCATGTACAACAGTAAAGAGAAGACTCAGGGGTGCAGGTATTATGGGAAGAATTGCAAAGAAAAAGCCACTTTTGGAACAGAAAAACACAAAGAAAGGTTAGAGTGGGCAAAGAAATGCAGACATTGGTAGAGTGTGTTATGGATCTTAACCCCATTGAGCTTTTGTGGGATCAGCTAGACCGTAAGGTGCATGAGAAGTGCCAAACAAGACAGCCACATCTATGGCAAGTGCTACAGGAAGTGTGGGGTGAAATGTCACCTGTGTATCTGGACAAACTGACAACTTGAATGTCAAGGATCTGCAAAGCTGTCATTGCTGCACGTGGAGGGCTCTTTGAAGTAGTTTAAGAAGTTCAGAATTTAAAAAAAAATTGTAATAGTAATTTTTCACGTTATTAATGTCCTGACTATACAATGTGATCAGTTGAATGCCAATTTGGTGAATAAAAGTACCAATTTCTTTCCATAGGGAGCTAAATCTGTACATTATTCCAAACTTTTGGCCGCCAGTGTAGCTTCACAACCTCTTTGTTGTGATCACCGTTGAATTCTTTGAAGCGTTATATGAAAATGGTTTGGTCCAGTGTCTTCTCTATATGCTTTCAGCAACTTCTAAGTGCCGCTGCAAAATTTCACATGGTTAATTTAATATTCATGACACAACATAACGCTTGCTAGTCCCAGTCAGCTGCACACTTTCTACACTGCACACAGTAGTGATGTTTACTTTGTGAAGGAATCTGCCTTCTATCAGTTTTTGAATGAATCATTCTCGTTCACCTCCATACACTTACTCATATTTCTTGTTTACAGACATCTCTCCGTTTTAAAACCAAAGAGCTTTAGTTTGAAGTGCGAGACTGTTTGGTGGCTTTTCATGCCTGAAAAGACTGACTATATCACAAGCCAATGGCATTCAGTGCAGGCTGTGAAGGAGCATATTATTGGTATGACCCACAGAACAAGCGAGGATCACAATCTGTTGACCGACTGAAGGAGAGGAGGAGGAATGTTGTTCTTTTACTTCGGTAATCTTGTGGTGTCTGTATTCTTCAATTTTGTTTATTAATGTTTATTGTAGAAAATGACAATATTGAATATTAGCTGGCTAGCTTAAACAATGTAAAAACAGTTTAAAAAACAAAACATCTTTGCAACAGAGTGGAAAACATTAAATGGGCACATAGTGTCATTGTGTTATGTATGACCTTGTCTTGTTTTACCGTTGCCCCTTTGTTTTCCATTTCTGTCCCTTTTGTAGCTCCACAGTCTTCTTGTTAGCGTTCGTGTTTTCTGTCATTGTTTTCACCTGTCCTCATTAGTTTGCCATTTGCTTCTCTTTGTCATCTCGTTATCTTGTTTTGAGTTCTGTTTGTTCATTGGCCCCTTTGTCCCTTGTTCATGTTTATACCCCGGTTTTTGGTTCAGTCCTTGTCTATCGTTGAATGTTTGTTAATGTAGTTAGCCTGGTCTGTGTTCCCTGCCCTAGTTCTCTGTTCATGTTTATTTCCCCATTGAGGGTTTTCCTTTGTGTTTTGTTTATAATAAAGAAAGCTGCATTTGGATCCTCAACCTTCGTCTGCCTTCGTTGTCTGCAATTCGTGACACATTGGATGCTGAGCCACCCCTACTAATCAAATCCTTTTTACACCCCTGTTTTATATGATCAATTTGTATTATTGTTTAATAAAAAATAGTGCAAGTAATTTTCTGCATTGAGGGATTTAATTATTTGATAGCTATCACTACAGCAATCTGTGCTTCCAGAGCCATTCAAGTGTCAAAAGCTCCCAGTAAATAAACACACATGAGGCAAACATGAATAAACAATCTATAATGATTCTAAGGTCGTTTTAAAGGTGCTGTAAGCGATTTCAAAGTCAAAACAGTTCATCTCAAAGTTAGTCTCAATAATATTTTTGTCCATACGTATGGCTCAGATCGCTCTTTCAATGAGAGTAGTTGTCTATGTAGATGGTACAGAGCAAGGCAGCTCACAAAGTTTTCGAACAAAGCCCTTTTCTGTTTTTTAAATGGCTTTCTGCAAAGAGGAAAGAGATTATATAATTCTTAAGGACACCCAGACCCTCAGAAGCACTGGAGATCAGTCAAAAAGGTGCTAAGAAGTGCAAAAAAATCGAAGTATATCTGCTGTCTTGAATTGCTCCAGCATATAAAAGCCAACTAACAACCAATCTCTTTAAACTAGCACAAAATGTTGAACATTATTAAAATTTAATTTATAACATAATGATTTTATACAAATCTTGTAACATATAGAAAGCAGAAACAAAGAATAACAAGTTTCCAGCATATTAAAGAACGCATTGTTTTAAATATTTCCACCGTCAAACATGTCTAGAACGATTAAGTTTAAATTTTAAAGATGCAAATGAAGCCATAAAAGGGCAAGAAAGAACTGAACTTTAACCAGAGAAATGTTACAACACATTCCTAACATGACTCGCTAAGGTACAAAAACAGGACAAGGTTAATGAACCATGTAAAAAAAAAGACAGTAGAAGGATGCATAAAACTAAGTGAGGAAGAGGCCCACTTATGAGGGTTGACGACGTCCTAAACTGAGAGAAAAACAAGATAAATAGTACCTAAAGAAGTCTCCAAGATGTTACATGGTATTCTAAGCCATAAAGACTAATTACTAGTGGGAACCTTTCCCAGTTGGAAACCATTGTCTCCTGTGAAAGGATACCTGAAGGTTTAATGGTGGGTCCTGCTAATACTCTTTTCATTACCTAAATACTCTTACATAATTAGAAGCCATTAGAATACAACACCAGGAAAACAGCAGAGGTGGAGGCAGGTTCTTCGGGAAGGCCACAAAAGGTGTCAGGAAATGAAAAGGTGAGGAACCATGACACGACAGGGATGTTTCAATGATCAAACTCGTTGTACAATTCTATGACATCACACTGGGCTTTTCTTTCCTGTCACTGACAGTTATTTTAGGAACAAAAACTACTTGATTATAGATTATAAAACACCATAGAGCATTTATTTTAAAGGAATATTCCAGGTTCAAACCAAGATAGCTCAATTGATAGCATTTGTGGCGTAATGCTGATTACAACAAAAATATTCCAACTTTTCCCTCCATATCTTAAAAAATAAAATCTGTTCCAGTAAGGCACTTACAGTGGACGTTAATGGAGCCAATCCGTAAATGTTACAATTAGGGATAGATATTGCTAGCAATCCACACAATACGATACTGTGATGAGGAGGGCGGCATGGCAGTGAGTGTGCATGGCCGGCCAGAAATCGGGCTAATCAGCCGAGGAGAGGAATAAGGGCGAGCCAGATGCAGCAGTTCGGGAGAGAGAGAGAGAGCCACATGCGGCTGCCATGTGTGTGTGTGTGTTTATGTTTGTGTCTTTTTGTTTCATTAAACATTATTTTGATGGTTCATCTGGTTTCCGCCTCCTCCTTTCCATTGAACACGTTTTAACACGTTATTTTTTGTATAATTCATTTCACCAAATTATCTCATTAAATTGACTGCCCTAATATTAATATATGTCCGATTGCTTAAATATGTTTAGCATGTATTCAATGTGACATAAGTCTATACCTTCATTCAGAGATTTCCATGGGAGGACACCAATCCAGCAGCAGAAATATTTTACACATGATATTGTCCATTAAATGTGGGATAAGTTGATATGTTTTTAATTATTGCAGATCTGCTTTGCCAATGCAGTTGCGCCCGCATGCATTCATATTTGATGAGTTGACTGGGGCGCTTACCTCATTGTCATGGAAAAGGCACGCGATGAAGATTATTTCAGTTTGTTGGAAAATCATACCACAATGGGGGGGTCACATGATGCCCTGCAAGGAGCAGACGTGTAAACGCCGAACTCTGCGCACTTTGCTAGTTTAGAATTATTTTTGTAGCATAATCCGGTGAGATTTCATATATCCTGCTACATATATGTTCTTTGAAATCAACATGGCAAAGTCAAAATCCTCAGGCTCTGGAGATATCAAAAGACACTTACTTGCTCAAGCTGAAACCTCTGATGGACCTGCAGACCAGGGACTCGGTTTGGATGGTGCAGCGGGTGAAATCCAGCGTTAACTGTCCAACATGTTTGTGATGCTGATGAAAGTTGTTGTCGACTTAAGAGGATCTTGCTGTAATGTTTCGATCGATTATGGTGATGGAAACAAAATTTTCTGAGTTGGTTAGAAGAGTGTCGGACATCGAGAAACAGATCGAATATCTGGAGTCATTGGAGAGAGAATTAGCCACGAATCCGCTAATGACCAAGATAGATTTGGAACGCATTTTTGAAAAAATTAAGATTTGGAGAACCAAAGTAGACAAAATAATGGAATTGTTTGAATTCCTGAGCATGAGGAAGGCCGAATTATGGTGAAATTCCTAGACAAGCTTTTCCTAAGTTTGCTCGACATAACAGACCGTAAGCTGGAAATCGAGCGAGCTCACAGAGTCCCGCCTCGCAGATCCGCTGAGGGAGGCCCCGATCAATTCTGGCCAAATTCCTAAGATCATCCGATAAAGATCTTGTCTTGCGCGAGGAGAGGAGCAAAGGCAATCTTTCTTGGAAGAACCACAGCATTTTCTTGTTCCCAGACTTTGCAAACTCGACAAGAGAAATGTGATCGCATTTCAACAAACGCTGATTGAACATGTTTAATCTGTGAAAACAGATGCCAACAAATGCCAACAGGGTGAACACACTGATCCGACAAAACCGACACAACTGTTAGATGTTGGTTGTTTGTTGGTGTCTGTTGCCGTTTGTTGGGGCAGTGTGAACTGGCCTTCAAAATGACAAACACATTCTATAGTAAAATTTACTGCCGAAAATAATTGTATTCAATCCTTGTAGTGTGTACAGAACTGAATTGAATAACTAGTTGTTATTGAAGTCACTTCACTCTCTTTTGGACAACAACAACTTGTCTTAAAAGGGTCATGAAATGGAGAATCAAATTTTCCTTGATACTAAGACATATAAAAGGTAACTGTGATATAAAATCTTACTGTAAATTTCAGAACTCAAAACTTCCTCCCCAGTCTAAAAAGAGCATTTATAGTTACCACCCTGCTGAAACATTTTTGTTTTGAAATATCTCTGTTCATGACGTCATGAAACATTGCTCATTTTATTTACATGTCCCACATCATGCGTCATTACACCTTTGGTCCTGCCCACTGGTGCTCAGTTCAAGTCAAGAGAGCAGGCCTTGTGTGGCTAACTATTCCTGAACACCACAGAGGACCCCTCTGGAATATCTTGAATTATTTTGTATATAAACATGAACTACATAGATTCTTTGACCGCTGCCATGTATTTCTCCACTTTTAAAAGATGCAGTCATCTTACATTCAGCTGCTGCCTCTTGTTGTTTTGTGAACAAATGCCTCAAGGACGCATTCTTAAATCTGTTGGTGTATGTAAACATGAACTAGATGGATGTCTTTAACGGTTCTGATGTGTTTCCGTCGATGTGGACCTTAGTGTGCCTTCAGTGTGTGTGCATATTTTTTAGCTTATATCAGCATTACATTGAATCATAATACGATTCAATCTTTGCAAAGGAACTGTTGAAGAATGGGACAGTTAAAAACACTTAGACCAGATCAAAAACAAGTAAACTGTTTCATTAATGAATATTTCAAATGTCATGACTGATTGAAAGTTTGTGGTGCTGAGTGTTAACAGTTGTGTTTGAGATGAACAGTTTAATATATTCAGATACAATGTATAGGATGCGTGTTGTGTGTAAACCCTGAAATTGTTTTTTTATAATGTTGTGGATCTTGTTCATTCTCTTCTGATTGAGTTTCAAAAATAGCTTAATTTAAGGGGCTTCTATGTTAGCTAGATGTAAGTTTTAAGGAGGCGCTGAGACAGAGGGCCAAAAACAGTGTGGAGATCATATATTACTAAATTATGACCGTTTTGGTTTTTACTTGAAAAAGTTAATGGAAACGTTTTGTTTTCAACAGCCCAATCACTAATTTTCTTCTATATAATAAAATCGATGCTGGAAAATCAATAGGCAGCTAGTGAAGATTAACTTAACACATTGGGAAAATCTACAATCTTCAGGATAACCATTACATAACCTAGAGGTTATTTGGTTTTGTGAATTTCAAACATTACATTGGACTTCACTTGTAAAAAGAAGCCTATAAATCAAAATTGAAGTGTTCTCTTATAACCCCAAACTGAGAACAATTGGTGCTCCAGAAATAAAAATGACATGTAAGCAAATATGAATGTAAAAATATGTGATATTTGCTGTCGTGAACGTCTTGTCATTTTATGCCAGCCTTGGCACTCTAACTTATCAGAATATGAGCTGATTACATTAGAATGTGCAAGATAAGTTGCAGTATGCAGGTAAAGTAAATGGATCATGCGTCCCACCATGAGATAAACACTGACATGAGTTCCTAACATTTTGGACAACAACCATGACATCACTTTCTCTGACGACTTGACTTCTCTAGTCAGTGGTAATATGGTTTTTAGATACTACTGATAGCAAGGATGTAGATAATCCAGCCTGATCTGAAAAACAAAATACTGTGAGATTTTTGTTTTATATTTTTATATTTAACATTTCATGTTTTATCGAGTTTTAAATCAACAACACCTACCTCCCTACCCTAAACCTTTAACCTAAACCTAACCGAAAGAGTCAAAAAAGCAAATGAGAGGAAAACGCAACCATGTCATTTTGTGATGCTTCTATGACACTTTCAGCTCACGTGTCGACTCAAGTGCTCTTCACGACTCGTACCCCGGTCCTTTACATCACATGTGGAATGCTCTATCAGTTGAGCTACCACACAATATGATCAAGAGTGAGCAAGCTTGTAAACGTAGTTGGTTATTTAATGCAAACATTAAAATGTGTTGCCTTACAAAAAGTGTTTAGATGTCTGTGACTCCACGTCAGGGTTCGTGTGGGGAAATGAGGAGACTGAGAGCAGGCGACGCACTTCAGGTAAGGCTTTTATTTTCTTTGCCTTTGTGTGCAGCATATGCACTCTGTTCATTGTTTTCACTCAGTTCAATAATAAACTTCTTCACAAATATTCAACAGATTCAACAGTAAATGTAAACAGATGGCAACACTGCACACTTTTTCTCTCTCTTCTCTGGCATGTTCAGCTGTTTTAAGGAGTCTCTCTGCTATCACTGTAATGAGAAACAGCTGTTTGAAATCACGTCAACCAGCTTGACGAGCCACACCCTCTTTCCCGCAGACAGACACACGGCCACGCCCCAATCACCACAGTGTCATAAGATAACATTTGTGGGGAACAGGGGGAAAAGTACATCTTTATGAACTGGTAATCTGCCATTTTATTCTTGATTTGTGTGAAAGTGAATAATAGTCATTGTTGTTTTAGCGCCTCTAGTGTTCATTTCACCAGGAAACTGTGGCGATACGTACAACGAGCCGCTCAAAATACTTTTGAAAAAATTTAACTGTTGTAATGTGATTCTATGAGACCAGGGCTATAATCAGTTTTACCCATTTGTTTTTACCACTCTAGACACAATTTTGTACTTTATCGATTATCAGCTCTTTAATATTTTATTCTTTAATAAAGGGCACCTAATAAAAACTAGGACCCAATAAAGCCAATACACCACTGTGTGTTCAACAAGTCAAAACATGAAGCATTTTAGCTTTTATCTCGTAGACTTTTGCTCAAAATAGAGATAAAAATTCATTTGTGACCATTTTTATTGGAAAAGTATGGAACACCTTAGGAGGACCGGGCGGGATTTTCTTTTTTTTTTTTTTTTCTGAAATGGTTTTACATGCCCTTGCAAAAAGTTTCATATATTTACCATGGTTTTACTATAGTAAGTATATATTAACCTTGATATTCGTAGTAAAACAATGGTAATAATACAGGAAAATACTATGATTGTAAAATTTATAATTTTGTGGTTATTATTTGTTTACAACAAATACCATAGTAACCACAAGAATTACCATGGTTATTCTACAGCGTACTTTATTAAAACCATGGTTTCAGCCCAAAATAAAACATGGTTTGCATACAACAGTAAAGATTACTACACTATCACCATTACATGATTTCAGCCAAAAATGATGGTTACTTCGGTATTTGTATAGTAAAACCACAATAACCTCAATATTATTTTTATTACCATAGTTTTTGTTTTCCTGAATTATCACTATGATTTCACAAAGGATATCATGCTTAAAATATGGTTATTGTAGTAAAACTATGGTAAATAAAATATTATTAATTATTATTATTTCATTTGTCAAAAAGCAGAAATTAAATTATCAGTTAAAAATCGGTTATTTTACATCTAAACATAAAAATAATCAGTATTATGTAAAATGTAATATCAGTTGATCTTTACAACTAAATAATCAATATGTGTATAAATGTAAAAGTTGAAGAATTTGTCACTGAATATCTCATATTGCTAAACCATTTTTTCACAATATTGTCTATGGTGGTTAAGGCCCAGACTGACAGCAACTATACTGGCCAAAGCATTGGCTATTAAAGTCATGCAATGTTAGATGGATTGCAATCGTTTCATTACTCAAATCTTTTGTTTACAGCACAGAAGGACAAAGTTTCATTTTTATTCTCCCTTACATAACATGTAAGTCTAATAGAGAAATTCAAAGAAAACAGAGAAAATACTGCAAGTCACTTCTTGGCAAATGCTGTGCAAGGCAATCTCTAATGTTTGACTAAACTCTTGGGCCTGACAAGTATTTTAAGATCCCAAAGCTGAAAGACAACAATCTGCCAGGTGCACTTTTCTCCTAATGCAACTCCGTTGGAAAATAAGCTGCCAAACAGATAAGTAATCCTACCTGGGCAGTGGAAATTGCTGTAATTCTCACATTACATTCGTCGAGGCCATGTCAGGTAGTGGTGGGATCAGGTGACAGCTACCTGTCAATAAATTCAACACAGTAACATTTCATAAGAGTTTAAAAACAAACTGACACATTATATAGTAGATGCATTCACAAAACTCTATATACATTTATATGAAAATGTTTGTTTCGTGAATCTCTCCAAAAAAGATCAAGTTATGGGGCAAAATACACTTACATTTTTTTTTTATTTAAATTGAAAATTAGGAACATTTTCGACCTAATTTTTCATTACCATACTGTGTTCAGACATTTGACAAATAGGTGTAATTTTTGAGAATATGTTTTGTGTTCATCAGAATTAAATTTTTTACATTTATGCAAATTTTTGGCCTAATTTCTCATTACCGTAATGCATCCACACATTTTATTTTGTTTTTTTTATTTTAGACAATTAGCCGTTATTTTTGTGAAAATGTTTGTTTCGTGAATTTCATGAAAATACATCCATGTTACATTTTTTTTGGGGGGTTACAGCTAGGCACATTTTTGGCCTAATTTGTAATTACCGTAATCCATCCGGCCTTTTTTAAAATTTTTCATTATTCTCAAAGGTGATTCTTCTTAAACTCTCATTACTTTACTACAGTCATTTTTTCCTATTAAAATAGGCATAAATTAAAGGCAATACAACTAATACTACCATAATGTGTAAATACTTGATCATTACATAAAATAGTCATTTTCCCTTAATTACGGTTGTGACAATAAAATTATTATGCATTAAAGAAATGGAAAAGTAATTGAGAGGGAAAATGCGATCAATTGGTATTGGAAAATAATGTAACAATTCAACAAATTCCAGTCGTCCTAAATATATTTTCAATTTTCTTATATTTTTAAAATATAATTGTGTCTTTTTAGTGTAAAATGTCCCGAACAGGTTCTAGACTGCTTTTGTGAGATTCACCCTATTATACACATTTTAACATAATACAAACGCCATACAAATAATATTACAACAATATTATAAATAAAGTAAACCGTGAATTTATATCAGCTCATTTGAGATATATCTACACAATTAAAGCTCTAGAAATACCAAACTGTTGAACTGCATAAACGGATTATTCTATTGCTGGTTTGAGGAATTGGTTAATTATTAAGACCAGCTCTAGAACAAACACTAACATATAATTTACCTTCCTCAATAACCTCAACAAGAATGTGGTTTTCTTTGAAGAGCCCTTAATATCAGATAAGAGACTGAATCTCATAAAGAACATGTCTGGCTCATATTTCATCCCAAAATGAAAATAAGTAAATATATTTTGATAATATAATACCTATTTTTAGGACCACTACAGTTTTTGCATTGAGAAAAAAAAAATCTTATGTCACAATGCAAAAAATCGTAATAAATAAAATAAGTATAGGCTTTCAGCAAAATATGATTGCTTATTTTTTCCTTTTGATTTTGGGGTGAAATATGATCCAGACATTTCTTTGTGAGCTCTGTACGGTCTCTCTCAACAGATGAAAACATTACATCACATCTGACTGTTAAAACATTCCTGTCTGGAATCCTATTCAATGACCTTGAGACTGCTGACAATCATGCTACAAGGCAAAGGTGAAGTCATGAATCATGTCATTATTCTAAGACACCAAAATGTTTTACATAATTTCTTTTAAAAGTGATGGTACAATACATCTATTATAGGCCTATTAATACCAAGTGCAAATATTGTCCGCAAATATATGGCAGTCAAGATTTTGAATAGAAACAATACATTCCTATGGATCTGTTCACACTGGAGGACAACATGTATTCTGAAAACAGAACAATGCTTTTTTCTTAGGTGAATCAGTCTAATTTATTTTCTTCTTCTGCTCATTAAAAACTTAATGAGTGACAAGACATGGCTCATGTTCAGAATGGACTACTACCTTCCTTACTACTTACTGCATGCTGTGCAGTACAGTCTACTGTCTACTATTTGTTTTAAAGTATGCTAAAAAAAAAACACATTATAAGGACTGTTGTCAGATGACCTAATCACATTGTATGAATAATTCAGTGAGTGCATCCAGTCATCAGAAAGTAAATTCAATTGTTATTTCACCATTTTTTAAATGCAATTTTGTGTAGAAATGCCTTCACATTTTTTGATCAGACTGCCAAATGTTAAGTCATTTATTATCTGATTTTCCTTCAGGTTCATTCATCAAACTGAACAATAGAAGGTCATGTAGTTGGTCATTCGGGTACTCTGCATACAGAAAATTTGCATACAAGCACTACCGGTCAAAGTTTTGAAACACTTACTCATTCTTTATTATAATTTTTTTCACATTTTAGAACAATAGTGAAGTCATCACAATGATGGAATAACAAATGGAAATATGGGAATTATATTGTGACTAAACAAAATAAAAAATAAATCAAAACTGTGTATTTGATCATCTTCAAAGTAGTCACCCTTTGTCTAGAATGTACTCTTGACATTTTCTCAAGCAACTCCTTGAGGTATCACCAAGAGCTGCTTTTCAAACAGTATTGAAGGAGTTCCCATAGATCTATGTTGGGCATTTATTGGCTGCTTTTCTTTATTATTTGGTCCAAATCATCCATTTATTTTAATTATATTTTAGTTTTGTAATTAAATAAATTAAAATGGTGGCACAATTATATTTTTGCCTACAAAACTAATTTCAAACATTTATGCATCCACCTTCAGATCAAAAGATTTTTAAGATCATGAGAATCAATTCAGTCAAGTGTTTCAAATCTTTTGACCGGTAGTGTGTGTGTGTGTGTGTGTCTGTGTCTGTCTATGTAGGTGTATAATAAAAAAACTAATGTTAAGTTTTCACAAGAAAAACAACAGCAGACACGGTTTGAAATGGAACATTTCCATTTGTTCCTCTCAAATTTGACTTGCAAATAAAAACGGTTTGATCAACTGAACCACGTAAAGCACATGTGCCCTTGCATATATGTGAACTAATATGAGTGTGTTAAAACAAAGACAAACCACAACAGTTTACATGCTGACAATGAGACATATTATCTGGGCCACATCTAACCAGAGAAGTATTTTCATAGTCTACACTGAAAAAACTAATCCTAATTAGTGTTTTGGTATCACTTCCAGTAAAAATATCTAAACATCCTTAAAACAAGATACACAAAACTTTAGATTATATAATAACTTTAAGCATAAGATTTTAGTCATTTTTATCAGAAAGAAAAATATTTTCTTGTTTTAAGCATAAACCTCACTACATTTAGTGAGAATTATGTGTAAAACAAGATAATTTACTTGAGAAATTGCATAATATTTTATTGTTTAATTGAAATAAAAGGCATATCTTGAATAAAAATAGATTTCTTTACATTGGCAAATTGTTGCAAAAATCCTATTAAATGTTGTTAATTTATACCTAGAAGCAGAATTGCATAATATTTTGTTACTTTTTATCTTGTTCGTCAAATTTGATCCACAATTTTCCCCTTACACTGCATAAAACTATCTGTACAAGCCTTCTGAGAATTACAGATCTCAAGATGTAAATATCTTAGCAACCAACCATATAACTGTTCATATTATTAGCTAAATGCATTCAATGTCTTTTGTTGTTGATGTTAAAAGCCGATCGTCCAATCAAACTCTACAGTATTTTGGCACAAATTAATCGAGACTATGCCTTTAAGGACATTTTTGTGAACCTTATGATACAACATTTAGTCACAGATTAGACTTTTTATGAGTGCTTGCTGAACTTTGCTACTTGGCATTAATTTCAGAGTTAAGGGGGAAAAGTGCAAATGAAAGGTGCAGATGGCATTTAACAAAACAACACATGCAATTATGATAAATGTACCGTTATGAATTACCTAAGAATAAAAGACAAAAATCTATTTTATAATTAACAAGACAATATATGTACTTATGCACTAAAACATTGTTAAAATTAGGGATGTGCAAAATGCTAAATCACATTACTATACCTACAATTTTGCAAAAGTAGTTTTACACGGTTCGTTGTACCGACAGCGGCAGTTTCCTGGTCAAATGAATGCTTGAGGCACTACAAAAACAGTGACATTAATTCACTTTCACACAAAACACGAGTAAAACGACAGATTATCAGTTCATAAATATTTTATTTTCACCTTGTTCCACACACAATGTTATCTTATGACATCGAAGTAATCTTGTAAGGTGATAGATTTTAACGTTTGCAATACAACTACATTTACAAACAGGACTTTTTTTTAATCTAGCTCCAGTATTTCTGCTGACTCAAACATTGTGTTTGAAATATACTGTAATTATGGGATAAATGCCACGTCTGCCACATGTCAGCATATTGTAAATAGCTCCTTCACGAGCTGAAATGACAGCGGATTTATGTGAGACGCACTGACAGTTCATCTCACTCACGTTCATGTATCTTCTGTCAGGGTGAGAGTCAATATCATGAGGGGATTGAGTTATGCCCTCCAAAACGTTAAAATGAGCTTGGAATTGACATTTTCTTTATTTTCTTAAACATGGAGAATTTCCAAGAGAGAATCTTGTCCAGGCCACATTGCACCCCAAAAAAGCTAACACAAATTTCCAATTATAATTATATCTTTTTCTTTTTAAAAAATCGCTTATATTGATTAGAATTGACCCCAGTTTACTCAGACAAGCATCTATTTATTATTTAATCCATCTCAGGCTTAAAATTGCTGCTCTTTTATAGGGGTGGGTAAAATATTGATTTCCCTGATGCATCTAAAGAGAGAGAGTACCAGTTTTTAGAACATGTTTGACAATTCAATGTAAATATTATTTTATCCAATTAATCAATAAAGATTTAACAAAATCATATCATATTTATTGATAAAAATACATGGATTTGTTCATTTTAAAAAGCCAAAATATGACAAATTATAAATATATATATATATATTATTAGTAAAATGTATATTTTCATATATTTTTCATAAAACAAAAATAAGAAATGAAGTGTGTCATTTTGTTGATGTTTAAATTAGGGCTGTTGATTTAACACCTTAATGCAGGGCAATTAATTATAGAAAACATTACTGTAATTAATCTTGTTCCCGGACTGTAGTAAGGAATATTCCTACTATCGGAGCAGCATCGGAGCAGCATCGGAGCAGCATCGGAGCAGGGGTGTAAATAGTACTCAGAAATTAAGCTTAAGTGAACTTACTGTGCTCAATTAAAAGTCCAAGTATCTAGCCAAAAACATATTTGAGTGAAAGTAAAAGAATTCACATTAAATTGTACTTAAGTATTAAAAAAGTAAAAAGTTGCTAGAATGAAATCAAGAGATGAGATTGTGTGAGAGAGGATGTTGATAAATTCGATTGGCTTAAGTCGCCTTTTTACTGTCTCCGAGGACTGTCATTTTTCCCACCCACCCCCCTGGCATTCACAACCTGGTCAAAGAATCATGTTATAATAACTACATTTTGTTAAATGATTTTTATGTAACACGTCAATTTCCTGGTGGAATGAACACTACAGGCGATAAAACAACAATGACTTTTATCCCCTTTCACTCAAATCACGAGTAAATGACACATTACACAAACACTTTTCACCCGGTTCCTCACACAATGTTATTTTATGACATATAAACACTTTTACTGTCGCGCATGACTCATTGTAATTTCAAAGCTTGTTTAAGTGTGATCAACTTGCACGTTAGCTCATCTGAAAGAGCATTTCATATGCGATGCAATGGAACGGGGTACGAGTCCTGAAGAGCACACAAGCGGAGAAGTCAAAATTGACATGGTTGCTTCAGACGTTTGCTTTTTCTGACACTATCGGTAAGGTTTAGGTTTAAGGTTTAGGGTAGGGAAGTCGGTTTTGTTTATTTAAATCTTGATAGAACATTAACCTTAAAAACCTCATCTGTTCAGGAGATCATTTCACTCTTCTTTAGCAGCACACAGTGAACATTTCACTTTGGAACTGCCCCGAGACGTGTAATGAACCACATAAAGTTATTTAGCAAAAATGTCGCAAGTCACGCAATGTTCGTTGCATGGGAGAAGGCACTCACGAATTGTGATGTTAGAGCACCTAACCCTTTGAGACAAAGAGAAACATAAATACATTTCAATTGAAGCTTTTAAGTAAGTTACTAATGTTGTTGGTTTTGTGAATTGTTTCTGAGGTTTGCTACCAAACCTTGTTGTTGAGCAGATGGATGAATTCAATAAAATGTATAATTAATAATTACTCTGATTCCATTATTTTTATCATCATTATTATTATCATCATTTCTGGTTTTATAGTTATTATTATAATTAATAGTTGCTAACAAAAATAATAACGATAATAATTCAGCAAATAGGGAGTAGAAATTCATAGATATGATTTAAATATGAAGGCAAGTGTAGAAATAAATGACATGTACATATTTATTTACAAAAGCCTTTTGTTTATATATATAGAGTACTGTGCAAAAGTCTTAGGCACATAAGATGTTTCACAAAAGCATTTGTCTTATGATGGTTATTTATGATATTCAGCTTTAGTGTGTCAATATGAAATATAAATGTTAGACTCCCAAACATTACTTTTACAAATAGAATAGAATAGAAGAACATGTAGAGCTGCAACAGATGTCATGGCCCCCACACAGCCCCTCAACGAACATTGTGTCAGTCTGAGACTACATTAAGAGACAGAAGCAGTTGAAACAGCATAAACAGATAGAAGAACTGTGTCAAATTCTCCAAGAAGCTTGGAACATCCTATCTGTGTCCAGGTGTATCTAGGAGAATTGGTGCTGTTTTAAAGGCAAAGGTGGTCACACCGAATATTGATTTAGCTTTTTTAAGTTTACTGGACTTTGTGTGACATTAAGTGATAAATTAGAACTATTTATGTAATTATTTTTGAAGAAATCCTCACTATGCAACATTTTTCACAAGTGCCTAAAACTTTTGCACAGTACTGCATGTATGTATATATATATATATATATATATATATATTTGTAACAAATGATCATTTTTAACTTCATAACAGTCCAATCTGTAGAAGTAGCAGGCGTTTAGAATAGAGTTTAGGACAAAAACTGTCAGTGTTTCTCACTTCATGCTCATAGTTTTGAATAAATACATTACATTCAGTCAGATGGTTACATACAAACAAATATTGCAACATATACGAAGCTCAAATCAGATCCAAAATTACACCTCTGCAGATGCTTGGAACTCCATACAGCTGCCGTGCAACACTATTTGAAATGACTGACTTCAGGTCTGTTTTTGTCGGATGCAGAGTAAAGGTGGCAAAAATTGAATGAGTACTGTGCAAGTTTTAATAAAATTATAAGGAGTAAAAAGTAGTATTTATTCTTTGGAAATGTAATAAAGTAAAAGTACAAGTATTCTGTTAAACTGCACTTGAATAAAGTACAAATCCCCCAAAAATACTTAAGTATAATATTTAAGTATTTTTACTTGATTACTTTACACCCCTGCATCGGAGCAATTCATGCTTGAAGTACCGGATCAGGCCCTCCACATGGTTTAATGTGGCCAGCGGCTAATTATTGTAAAAGCATTTTTATTTTCTTTGGATACTTCAGTTAACTTGCATTGGGACTTAACGCGTCTCCACAAGCGTTTAACATAATCAGGGTTGCCAGATAAGAGATGAAACACCCCCAGTTTGAGATTTATACTTGTGCAAATTGGAAATATTCCATCTAATGTTATACTTATTTTATGCAATCTGGCAACCATGCACCATGCACACGAGTGCACTATTTCTGTCTCTCGAACAAACTTAGATCTGTAGTGCAATATTCTGCTCAAGGAAAAGTGTTATACGGCCACTCTGTGTCCATTCTTGAGGCTGCTTGTGATGTTTGGTGCTACAAATTTTGCAGGTAAACCTTCTCAGTGATAAAAGTAGATCTCGGCATCATTGACATGCGAGCAAAAGCAAGCCAGAGATGAATAAGTATATGTATTTATTATTTGTGCAATTTAGAAATGTTGCAGTCCCTTCACACCTGTATGTTAATTTAACTCTTGCAGTAATCATTTATCATAGTCATGCAGTCTGTGTTATTCTGTCGTGTGCTGAAAGTCAAACCATCGAGGAGACCCGCATCATGTCCCTTTTAGCATGTATTCGGGTAATGTTTTAGAAAAAAATAAGTCAACTCGCCCGCTTTGCGACAAACATTAAAAGTTCTATAAATGTAATTCTTTTTTTTATTAAAACAGACCTCTGATGTAGAAAGTGTTAAATTGAATAATAAATGAACTGGGAAGTAGAGATGGTAAAATAAATTTATAAGCTCAGCCTTTATTCAGTTTTTTGCACTTCTTAAAACCTGATGTGGCCCCTTTACCAAAATAGTTGCCCACCCCTGCTCGAGCTGTATTGGCAATTCACAGCTTATAAAGAGCACACCACACTCAGTTTTGCTTGACACTTTAGACAGCAGAAGATTAGGACCAATATAAAAAAGTTGCTTTAGAAGGATATATATTGTTTATTTTCATTTTATTGAACTTAAGCCTATTTGTGTTTGAATGCAAAAACGCATCTTCATCTTGTGCTGTCTCAAGTGTCAAGCAAGCCTGAGTGTGATTTGTTCTCTGTATAAGCTGTGCATTGTTTAAACAGCTGGAGTTTCGCTTACTGCCCCCTGCTGAAAACAAGAGGTACTTCAAGCTTGAATTGCTCCGATGGTAGAAATACTCCTTTATACAGTTCGGGGACATGATTAATTGCCCAAATTTTTTAGATAATTAAATCTCACTGTACTGAGGCATTAAATCAAGAGTTAATTTAAATATCCACAAAATTACACACCTCAGCAAAATATAATTTCGTATTTTCTTCTTTTGATTTTGGGGTGAAATGTGATCTGTATATGTTCTTGATAAGTTTTCTAAAATTCACCCGGAAACAAAATAACAGTAAAAATATTCTCAGGGGCTTTTTTTTTTTTTTATTAACTTGATCTCATTAAATCAATGCATTACAAAAGTTTCACTAAATTCTTGCTTGTGTACTGTCATAAGAAATTGGTGCAACTTTTGACCAACAGAGGAATTCTCCTCTCCAGATTAACAGCCGAGTGCATTTATAATGTCTGTCGTCTCATTGTCCTACAGTATGTTTTTGTCACACTTGATCACTCGCTGAAGCATTCTGTCACATTCTACAGGAATTTCCCCAGGGAGCCGATGGTCGTCCGTTTGGATCACGCTGCTTCCTCTTTATGAGTTAGTCATACAATTTATTGTGCACAACTCTCTCAGTTGATGAACTATGAGTATGTCGATTGATTTCTAACACTGAAATAATGCTACAGAAAGCAACACTATTACTATTGCTTATATTTAACATTAGTGATTTGAGCACACCCCTAACACTACGTATTAAACTTTAGTGCATAACTCATCGCACCCATTTGTGCACTATTTTGCATCATGCAGCTTATTGCAGAAAGGTGTACTAGTACATTTCAAAGTGCTTTATGTAGCCTGATCTCATGAGAAATAAGTGACATTTGAGAAATAAGGTGTCATTTTTGAAAAATTATATTAGGCTATATGGTTCATTACACGTATTGCAGCAGTTCCGATGTAAAATATTCACCAAGTGGCACTAAAAGAGAGTTTTAAATCATTAAACCTACCTCCCTACCATAAACCTAAACCTAACCGATAGTGTCATTAAAGCAAATGCGAGATGAAAAACGCAATTGCTGAAGCAACCAAGTCATTTTGTGGTGCTTCTATGACACTTTGGGCTCACGTGTGGACTTGCGTGCTCTACAGTACTCGTCCCCCGATCCTTGCATCGTAAGTGCAGTGCTCTATCAGTTGAGCTATCGCGTAAATTTATCACACACGAACAAGCTTATCAAAGTAGTTTGCATTGAAATGCGTCACCTTACAAGTCAGGCACTATAGTAAAAGTGTTTAGATGTCATAATATAACACGGTGTGTGGAACAGGGTAAAAAGTAAGTGTTTAAGAACTGATAATCTCTTACAAGTCTTACTCGTGAATTGCGTGAAAGGGAATAAAAGTCATTGTTGTTCAAGCGCCTCTAAATGTTCATTTCATCAGGAAAATATTGCAATATGTACAAAGAGCCACGCAAGAACTACTTTTGACTCAAGCCATAGCGACCAGTATATCACAGAGACTTGAGACTACCCACCTAGCAACCAACCTGTACACCCTAGCAACCGCATAGCAACATACTAAAAACCACTCAGAACACCTGATCAACTACATTGGAACATCTTGATAACTAGCCACAATACCTTAGCATTAGGGCTGAAAAGACAAGTCAACATTATTGACAAAGTCGACAATAAAAATGTGTCAAAAATGTTTCCGTTGTCGAATAGTCGGTTGATCTCATTTAACATACATGAAACTTTAATGATGATGCAGGAGAGAATCACTTCAGTTCAAAGTGAACAGAAAGGTGAGAGAGGAAGTCTTCACCCCATTATACACTACAACAAAATATGTTTTTGATTCGTTTTTGTTTTGGCTTGTTTTCCCATATAAATATGTAAAAATTTACATTTTCTTTAGCAGCTATACTGCAGAAAAACACTTTTTATCTTAGAATGTTGAAAATAATATTAAAAATACAAATATTTTAAAATATCTAAAAATCCTTTAAAAAAAAAAAAAAAAGTTTCATTCACCTGAGCAGCAGCATGTAAGATATTTAGTCTTGCTTTTAGAGAACAGATCTTGAGTATAAGTATATTTTGTCTTTACTGCACTCACAGAAGTATAACCAAGTGAAAAAATACACTTATATACAAAATACACTTACTGTATATTTAAGATACATTCTCTTAAAGCAAGTCTAAATATCTTATATGTTGCTTCACAAGTAAATTTATCTTGTTTTAAGGAGTTTTAGACAATTTTACATGGAAAACAAGACAAAAACACTTGATAACAATAGTTGTTGTTTTTACAGTGAATTTCTTTACTGAATTAATTCCCATTATATCAGTGAATGTCATTTAGATGTATTTTTTAAAGATGATTTTGTCCTCTTTATTGTTAGCAAGCATGTTTAATACAACCTTTTAAGTCAGGCACAAGCTGAATAATCGATTAAAAGCTAATGATTAATTGTTGCAGCAAATGTTTTTTATAAATAAATAAAATCGCAGAATAGTCGAATAATCATTCTAATAATCATTAGATTAATCTATTATCAAAATAATCATTAGTTGCAGCCCTAGTTAGCATCAATCATATCAGCCCAGTCCACACAACTACAATTAACATACTCTTCAGAAAATGCAAACATTTTGTCAGTGTGCTGGTTCCCTGATGTGACCAGCTGAAGAACCGCTCCTCAGAAACACACACTGTGCTTGAGCTGAGATCATTACACAATAGGTTCTGTTTCTCAACAATACCCCAAATGAACACGGCTTATTCTGGGACAATCCACAGGACTGAGAGAGTAAGAGGGTAAGACATCATGAGTCTGTACATTCATACAATGACAAAACTCGAATCTTTGCACCGCTCTTCTCCAAACAACAACAGTCATAGTTATTCATCGTCGTTAATATAATATCTTCTGCCAATGATTGCATCTGGATGATAAAACCTGGCATTAAAAAAAACTACCTGGCCATTTTTATCCCCAAATTTGACCCCAAAATCTTTTTCCATAGAAATTTAAGCCTTTTTTAAGAACGTTAATATTGAATGATTTTTCTATTTTGTGATTGGGTCTCAGCCCACTAATCATCACTAGTTTTTGAAACCCAAATTTATTTTCATCTAATCCTCTGTGGATAATTTAACTTTTTATCAGCAGATCTGTTAAAATTGGTTATATGTAAACGTTCTGCTCAATGTCAATGTTAACTGAATTTCTTTTTTTGTCAAAAAATTATATCTTTTTTTTTTTTTTAAGTTGTTGCAGTCAAAAATACTGCTGGTTGGCTGAATAATTAAATAAACACAAAATGTTCAATTTACTCTTTACTCTTGGCTTTAAAAACAAGTAGGCTTATACAAACTATTCTCGATTGCATATAAGATAATCCTAAAGAATGAGGCTTAATGTCAAACTGAAGTTGAACTGGTAAACCATTGGTCTAATTAAACTTAAAGTGAAAGTTTCATTTAAATAAAAAAATTATTCATTTTTTTATTATTTCATTTAACAATGCATTATATTATAGTATATCAATATTTTATAAAGATTTATTATATGTACGTTCCTTCCTTTTCATTTTGTTGGATGTTGGTAATATTAGTTCCACTTTGATTATTTTGCCGCTGGGAGTGTAATAAGCGTGACACGCTCTCTCGTAGGATAAACAAATGACATGAGAATAGAGGAAGAGTGCATGTTTCTGAACTCTACAGGTGTTACTGTTAATGCTGTTTGATCAGCAATCATTTAATAAACTACCGCTGATGATAATAAAAACTGCTTCACGCAGGATGCAAGTGTAAATAAAGTGCTTAGTGGATGTAAGGAAAAGGAACTGAACTCTGAAACACTATAATGTTCTAATTTTATACAGACAGCACAGCGCAAATAAACTTCGAAGTGAACAGACTATTTATTTAATTAATTAAATTGCAGCCCTTAATGATTTAATAATCCTACAAGGTCAATTCGTGATTTCGATTTTATTTAGATTAATTGTGCAGCCCTAATTAACATGCTAAATGCTAAGTAGCATTATTGATTTATGTTGTCAGGTTATGCTAGTTAGCTAACTTTTAACAAGCAACAGCATACATTAACATGCTAAATGCTAAGTAGCATTATTGATTTATGTTGTCAGGTTATGCTAGTTAGCTAACTTTTAACAAGCAACAGCATACATTAACATGCTAAATGCTAAGTAGCATTATTGATTTATGTTGTCAGGTTATGCTAGTTAGCTAACTTTTAACAAGCAACAGCATACATTAACATGCTAAATGCTAAGTAGCATTACTGATTTATGCTGTTAAGTTATGCTAGTTAGCTAATCCTCAAACTAAGCAAACGCTCCGCTCTTCACATCAAAGGTAATGCAGCATAATAGAATTGGTTCTAAATCCCAAAATAACAACATTAAATACTATTAAGTCATCCCCTTTTCTCATCATGCTCAAAAATACATAAAATACCAGGGCGTGCTGAGTGACTCCAGCTAGGTCTCCTAAGCAACCAAATTGGCCTGGCTGCAAGGGAACGTAGAGTCACATGGGGTAACATCCTCGTGGTCGCTATAATGTGGTTCGCTCTCGGTGGTGTGTGTGGTGAGTTGTGAATGGATGCCGCGGTGGATGTTGTGAAGCCTCCACAGTAATGCGCTCAACAAGCCACGTGATACGATGCATGGGTTGACAGTCTCAGACGCGGAGGCAACTGAGATTCGTCCTCCACCCGGATTGAGGCGAGTCACGCAAAGCATTCTGGGAACAACAAATCCCCTACTCATGTTGTTGAAAATACTTGATTGGTGCACATTCATGGTCAACATAATGTCATCTAGTAGAGTGCACATTTGAGAGAATTACATGAATAGAAAATTTTATGTAGATTACAATTAATATGATTTAGTAAAGCGGACAAACTACCTTTTCCCAATTTTTTTTTCAGTGCAAGTGCGAGAAGTTTTTTGCCGTCCATTATGTTGATACACCATATTTGAATTTGGACATGAAGGTGGAGTAGACATGAGCTTTAGCAGAGGGTTAGATTATCTGTGAATAACGACTTAAATTGTGGTCTGTTTTTGTCCTTTTTTAAGCTTAATGAGTGGTCACTATAAACTGTTGTAAAAAAAAAAAAAGAGCGGTCATCTTCAATGATTTCTACTTTTGTGTTCCACATAAAAAAATAACTGCACACAGGTTTGGAATGACATGAGGGTGAGTAAATAATTACAGAATTTCATTTTTGGCTGAACAGTCCCTGTAATCCTCAAGGGATGACTGGAGAATTTTTTCATGGTTGAACATAATCAGCAGACTACACAATTACATCCTTGCATAAGTAATTGTTGGACACTATTCATTACAACAAGAGCTCAGGTGACTGCACTCTGGATCGGTTTACCTTCATCATGTCCGACTAACATCTGCCCTACCTGTAATGCCATTTTTAATGTGTGATAGATATATTAGATCTCATCAAAAAGAAAGTTTTGCAATGAATGCTACTGTAGCAATTACCCCAGAACAGGGATAGTAGACCCAGAAATGAAACTTCTGTCATCATTCACATGCTTTCATGTCGTTCCAAACCATATGACTTAATTTCTTCCAGGGAATAAAAAGGAGATGTTAAGCAGAATGTTAGTCTCAGTCACCATTCACTTTCATTGCATTTTTTTCAACACAATCAAAGTGAATGGTGACTGAGACTAAACTTATTGCTTAACATCTCCTTTCTGTTCCCTGGAAGAAAGAAATGTTTGGAACAGCATGAGGGTAAATAAATGATGACCAAATTTTAATTTCTGTGTGAACTATCCCTTAGTTCAGCATTCCCAGTTTGTATGTGAAAGTCAAACAAGTTTGATATAGTGAGCTCTTGCCTGGACAAACCAGTTTGCATTGTGGATGTTTGTTAAAGGAAACGTGTGAACACCCAGACAATCAGCCGTTTTCCTCATATTGTCTTCATTCAAAAGGTCATTACTGCAAATGTTTCTTCATGGACAAATGATTATTGCAGTGAAACAAAACTCACGTCAATAGCCAGACATAAAAGTATGCATGGCGATACTGGACAGTGTGCAAGAATAATTGCACCTGTCATGGGTTCTATAGAAAAACTGAAAAACTTCTTTGTTGTTCAAGAACATCAGTTGTGATAAAAAGCTCTCTTCGCACGCATTTTGTGGATCTGGAAGATGTGTTCCTTTATACAGTATCTGTGAATGTGGAAGGTGTGCCTTATTGGTGGCAAGCAAAAAAATAAAAAAAAGTCACCTTTTAGATTTAAATAAGCAGAAACTTAAGAGTCTATGATTGGATCATTATTGCAGTGATTCATATGTTTCAGCTAGGAACAATTATTTTATCCCTAACTGATGCAGTGTGTAGCTTCTCATTTCTTAAACAATCATGTCGGAAGACTGATCCCATGATCGTGGAAAGGATGTTTGTGTGTTTCAGAAGGGGGAAATTATTGGCCAGCATCAAGCAAAAAAAAAACAACCAAGGAGATTACTGAAATCACTGGAATTGGGTTAAGAACTGTCCAACAAATTATTAAAACATGGAAGAATAGTGTTGAACCATCAGCTTTACAGAAGAAATGTGGTTGGGATAAAAAGACAAGAATTTACAGGATTGGGAATAAACAGCTGTGTGGCCACAAGAAAGCCACTTGTTAGTGAGTCTAATCAGAAAAACCTACTTAAATTTACTAGGGAGCATAAAGATTTGACTGGCGTAATGGACAAAGGTCATGTGGTCTGATGAGTCCAGATTTACCCTATTCCAAAGTGATGGGCACATCAGGGTAAGAAGGGAGGCAAATGAAGCGATGAACCCGTCATGCATAGTGCCCACTGTACAAGTCTCTGGAGGCAGTGTTATGATCTGGGGTCGAGGCTCAGCCACGTTATACAGCAATAAAATGAAGTCAGCTGACAACCTGAATGTACTGAATGACCAGTTTATCCCATCAGTGGATTTGTTTCTTCCCTGTTGGCATGGGCATATTCCAGGATGACAATGCCAATATTCATCTGGCTCAAATTGTGAAAAAAGTGGTTCAGGGATCATGAGGAATCATTTTCACACATGAACTAGCCACCACAGAGTGCTGACCTTAACCCCATTAAAAGTATTTGGGATGTGCTGGAGAAGACTTTACATAGTGGTTCGACTCTCCCGTCATCAATGCAAGATCTCGGCCAAAAATTAATGCAACTCTGGACAGAAAGAAACGTTGTGACGTTGCACAAGATTGTCGAAACAATGCCATGATTATTGAGCGCCGTAATCAAAGCTAAAGCTGGACCAACTAAATATTAGAGTGTGTGAATTTAGTTTTTGACCAGGCAGTGTAGTTTAGTATTGCGTGTTCTGGCATTTAGCTTCTAGCTGCAATGGCATTTGTTTGTGTGTCCAATGTCTTGCATGCTGTGTTACACCTGGATCCTACAAAGCCCACCGAGGATGTGGGGAGGCATGGGGAGTCTTTTTTCACCAGAGGACTGATAGAGTTTCAACAACAGATAAAACCTTAGTGTCTAGTTTCCACCGAACAATGCTCAGAACTACTGTAACCTTTCAAACCACTCTAAATTTATCTTACACATATTACTGGGCCAAACGAACACTGAATAATTCAGCTAACTCTACTGTGACCCATTTGATAGAACCAAACCGGTAATGCAACACAGTTGTTATGAACAGACAAAGAACTGAGCCAAAAACCCTTCCAAACTAATTTTCAACCCATGATCACGTTCTGAAAAATATTGGCATTTTAAGATGAGTTTATGTGTCATAAAAGCACAAAATAGTTCTAATATCAATAATTCACTAAATCACAATACTATATAAAGACCACTATAATAGTGACCATACAATAAATATAATTGAAAAACAACAATTATTATTTATTCATTATATATTATATTATTATATCTGTCTATCTATCTATAATAACTTTTTTTACACGGTCTGATCAGCGTGATCACATCTTTCACTGGTGACAAAGTCCCTCAAACATACACTTGAGAATAAAGACCCCCTTGTGTAATAATAATGTTAGTACAAAGACACCTTTGCTTTATAAAAAATACGTGCATTTTAGTATACTAACTACACTAAAGCATATTTAATGTGCATCCAGTCTAAACTAAAACCATTCAGAATATTTCTGTCCACAGAATCTTATATTATCCACCTGTTGCAGTGTGCCGTTGAGCTAAACTATCACATTTACACAGCGATACCAACAGTTTAAACAACTCCACTGAGAGCAGCTTACCTGCACACATCAGAAAGGATGTATTCCGACCTCACTGTACGACTCTTGCGTGTTTCATACCATCAGCGTCTGTTAATTACACAAAATGCCTATTATAAACACAACTCCGAGCGTCCTGACCGGTCCTGACGCTTCACTCAGCCACACTGTACCGACTGCCACCTCTGTTCAGAGAATGTTGACGTAGATTAGCAAGCGACCAATGAGCAATTGGAGGCGGGTTTATAGTAGGCGGTGTTTATTAAGGGGCGGAGTCAGCACAGGAGAAACAATTTCTGAACCCTTTATGATCAAACATACAGGTGAAACTCGAAAAATTACAATATCGTGCAAAAGTTCATTAATTTCAGTGAAACTAATATATTATATAGACTCATTACAAGCAAAGCAAGATATTTCAAGCCTTTATTTGATATCATTTTGATGATTATGGCTTACAGCTTATGAAAACCCCAAATTCAGAATCTCAGAAAATTAGAATATTACATGAAATCAATAAAAAAAAAAGGATTTTAAATACAGAAATGTCGGCCCTCTGAAAAGTATAATCATGCATATGTACTCAGTACTTGGTTTGGGCCCCTTTTGCATTAATTACTGCCTCAATGCGCGTGGCATGGATGCTATCAGCCTGTGGCACTGCTGAGGTGTTATGGAAGACCAAGATGCTTCAATAGCGGCCTTCAGCTCTTCTGCATTGTTTGGTCTCATGTCTCTCATCTTTCTCTTGGCAATGCCCCATAGATTCTCTATGGGGTTCAGGTCAGGCGAGTTTGCTGGCCAATCAAGCACAGTAATACCATGGTCATTGAACCAGGTTTTGGTACTTTTGGCAGTGTGGGCAGGTGCCAAGTCCTGCTGGAAAATGAAGTCAGCATCTCCATAAAGCTTGTCTGCTGAAGGAAGCATGAAGTGCTCTAAAATGTCCCAGTAGACGGCTGCGTTGACTCTGGACTTAATAAAGCACAGTGGACCAACACCAGCCGATGACATGGCTCCCCAAACCAACACAGACTGTGGAAACTTCACACTGGACTTCAAGCATCTTGGATTGTGTGCCTCTCCATTCTTCCTCCAGACTCTGGGACCTTGGTTTCCAAATGAGATGCAAAATTTGCTCTCATCAGAAAAGAGGACTTTGGACCACTGAGCAACAGACCAGTTCTTTTTTCTTTAGCCCAGGTAAGACGTTTGACATTTGAAGCCCATGTCCAGGACCCGTCTGTGTGTGGTGGCTCTTGATGCAGTAACTCCAGCCTCAGTCCACTCCTTGTGAAGCTCCCCACACATTTGAATGGCCTTTTCCTGACAATCCTCTCCAGGCTACGGTCATCCCTGCTGCTTGTGCACCTTTTTCTTCCACACTTTTCCCTTCCACTTAACTTTCTATTAATGTGCTTTGATACAGCACTTTGAGAACATCCAACTTCTTTTGCAATTACCTTTTGAGGCTTTCCCTCCTTGTGGAGGGTGTCAATGATGGTTTTCTGCACAACTGTCAGGTCAGCAGTCTTCCCCATGATTGTGAATTCAACTGAACCAGACTGAGAGACCATTTAAAGGCTCAGGAACCCTTTGCAGGTGTTTAGCTGATTAGAGTGTGACACTTTGAGCCTACAATACTGAACCTTTTCACAATATTCTAATTTTCTGAGATTCTGAATTTGGGGTTTTCATAAGCTGTAAGCCATAATCATCAAAATTATATCAAATAAAGGCTTGAAATATCTTACTTTGCTTGTAATGAGTCTATATAATATATTAGTTTCACCTTTTAAGTTGAATTACTGAAATTAATGAACTTTTGCACGATATTCTAATTTTTCAAGTTTCACCTGTACAGTGGCCAAATCATTTCAATTAAATTTTTCGTATTTATAAATTATTTAGTTATTAAATTAAGTGTGAGTGCAATCTGAATAGCCAAATAAGGCACATTAAATGAGGTATTTGAATCGTGAATGGTCCCTAAGGTAAACAAAGGTAAACCTTTGTACCTTAAATATTTGTCTGATCTAGACAGTGGATATGTGAATGTAAACCACAAGCAAAATATGTTTTTGAAAAAACAAGGTATTACTTTATATGCCAATATTAGCTTCACTAGAGAATAATTAAAGTAGGCCTATGAACATATATGCATCTTTTTTGTTTAAATACTGCAAAACATGTCGAATGTATTTAGAGAAATAAATAAAACCTCACTCATTAGGTAAAAAAGGGTTAATGTTGCTCAACAGGCACCAAGTGAACTGAAACTACCTAACTGCGTTTAAGTCTTTGCAATCTGCTTGAAATGCTTTCAGTAATGCTAAGCATGACCCAGCTATGCCAGATCTAAATGCCATGAGGCTTGTGATCATGATTAGACCATTAGAGCTCAATTTCTCTGTTTTCTACAAGCCCATGGTGAATTAACAATTTAAAATCTCCTAACTTAGTTTATGATTATACTAAAAAAGTGTTATGGGGCCCCATGCTTTCTTTCACCAACAGTCAAGATAGTATATAGTCCTACAGAGGTCATATATTCAGTTCTAAAAGGCAAGCAAACTTCTGTATGGGAGAGTGGGGTAAGATGTGTCAGTTGGTGAACCATATCACCCCTTAATATAGCAAATGGTGCATTACATTGGTCACTATATATTTAGAAAGGGCCCACCATACAAACCTGTGATATAGGTGAAATATAGGTGGCTCTCTAATGCATTTTAGCCCTCACAGATGTGCTCATCCATAGACATTCAGTCTAATTTTCAGTTCAAGCACCATCCCCATTGTTTTGTCGAATATCTTGGCATCTGAGTGGACTAGAAACTCAATCTAGGTGTCATTACACTGCTGTGATTATCCCCTTTGCAAAAATATAAAACATTTCATTACCAATAGTCAATCAATATTTTTCAGATGATTTGTTTAGCATTCTTTTCCTGCTGGAATGCATATTTTGTCCTTGACATCTAAGATATAACATCGGATTATTCACACAAGGAAGCTCACAGACAAGTAAAACGGCCAATTTTGTAAAAAATAAAAAATAAATCTGCCTAAGGTAAAAGTAGATATAAAGTTTTTGGCTATTAGGAGCTTACAGCTGCATTTATTGGCACATGGAAAAACGTTTGTATTTGATGTCTTACAGAAATCATATTTTACTTTGTGATTATTTTGAAAACGTTTCAAACTGGTTTTCCACAATAAACTTTATAATCACATTTATGAGAATGAGAGCTTTCAACTGATATATGATTTGTTTATTTAAGTGCTATGAGAAATAATTTTATATTCATATCAATATTTCTACCACGTTACCTCTAGGTGGCGTTTATTGGCGACTCTGATGTTTTCAGTCCTTATTTTGTTATCATATGTAACATAAATGCAAAATTGAAGGTATTCTATGAAAAGTTCAGATTCTAAGCTTTGAAATGATACCTCATATACCTGACTTGTGTATCCGGGGTCTTTCATGTTGAAGTGTACATTTATTTAACAATATAACCCTTAATGCTTAACCCCCATGTTAAGAGAAGTACATGAGAAAAGTAATTATTGTTTTGAAGGTAAAACTTCAAAATAAATGTTCTACATGGCATTCATTTTAAGTCAAAGCCAACTTTTGCAGGCATAAAAATGTATATCATACCTGTTGATGAATTGCTAAAGTCTAAAAGTCAAGTAAATGGCTGGTATAAGAAAATACAAATTAATGTGCAGGAAATTTTTTTTTTTTTTTTTTATAGGATTGTGTATTAGATACGTACATTTATGTTCATGTTTTTATTTGAAATGTAAATTATTCACATATTACGCAATGATTCAACTTACATCTTTACATGACACAGTTTACCCCCTAAAGTGGGTCAAGTTGTGTCACTGCACTACTTTGTTTTCAATTGAGCATATATCTATGGTCCAATGTTGTGTTTTTTTCTCATTTTAGCAGACATTCTGAAATATAATTAAGAGTGTTAGTTTTACCTCGATTTAACTTTTTTTTTTTTTTATCTCAATTCTCCTTATAGACAACTAAGGTATAAATTGTCACAGCTTACCACTTTTTTAAAAGGAGACAGCTGACATGCTATACTTCATCTAAATCCATATTTTAACTATTTTAAATGTTTTTATTTTATTATTATTTTAATTTGTGATGTACTCTCTATGACCTCATATCAATTGAAACATTACATTGATGAAAATAAAATAAAATGTAAAATTAATAAAATAGTAAATTGTTAAATGTAAGTCATATTTTAAATGTAATAATTTAATAAAAATGTAATTCAAAATGCAATTCAATAAAATGTTAAATGTAATTAAAAATAAAATGTACAATTTATTAAAATTATAATATATATTCTTTAAACAATATTCAGTGAATTTTATTATTGCATTTTTTATAATTTTATATTGCATGCCGTTTTTATGACCCCACACTGACGTAAACATTACATTGAATATTAGTAAAACATTTTAAAAACACACCAACTCCGCGCACACTGTTGCCTGGAGATATATTTTTTAGTCATGCACCTGTATCAATATGCTTTTTGAGGTATGTGTTTTCTGTTTATATTAGTGTAGAATACATTTTTTTAATACAATTAAAAATATAAAGAAATTTAATTGAACAAAAAGCAATAAAATTGCAAATTTAATACAAATTTAAATTGAAAAAGGTTTAAAAAATGCATACGATTTAATAAAAAATGTTGTACACAATAAAATGTAATTAAATAAAAATGACATTACAAATTAACTTCATATAAACAACAACAAAAAATGTTATAGCCTAGCAGCTATCTAAAAACATTCACTTTTTTAAAATAATGAAAAAATCAACAGCATATTCCGTAATGATATATATTTTATTTTCCATATGGCAAAATACAAAGATGATTTGCAACAGACTCAGAAAATCCATTAGTTATACTCACTTCACAAAAAAAGTGTTTAAATTACAGGCTATTACAGGTTTGGATAAGCAAGGCTCATAAGAGTACCTTTAAATCATATTGCATCCATAATACGAGATATAGATGTATATATATATATATATATATATATATATATATATATATATATATATATATATATATACACGTAGATTTCTTTCTTTTGTCAATCTCATCTCAATACTTTCAAATTAAATTGATTTGAACTATACTGCCTTTGCCAATGATAGTTTTTAGAGATAATTACTAAAGGAGTACTACATACAGACATCTAGAACTGCTCAACATAACGACATGCCTCGCTCTCAGTGGAGGCTTCTCGGATAAAGTTTAGTTGAGGGAAGACCGTCCTTATGGTCAACTGCATACATCCTATTTCAACAGCATAATAAAAGTGACCACCATAAGACAAGCCTTATTCATACAGCACAGAAACTCAGTACAGTAATGAATCACTTGAGAGGAAAACAACCGGCCTGACATTACTAACATACAGCGTTCTGTCAAAAGTGTCATGACTTAAAAAAGGGGTCTTTTAGTAATGTAAATGTGCATATAATATATTCACATTCTATATACAATTAATACAAATGTTAAACCGCAGTAAAAATTTACCCTAAGAGAGAGTTTTATGTACATTTGTACAGCTTAGTATTTAAATAAAACATGCAAGTGTTATTTTTTAATTGGACAAAAGAAAAAAAAAGTTATATCATCCTGGCTAAAGTTATATCATCAAGATAATTAAAAATGGATTTTAATCAATCTAATCCTCTAAAAGCAATGTCATGAAGTCTAGCAGAAATAAAAGAAAAGAAAACATACCAGACACATCACAAACAATTCATGTGTTAAAAAGCATAAAGGCCATGGGAATTTCATTTCATATGCAGTCACTTTCTTATCATGAAGCTGACACATAAAATCACATTTACATAAAAGCACAATAAACAAACATTTCACTCCTACATCAAATCTCAAACGACTTATTCTGCAAGATAGAAGAAGTTACAAGCACACCAGGGATAAATCTAGATGCCAGCCAAAAAGACGTATTAGATGTAGATAGAAGTTTACATTTCGGCTGATAAAAGTAGTCCTGCACAAACAAGCTCAAGAAGACGGTCCTAGAAACATCTGCATAGACAGTGGAAACAGTCTGTCCCTACAGATAAAACAGGGAGCCAATGAGAGGAAAGATTTTAGTGCAACAGATGATATATTTCCAGCATTTCATATATTGTGGATTGATCGTGATCGCTTTTCACTCCATTTGTCATTCTATGATGAACGTTTTGTCTTCTCGTGTTACTGCAAAAGATCGATGCGTTTGGATGGCGGGTAAGTCTGCTCTAAAACTACACAATGTAATATGTACATTTATTAACTGCAATAGTCAATCCAATGCATCATAAATATATATATCCTTACATGACCGATTTCTTCAGATCTGCAAAATACGTGACACTGACACTATAAAAGCAACCTCAAGACTCACATTAAATATTTAAATATGATATTTTCATATACAATAGAAATACGTCTCATCTCCTATTGCAACCCTGTATCCATGCTGAAACTCGTGAGAACGAAAATGCAACTTGGAACAATTTGCCATTATCTAAATAAAATCTTTATTAGGCCGAGCGTGTCGACACAGTACTAGAATACCCCAGCGTTTAATACCAGAAAACTGACAGCGCTACATTTTGTAAAATAATCTTGGCCCGGGCGTTCGTGGTACTGACGTTTACAAATCCAACAGGGTGTAACCTTGACACATTGGCTGTTTACGATGTTACCGTGAGACAAAACTATGACTTCGATATGGTGATTTATAGCCTTCAGTTTTGCAACAATACGGAATTAAGTGCGGCAAATCAGTTCACCACTGACTTGATCGAACTATTTAGACAAAAGCCACTTTTGAATACTCAGCACACATTTCAATCACATGCAGGATATGAATTATAGATATCTACTGTTCTATTTTTGATATCAGCAATGTAATTACTACTAGTGCTAAGATTTGATATCAGTCATTACATTTGCACTAGTAAAAACTTAAATTCTTGATATAAAACTGACGTCACTACTCACAGAAATACACACTCTTGGTATCAAAATTTGAATGTCAACTAGAAAAACCCTGCCACATCTGTAACTGCATTTTCACTAGTAGAATTTCACAATGATCTGTCATTCAATCCTTTTCACAATGCAAATACAGATATCTATAATTCATTTCTAACTTGTTTAAATTCCAAACACACATATCAGCGAAGCACTTCTTACTGGTAGCATTTTACTAGATTTAATTCAATTATTGATAACCAAAATGCTATTTTTTTTTTAAGATCTGTAATTTTATTTTCACAAGCATTTTACTAGTCGATTACAAACCAAAACTCTAATTTTTAAAACTGTAATTTGATTTTCAATAGCATTTTACTTGTTGTAATTGAATTTCTGATAAAAAGAAATGGACATTTGCACAAGTAACAATGCAATTATTGATACAATAATAATAATAATTTTTACTAGTAAGTAGTACATATTGGAAATTGGTATTTGAACTAGTAAAAAAATATAATAGATATCTGAAAAAGCATTTCGAACTGGATTGAATGACGGGTATTGTTAAATTTTACTAGAAAATATCCAGTTAAAGATGTAAAAAAAAATAATTCCTAGTCCAAATTTTATTATTTATGCCAACAATTTCCACGAGTAATGATGTCATTTTTTATAAAGAATTAACCTTTTTTTTCCAAGTGTGCATCCAATGAGCACTCACTAGTAATCTCACCAGAAGTCATTTTTAGCATTTTAGCACAAGTAAAAATGTAATTGTATGTATAATTAATATCCTGCACGTAATGAAATGTTGAAAGGGCTTGCCAAACCATGTGTGGTTGCCTTGACACCCGTCAACATTTATTTTAAGATAAATGATTTCTCTTCAAAACCCGTCAGTAATCCACCCCCTCACCCTGGGCCACATGTTCCTGTCAAACAACTCGACTCCAGTCCCATATCAAACCTTTCTCAATGTGTATTTGAAGATACTGTATGTCCTAGTTTCCTGTATATCAAATACAAGGCACAAGAAAATGTATAAGGAGAAAACCTTTAAACTGTAAAGCACCTTTGGTTAAAGGGAGGTACTTTGGTTGGAAAAAAAGAAGCTATAAATGTCCAAATTATTATTTGTGTTTGCTTACAGCTTGAAAACAAACAAGAAATCAAAAACAGGGGAAATTAAAACAAAATAAAACTACAAATAATGTATGAAACAAGGAAGATGGCTTTTTGTTTGAAACAAGCCTGTGATATGAACAGGACAACGCAGTGTATATGGGTTAGCCGCCTCCCCTCTGATGAATATTCACAGGGCTTGTCATGGCAGAGTGGGACACGAAGTGTTTCCATTTTTTGGCAAGCTGGTGTACAAATGAGACACAGTGTCACAGAGAATGTCTGAGGCAGATAAAGTGTGTGAGTGTTTCGAGTAGGCGTAGAGAGGGCTACGGATAAAGAGCGTGGCCACAGGGGGGTGCTCTTGAGACCACTCTATTGTATGAGCTTGGCGTCCAGTCGTAGCCAGTGCAGGCCCTGCCGCGTGAACCGCACCAGTTCAGTCATACTGCTGGTGTTGAAGATGAGTGGGCCCATCACCTTATCCAGTTCAGCGAAGAACTCTGTGAGAGAGGAGAGAGAAAAGACCATTTCATTGGAAAATAAAATATTATTGGCAGAGCAACAAAACTGTTCCAAAGTATAAGCAAATTTGAGAAAATATTGTGTAAACTCTTTTTGTGCTAATCAACATTATGCCACTAATGTTCTTGATTAAGCTTAACTTGTACTGAACCATGTTTTGATGATTTATTAATAATTCTTCACTGCACATTTTATTGTAATCAGTAAAAACATCAAACTCATCAAATTGCCATGTGTCAAATGTTGTTGGAAAGCTCTCATAATTATTTACTGACCTCAAGTTGTCCTTCATTGTTTTTTACTCCTAATAAAATCTTAACACAATATTTCCTTCAAAAATCAACAAATTAAAAAGTTTAACAGGTGGCTCATTTATAGAGCACAAACCTGACAAGACATACTCAAAATAAAATGGTCTCTTTTAAAAGTAGAATCTTAAGTGGTGCTGTACAAAAATCAGAATTAAAGTCAGAGAAATGTAGAAAATCTTAAACTGATTTTAAATAATTACCTAATAATATTTGCATTAAGAATATATGACACTGTCCTTTCCAAAACCTAAAAGCACAATAGAAGTCACAGGTCTTACCATGTTCTAGTCCTAATCTGGGTGACAACGCTCTACTTTGTGTTTTATAGATCATTTTCTTAGACAATGTCAAGAGAATTTTCTAAAAAGCTACTTCAAAAGCCGGCCAGATTACCACATTCATTCAATTCCTTTATAATACACACATTCACGCTTTGTCTTAAGCCAGATTCGGTGAAAACTACTCCATTAATGTTTTCACATTCACAGTTATGAATGACACACAAATCACGTACTGTGCATGACATATTTTAAATTAAAACTAAATGTCGGTTAAACATTTCAATCATAAAAAAGTGGTCAAATATTGCATGCTTATTTAGATACTGACATCTCACATGACACAAACACCCTCAACCTGAACTGCTTGCCGAGTCCCACCTTCATCAATTTGATTGGCTTCCTCATATGACATTGACGAGCGGTGTTAGACTACGGAGTGTGGTTTTTTTATTTTATATGTTAAATGTTATTTCTGCAACAACTTAATGACAATTAGACAGCAGTTCATAATGGACTGCAGCAGAACAGCAACTAGAATATCAATTATTGGGGGGGACAGTCTGGCCATATCGAATAATTGTGGGGGAACCTGTACCCCTAAATGTATATTGTGGTTACGGCCCTGCAAACGATTACTTAGAGGAGGTGTTTATCTTTCAAACGAGCCCACACACAACGTAATCGGATGCATAGATCATTAGATAATTGACACAAAGCACAATATGCATACAGCATCTGGCTATCTGGGATCTTGCAATCTGGCTAAATACACGTTAGCTTTCTTTGATGTAGTGTCATGAAACGCTAAACCAATCAGATTGGGTTCAAATCGGTGCAAAAAGTAATCCATATTTGGGCAGAGATTCATGTGATCACTCTAATTACATAGGGCCACCAGGAGATGGTGCCTATTAAATGACACCAACTCAATGAGGACTCAGATAGCACAGAATGAAACTCATTCTGTTAACTCTCATTACAGAAATCATGTCTCAATGCTATGCAAACCTTTAGTCATTGTTGTATTTGCATGCGTAATTACAGTAATTCTTGTTTGGAGAGGCTTTTGGACACTTTGAGATTGGGCTGCACGATTATAGCAAAAATCATAACTGTTGATTATTGCCCTTGATATTGTAATCGTGATAATTAATTTTGATTAAAATATTAAATTACCGTGACGTCACAAAGCAAGCAACCGTGTAGTTCTTCAGAGAAGCAGATTTCAATGGTGGATATGAGCTGCACTCCAGTTTCTCTTAAGCATTATATTGTAATAATGTTTGTTAAAGGCAAATAAAAATTATTTTAAATATCCATGTATAGAATAAATAAAATTATTGCTAAATTACTGCTTAAATTATTAGTCCACGTACAGTAAATAATATGGCATATTCAAACTTATTAACAGCCGATTTAAACTGACCAAGTTACTGCATTTAGTAAGCCCTTTTGGTGGCTAGACGGGACCATTCATCCCATTAGATCTTAGTTTGATAGTTTGTGTGATTCGTGAAAATGTAAAAAATCTAACAATACCAGCTGTGTGGCAAATGGGTCTTATAAGAGCAGACGCAATAACAATGACAGCGATTCCTGAAATATGCTATTCATGCCACATTCTTTATGTTGTCTACACTTCCTAAACACACTTGGAACAGTTAAGCTGAATTATTTTATTGCTATTTTGCACAAATCAAATTCACATTGGCCTACTGATTAACATGACAAAACAAAACTGTTATTACATTTTAAATAAATTGTACACAGAAATCGAAAAATGCGACAAACTCCCCCATTACAATGACAGCTGTCAATCACTGCAGGTTTACAATGTTTGAGACCTGCATTTTGACGCGAGCGACGATGTTCTGTACTCTCGCGAATGCTCCCATTAAAAACAAAGCTGTCTAATCAGCATAATAAATCAATTACATACACAGTGTCTGTTCCTTGATTAGAACGTGATCGTTTCAGTTTTGTTGTGTTGCTCATTTGGAGTGTATTTTACATCTACGTTCAAAGCAAGTGGTGCAATATGCAATTAATCCAAAATAATAGTTGTCATTACAGATAGGACAGAGGACTAATCTAAGCGGCTCTGATTGGCCATTGCCGTTTCATTGCTCAACAGACATTTTAGTTATTGGTTCGAATACTCAACTGCTGCAAAAACACGTTGTAAATAGAAACCATTGATGCGACAGGAGCAGACTTAAATTGAACGCTGTAATAGTCACTTTTCACGATTACATAATCGTGGCACCCGTAATCGTGATTCGTTTTTATGATTATTTGTACAGCCCTACTTGGGAGATGTTTTTGGACACTAGCATAAATTATTTCTTTAATGCTATAACTTTTGATTGCTTTGTTGTATCAACATAAATGTTTTCTCAGGTTACAGTTGATATAATTGTGAACAATGAAAAAGCAGTTTTTCAGAGCCACCTTATTTACACCAAGACATATATAATGTCAAATCAAATAATAAGAAAAACACTTTGGCTCAAGTTTTTTGGGGACCTTTTCAGCAGATTCTTAGGCTAAGCGTCACAGAATTTATCAATCTATATCATTACAATTTTTCTTTATAATGATCCAAACACTTGACCCTCCTTGTTTTTTTTTTTGTTGAGGTATAAGCATTTAATTTTGGGTATGCCACTGAAACAGTAGCTCTTTAAAAACACCCTTAGAGCTTAAAGGGTTAACCAAACCAACATAGCATAATTAAAGAACTATTTTATGAAGGTGCCTCTAGTTTTCAAAAGTTTCACAACAGTGCTGTAATGACTACCTCTCTGCTCTTTGGCAAGCTGCTCGGCCTGATCCCACACTTCAGTTGCGAAGAGGAAGTTGGAGGTGACCTGCACGTAGCTGGCTGCCATCTGGTGGATGCGCTGAGGGATAGTGACGGAGGAGCTGGCGCTCTGACTGGAGCTGCTGGAGGAGTAGCTGCCCGCGCTGCCCGGAGAAAGCTTAGGAGAGACCGGAGACGGCATTCCGGCCGTTTTACTGCAAAGACACGGATGTGTTAGAATGAGGGACACAAAGGACTTCCCACATGCAACACCTCATCCTTTCTATATTTTTCTGACTTATATTAAATTATCAGAATGCTTCACAAGGCGACACAATTGCATATAGATTTGAAGTCAGAAGAATACATACACCCTAGCAAAATACATTTAAATTCAGTTTATCACAATTCCTGACATTTAATCTAAGAATATTAATAGGAGTATGATTTATTTGATATTTTTATTTCTTTCATCACATTCCCAGTGTGTCAGAAGTTTACACACACTTTGTTAGTATTTGGTAGCATTGCCTTTCATTTGTTTAACTTGGTCAAACATTTCTGGTAGCCTTCCACAAGCTTCTCACATTAAGTTGCTGGAATTTTGGCCCATTCCTCCAGACAGAACTGGTGTATCCAAGTCAGGTTTGTAGGCCTTCTTGTTCAAACACACTTTTTCAGTTCTGCCCACAGACTTTCTATCGGACTGAGGTCAGGGCTTTGTGATGGCCACTCCAATACCATGACTTTGTTGTCCTTAAGCCATTTTGCCACAACTTTGGAGGTATGCTTGGGGTTATTGACCATTTGGAAGACCCATTTGCGACTGAGCTTTAACTTCCTGACTGATGTCTTGAGATATTACTTCATTATATCCACATACTTTTCCTTCCTGATGATGCCATCCATTTAGTGACGTGCACCAGTTCCTCCTACTGCAAATCACACCTACAACATGATGCTACCCATACTTCACGGTTGGGATGGTGTTCTGATTTTACTGTGGATATAGATACTTGTCTACCCGTTTCCTCCAGCATCTTCACAAGATCTTTTTCTGTTATTCTGGGATTGATTTGCACTTTTTGAACCAAACTACGTTTATCTCTAGGAGACAGAATGCTTCTTCTTCCTGAGCGGTATAATGGCTGAGGTCCCATGGTGTACATTCTTGCATACTATTGTTTGCACAGATGAACATGGTACTTTCAGGCATTTGAAAAATGCTCCCAAGGATGAAACAGACTTGTGGAGGTCCACAATTTCTTTTGATTTTCCCATGATGTCAAGCAAAAAGGCACAGAGTTTGAAGGTAGGCCTTAAATATATCCACAGATCCAATTCAGTACACCTCCTATCAGAAGCTAATTGTCTAAAGGCTTGACATAATTTTCTGGAATTTTCCAAGCTGCTTAAAGACACAGTTATCTTGGCGCATGTAAACTTCTGACCCACTGGAATTGTGATATAGTCAATTAAAAGTGAAACAATTGTTGAAAAAAACTAAACGACTTGCCAAATCTATAGTTTGCTAATATTGAAACTGTGAAGTGGTTAAGAAATTAGTTTTAATGACTTCAAGTGTAGGTAAACTTCTGCCTTCAACTGTATATACAATTATACACTTCCACTAACTGTTTATATCCCTAACCCTAAATATGAGTAATAGAAAGAGTGATGCTAGCCTTAAAAAAGACAAATTAACAAATGCAAGGTACTTACTTTGCTACTCCAGGAGACGCAGCTTGTGTATTACTCAACGAATTCTGAAAAAAAATAAAAAAGACATTAATTGTAACACTGTATATATTCAAAATATAGGCATTACTGAAATTTAGCAAAACGTTAACCATAACAACGATTTATTTGCCACATACATAACCATACACAGCACAACATGTAGTGAAATTCTTGATACGACTTTTCTCCCCACATTTAACTATACAAATTATAGATATATACTGTATATAGATAAGGAGTAGAAATATAAGTAAAACTACTATTTAAAAATACCCATTTAAAAACAATAAAATCACAATAAAATAGGTGAAATAGTAATATACTATATGTACAAAGTATGCATATGAAATTATGCATTGTGACAGATGTAGAGTAGCAGCAACAGTTTGACTGGCAATGACATTATTCAATGCTTTACCTTTTTGCTGAAGATTAAAAAAATAAAAATAAAATCACATACCTTCAATTGTTCAGTGAGTGTCTTTGAGTATTTCAGTGCACTTTCTTTCCGTAGTTTAAACAACCTCAGATAGAGCAGAGCCTGGCACCTCAGGCTGCGTGGTGACAAAAAAATATAACAATTACGTTTGACACTAGTACTTAAAATAAAGTGGTTTTCGCATTAGCATATTCAATAGTGTTTAAATCTGTTTAGATATTAATAGGGTTTGAGAGTTGCTACTTTCTAAAGAAAACTGTTGCCTTGAAATGTGTGGAATTGATGCGTTTCAGATACGTACCACAACACTGCTAGTCTTTTGTCAGCAGAAGTAACGTCTGGGGCCATGTAGCTCTTTAACTTCATAGTGTACCTACAAAACAGAAACATTTACACATTGTGGCACACAGTTTCACACATTGTCACACCACGGTCTGTCCAGCAGAAGGAAACCTAGAGCACAAGACCTTCCACAACTTCCTCCTGATCATTATTAGCTCAATGATATCACCTCTATCAGGCTTGTTAGAGTGTGTGTATATGTGTGTGTGTGTATATATATATATATATATATATATATATATATATATATATAAGAGCTGCTTTTGTTTGTATCTTTTCTCAGTCTTGAGGTTCTTTTGCTTAGGCAGATTTTTGGTAAATGCCTGTTCCTTTTTGACCTATGTTTAGATTACATTGAGAGACTTTCTCCCAGATCTTTTGACCTGCTTGTTTGGAAAGTTTGTTTAATGTTATTGTGGATCTGTCCTTTCTTCAGCCTTGCTTTCGATGACTGATTTTTTTGTGTTTATTCAAGAAGGACATTAAGTCCTGCCTCTTGTGATTCTCTGCAATTTCAGTCCATGCAGCTCCACACCGTAGCGGTTAGTGCTCTGGGCTGCCAGAAACACACTCTGGGTTCGAGCCCTGGTCTTGACACACTTAACATACAATACTCAGAGAACAAACAAGCAACATGTTTATAACGATTGAAGGACTTACTTAATGAGCTCCACAGTTTCTGCATACATGGGGAAGGGTGATTTGGCCTCCTGGGCACTTTTCTCCAAAGCATTTCCACATTCAATAAAAGACACCACAGCATCCAGGTAATAGACGGCCTTCTCAAACCTGTCCATCTGCAGAGAGGAACACAGCACTTGTGTTTACACAGCCACACTAAGACATGTGTTACTCAGTGATCAAACTTACTCTACAGAAGTATGTGAACATGAATTCACATTTCATTACCAGTGTTGGTTGTAAGCTGGTTGCAAAGTAATTAGTTATTGTTGTCTAATTACTTTTTAGTCAAAAATGTGTGTCATTACAGTTACTGACTTCCGATTAAGTCAATTATTTTTAAGTTTTTCATTTGGATTACACATTTCCAAAATATTTTTCATTTATGTAGAATACTTTTAAAACATGCTGAATGTGTAATACTGAATGCATGGCTTATATGTGAAAATAAACGAGGAGGAAATATAGACATTTTGATTCCGTTGAGCTAACCCTTACCCTAACCTAATCCTAACTTTAATGGTGGAGCACTGGTTTGAAGAGCAAGTTAGATCTTGTAAGAATGTGTCTAGTTAACAAACTGAAAAAAAAAAACAAAAAAACATCCGCTTTAATGATACAGACATTTCAGGTTAATTCTATTGTCCCCTTGAGTACTGAGGTTTGTTACAACCACAGTAACTCAAGAATGCAAGGCAAGACATTCAGGTAAAAAACAAATCCTTACCAGAGCATCTGCATTGTGTTTCAATTTCTTCGCCTCTTGAAGGTAATGATCAGCTGAATGAACCCTGAAATTGATTTGAATGCCTGTTCATTTAAAATATCTCATTCTGACATGGAAACACACATTTATTACAACACCCTAATGCCATGTCCTGCGCAAAACTAAAAAAATATCAGTAGATAAGGACATATTTTTGTCAATACAGAACATGGACTTTGGACCAATGACATTTTACGGTTGGGTTGGGCTACCCAGAAAGACAACAGGAATAGAAACTAAGGCTGGGTTAAAATATAAAAATCTTTGTTTTCATCTGAGAAATTCCAACAAGAATTACGAATTCTGAATAGAATCAAATTAGGACAAAAGCCTTAACATGGAAGCTATTATCGCAACCCACTGGGCTACAACATGGTGTAAGCATTGTAAGGAATTTATATAAACTAATGTCAAGTCTCTTTACCTGTCCTCAAACAAGAGTTTGGATCTGGACTTTGAGCCTTCAGAAAAGGGCGCCACTGCCAGAGAATTCTCCATTTTAGAGCTTTTTTCCTGAAAAAGAAATTGCATGTGAGAATGACCAAAAGATAGATGTGATTGGCAAATGTTGCAAGAACCTCCAATCACTCAAGGTGAAATACAACTGGGCGATATACAGTTAATATAAATGGCAAGTGATTTTATAGTACTAAATTATCTATTTAGCATGATTACTTAAAGGTATTAGAGTGATGGCTGCCGGAAATGGGGCCGGTCTAGATTTGATTAAAAAAAAAAAATTTCAAACTGAATGCCACTTTGGTGAATTAAAGTACCAATTTAGTTCTGAAACAGCAACATCTGTATCCTGAGTTCTTCTATTTTTGTGTATTTGTCATACTGAATTGTTTTAGATCTTCAAACAAGATATAACATAAAACAAAGGCAACCTGAGAAAACACAAAATACTGTTTTCAAATATATATATTTTGTTTTATTGAAGCAAACATAATATCCAACACCTATATCACCCATGTGAAAAACAAACTGCCCCCTTAAATTTAATAGCTGGTTGTGCCACTTTTCTTATAACTGGAGATCAGTCTTTCACAACAGGATTTTCGAGCATGAACTGCCCCGTTTAAGGTCCTGCCACAGCATCTCAATCAGGTGCAAGTCAGGACTTTGACTAGGCCACTCCAAAACTTTTGCTTCTTTTGATCCATTCAGAGGTGGATTTACTCCAATGATTTGGATCATTGTCTTGCTGTTTAATCCAGCTGCGTTTGAGCTTCAACTCATGGACTGATGACAGAACGTTTTCCTTTAGGATTTTCTGGTAGAGAGCAGAATTCATGTTTCCCTCAATTATTGCAAGTCGTCCTGAAGCAGCAAAGCATCCCCACACCATCAAACTACCACCCTCATGCTTGACCGTAGGCAAGATGTTGTTTTTGTGGAATTCTGTGTTTGATTTACACCAGATGTAACGGGACCCCTGTTTTCCAAACTCATCAGTCCACAGAACATTCTCCCAAAAGGTTTGAGGATCATCAAGGTGTTTTGTCAAATATTCAGATGAGCCTTAATGTTCTTCTGGGTTAGTGGTGGTTTTTGCCTCCCCACTCTTCCATGGATGCCATTTTTGGCCAGTGTCTTTCTGATAGTGGGGTCATGAACAGTGACCTTTATTGATGCTAGAGAGGCCTGCAGTTCCTTGGATGTTGTCCTTAGATTTTTTTGTTACTCCCTTGAGTCTGGGAAGGAATTTTGGAAGGTTGGCCACTTCTGGGAAGTGTTTCACCATTTGGAGATAATGGTTCTCATTGTGGATCTTTGGAGTCCCAGAGCCTTAGAAATAGCTTTGTAACCCTTCCCAGACTGATGTATTTCAATCACCTTTTTCCTCATCATTTCTGGAATATCTTTCGACCTTGGCATAGTGTGCTACAGGGTGAGACCTTTTAGCCAAACTTCATGCTGCTGAAAAAGATTCATTTAGGTGTTGATTTGACTGAACAGGGCTGGCAGTAATAAGGACTGGGTGTGTCTAGTCCAGCTGAACCCCATTCTGAATGCAGTTTCATAGATTTGGGGATTTAGTAACTAAGGGGAAAATACTTTTTCCACACAGGCCAGTTGGCATTGGAAAATGTTTTTGCTTCAATAAATAAAATTATCATTTAAAAACTTGTTTGAATTTTTGAAACAATCTAGTATGAGATATACACAAAAACAAAAATCATACTTTTTCACAGCACTGTAAATAACCTTAAATCTTAATGTTAATTACCCATTAAAAACTTGTACATGGCTACAAATGATTGTTTGGTTAAAATGACGGTTCCTCCGAGAAATCACCCTATGTCACTTCAGAGAAAACACATAAATATAAAAATATATTTTGGACATATCCAGAAGCATAGGTGCAATTTTTTTTGTTGTTGCAATTTTCCTATTCCCAAATGCAACTAACCAATCATACAAAATACTGACAGCATACAGTGGAAGTGTGTGGGAATTGTCTTTGAGTAGATGGGGAACTGATTACCTAATGATTTCTCAAGATGAGAAAGTTCACAGGTCTGTGGTGTGCACAAAGGGAGAAGACAACAAACATCTCAGACACACACGCACCTTGGCATCTCTGCGAGTGGGTTTGTCATCGCCTTTACGGCTTTTGGTGTTGCTCTTGCTGCTGTCTTTGCTGCTGCCACTGCTGGGCAAAGATGTGGAGGACTGGCTGAGCGTCCGCTTGCGACTCTGGTGCTCTGACTTGGATGTCTGCTGCAACGTGATGGAGGGAGAGGGTGCCAACTCCTTCTCGTTCTCCTTCTCCTGAGCACGCTTGGACGAGCTAGAGATCATTTAAGATTAAAGCTGTTTAATATTAAACTGTTCCAGTTTAAAATGCAGAGTCGACTACAAATAAATCATTCATCAGAACTACCATTATAGTTTCCATTTCAACAAATCAAAGCAGAATGAACTCACTCTTTACTGCTTGATTTGTGTGATGACTTCTCGTCTTGTTTGGATTTCTTACTCTCTAGCTTGACACCAACTTCATCATTCTGCAGGAGCAAAATTATATTTAATAAAAGGCATTTTTAAGATTGAAATTAGGTTATGCTTCACTTTGTGGGGAAAACACAAAATAATAAGCTTCTACCATCACAAAACTGACTTTTGTTGTTGTAGTAGGTAAAGCTCAATTCTCTTATTACTTGTTAAATGAATGATTATCATTAATGAACAGTATGGCTCTGTTCCAAAACCTAGTGTGCTACATTGCATCTTTAAAAGCATCCTAACTAAAAACTCATTAGTGATCGATTTGGAAATATTCTACATAAGCAGCAACTCTGTGTGTCATACAAAAGCACACAAGAGAGGTGACTTACAATTGAGGAGTCGTTCTGCGTTACGTTTGTTGTTAGCTTGTTGCTAAGCTAACAACATCATACTGCAAATGCACACAAATATTAGGTGAAATGGTGCATTTGAATAAGATTAGTTTTTTTTCCCTTTAAACTCCCAAGGCATTTTGAAAGATTTCCTGTTTCAGGGGCTCGGTAAAACTGCTTTTGTTTCGTTCTCAATCATGTCAACTGTATCTGAGAAAAACGTTCTGTTGATACGACGAATCAAAGGTTAAAGCATTACAAATGTAATTTATGATAATGTCCAAAAGACTCTTCAAACAAAGTAAATATAATTGTTCATAAAAACTAATTACACATGCAAACACAACAATGACTAAAGGTTTGCATAGCATGCAGACATGATTTTAGTAATGAGATTTCACAGAATGAGTGACTTTTGACTCATTGAGTCTGCATCACTGAGTCTGTGTCATTTAATGGCGCCATCTTCTGGTGGTCATATGTAACATTGTGCTTCGTGTGGATTATCTGATGATCTATGCATCTGAATACCTTGTGTGTGGGATAATCACCTCCTCTAAATAATGGAATGTGATATTTTATGTTCCATTTATTTTTTGTGAAGTTATAAGTGAAAACGCGTCAAATAAGCAACACTATAATTGTCAAAGAAATATACTTTTCTTTTATTTGCAATATTTTTGTCTGCAAGTAAAACAAATAGGCTGATTGCATTCTAATCATTAAGAGCTTTCCAACAACATATGACATGGCTATTTGATCAGTTTGATATTTATACTGATTGCAATAATATGTACAGTGTAGGCCCATCACGATTATTAAATAACCGTCTGATTTACTGCGGTTATGAGATAACAATGATTATTGTGCACTTTAAATTCCAAATCACATTTTAATGCACAAATAAGGGAATTTTAAGCAAATATGCTCAATACATTTTAGGAACGGCGTGTTTGTGTGTCATTCAGCTGAACTCAGTCTCGCTGAGCCACACTGCGGATATCAATTAGAGCAGCTCCTGTCTGGAAGAGCACGTGAAGTGTTTCTGAAGCATTCTGATGCATGCGCCATCAGCAGAGGCTCACGCCAAAATATAAACTAACAAAGATAAATTTGATAGTGAAAGCAAAGTGCTCCGTTTTCCCTTTAAACGATTGCGTAATGGCAAATGTTCCTGGTCATAACGGGTTCATATACACAGTGTTAATGACACAAAGTGACAGAGGAGGAGACACATGCTTAATCTGATTCTGTGGAGTGATAAAAGGATGAACCGTAAAGGATTTTCTTTCTCGTGGGGCCGCTGGCAGTATTAAATGAATTATAAGCTAATAACTGCACTTCTTTAATGATTCATTTTTAACAGTAACTTACAAACCTTTAAAGACGGACCTACCGTAAGGTTGTTAAATGATGGTATAGGCTTCTATTGAAGCCATCGGTCTGCATTATTACAACGTAATACAAAATACAAAAAAAGTGTTAAATAGTGATATTTGTGGTGAAGAACTACAATATCCATAATCCTGACGAGAGATCCACCAATCAGAGAACTGCGCCAAACAAAATGCACCAAAAGACCTCTACGCCCACTCGAATGACACACTGTGAATGGCACAATAGTGACAGTCTCCCTACACTCTCAAACTCAAATACATTTGTATATAGCTGAATATTTTGAGGAGTGCCATTTGTGTGACATGCAAAGTTGCAAATTCCTAATGTAGGGTGTTTCAAATCTGTCTCTTATGAGGTTCCATGGCAGTTAAAATGCTGCCTTAGAAAGCAGCTGTCTATGTAGGCAGGAGGCACCTCACAAGGTTTTAAAAACAAAGCTGATACTGTCCTGAAATTTTATGAACAATTGCGGACACCAACCTGCCGTTTCTTCTTGCCCCTGGTGGCTCCCTTTTCAACAGGCAGCTTCTGGAAGTCCTTCCCATCTGCTGGAGAATCCCTCTCCACCTTCACCTCTGCTTCCTTGTACAGTCGCCTGGGCACTCTAGAGAGCAGACTGAGGTCGATCTGCACCAGCAGTTTAGGTGGAAGCTTCTCATCGGAGTCACTCAGTGGAGAGACCATGGGCGAGAAGAGCACAGATGGATTCTCTGCATATTGCTCTCTTGGCGTTTGCGAAGAAGATGGGACACTCTCATTGCCTTCTGAGTCAGAGGACGATGAATCGGATTCCACGAACTCGCGGGACTTGCTGGGTGGTTTTTTGCGTTTGTCCTGCATGGGCCGAGGGGACGAGGTTTTGGGCTCCTTCTTAATGTTGGGCTTACGGGGGCCCTTGTTGGCTGCGCGGGCCCTGTGCGATAAGATCTCGGGCGAGGGTTCGGTTTCCACTTTCAGCCCACCCTTTGGCTCTTCAACGACTGGGGGCTTCTCTGGCTTCCTGGGCTGCTTCGTGCCCACCACCCTTCGCCCGCTCTGACTTCCGCCCTCGCTTTGGGCGGGAGACTTCTGACGCCCCCGCCAGCTTTCGGAGCCCTTCTGAGTGGGCCGAAGATCTCGTCCAGGGGTGGGAGTCGGATCTTTGGAGCTCTGGCCACTATAGCTCCTGTTTGAGGCGTCTCGCCCCTCTTTCTTTCTTGGAATCCAGTTATCCAACTGCCATTTGTTAGCTGTGGGTTGTTCGCGCTGTGATATCCAATGAGATGTGCATTTAGTGTGCATCAAACTCAGTTTTGCACTCATCATTGTATTTAAATAAATGGTCCTTATTCTAAAATCCACTGCAATACCACATAATAGCAAATTGCTGCTTAATTGTAGGTTCACATTAATGAGATTGTCATTGAAACATGCAGTAAGTAATCCAAAAGTAACTAAAAAAATGTGATTACATAAAAATGTATTCTAAAATATTACGTTACTGATTTCAGTCACAATAATAAAGATTAAAGTCACAACTTTAGTTGAGAAATTTGTAATCAGTACCAGTTTACATTTTAGAAGTAATCTATCAAACACTGTATACCGTGCAGGGAGTGTATTGTGCATTCTGTTTATCTTGTATATAATCTTGCACACTTCATGACTCAAGCTTGTCACCTGTGTTTCAATTTGGCAACTGGTCTGTGACTAGAAATGTCAGATGTATGTTGCCTGACAGCAGTGTAGCGTGTACACACCTGCAATTGGCCCTGACATGTTGCAGATGCTACGACAGATTTCAAACCTGTTCGAAATGTGGACTGAGTCGTTACTCCTACTGTGATTGTATGTGCATGAAGGGTGTGTTTATGCAGGTGATTCACCTCCGGCGACACCGGACGGGGCGGTTCATTGGTTTCGCTGTCTGTCGAGCTGCTCTCGCTTTCACTGTCAGAACCGGAACTGCTCTCCGAGCCACTATGACTGCTGGTGTCCTCGCGCTCTGCCCCCACGCTATTATTACTGTTATTACTGACAAAGGCACAAACATTGGTTACCTCCCTGTTGGCTGCCTCTGATTTCCTCATGCATCAACTTCCAATAACCTGGACACTTGTTAAGTCTTTGAAAAAGCATAAATGACAAACTAAAGTAATATTTCAATGTCAAAAATGAAATTTCCTTGGAACACAAAATAAGGAATTAAAAAATTTACTCGTTGCTCTTTTCCAATGCAATGATATGGGACTTCAGCTTTCAAGTTTGAAAAATGACACAAAAGCAGCATTAAATAGTCATAAAAGTGGCCCATACAAGTTCTGCACTATAGTCAAAGCCTTCTGAATTCATATTATAACCTTCCCCTCCAGTGAGCTGTTAAATCAGGACCCAGTGCAACTGATTCTTCACTTTTGAAGCTTGAAAGCTCCAGTCCCCATTTATTGCATTTGAATGGAAAAAGGGAGGCCAGGACCTTCTTTAATTCTCCTTTTGTCTTCCACAGAGGAAAGAAAGCCACAGAAATTTGGAACAGGTGAGTAAATGATAACAGAATTTTAATTTTTGGCTGCCAAGTCTCATTTCAGCAACTTTATTTGCCAAAAGCATACGTGAATCTCTTACAGGAATCACCTAGAAAATGTTTAGTATGGCGGCTCATCCAATTTCCCTCAGATTTGCCTACAACCATTTGATGTCCCCATCGACCCATGTTGCCATGGGAACAACAGAGGTGTATTTCCCAACACAGTACTCAGGCAACCAACAATTACATCAATATGTTTAATTAAACAAAACAAAACAAAAAAAAGTACACCAAATCCCTAAGTGGGTATTTACACTTGGTCACTTCAAGTTGACTGGATGTATATCTGTTTTGCAGAGACACATTTATGTGGCCAAGTGTAAATTGAATGTACATACCCAATCAGAGAACAAACCAATCAATCAAGACAGTATAAATAGGCTCTAAATAGCAAATCTGAGCTGAAATGTGAGGCATGATGTTGGGAGGGCTAGTCACCTTGCTGAAGTGTTTCTGGGTGTGTTTTTGGCAGGATCTTGTTCTCCATCACTGTCTTCACTGCTGCTGAGCTTTAGATCATCATGCAATGTGCTGAAAGGAGAGCAAGTAAAAAGGGCACAAATTAACATGAGGATTATTTACACTTCAATTTTCAAAGTTAAACTTCCAAGTGTTTTGACGTGTCACGCGACGGACAACCCAAATGGAGTAGGGCTGAAACACAAAATTGTGACACATTTTTTTATTGTCGAACAGACGTTTGATGTCATTTAACGTAACATGAGATCACATTAAATTCTAATGATGATGCACGAGAACAGCACTGTTCACACCTGAATGAGGAGAGGAAGAATTACACCGATCACAGTCCAGATGCACTCTAAACTTTCCAAACAGCCTCAGCTGATGTAGATGGCAAAGTATGAGGGAATTATACAAACACTAACATACAGCCCAATTCTATAAAATTATTGTTTAGCTTACTTTTGAAAACATGCCGCCAAAACTCCCTGTAATAAATAAAATAAATTACCAAATTAAAAAAATAATTACCAAATTAAAAAATATTATTGTTAGGCCTAAATACTTGCCTTTTCTTTACAAAACTTTCATTAGCCTTACCCTGTAGATGAAAAAAGTCGGCTGAATGACATTCTCAGAATGTTCTACACTTTTTTTTCAAGACTATAAACTGTCAGAACTATTTGTCCAATGCTGACTTCACTTTAACCTGTTAACCTGCACCAGTGCGCAGTCGCACCGAAGAGTACCCCCCCCCCCCAGTTTAATGTTTATGAATAGATTTAACGTGAAAGAACATCATTAATCTTGGCAAACTATATATCATTTTAAAGGTGTAAGCCTCAAGCATCGATGATAGAGCTCTGTTTTTCGATGAAAAGCTTATAACGAATGTATTTCTTGCATTTATGTAAGCAATACAGATCAAACACTCGTAATCAAAAGCGGAGTACTTACCAGTAGTGTCGTAATAACGAGCCACACACGCATCCACTGCTAAAAGTTCCAGATTGGATGGAAAGGTGAGGGTCCACTGAATAACATCCCATAGAGCATTTTTAGTCCAAAGAAACAATAACGTTGTAACATCGATGGTTATTCCTTTGTTTACATCGAAGTTTCTTCAGGGTGAAGTATCATACTTGTCGGTTATGCAATACAATTATGCATAAAAACAGACTCCGGTAGCCGAACGTTATATGGGTGTTCCAAAGTGTCTTCTTTTTAAATATGTCTAAATTGTGCATGTAGAGCAAATTGTTCAGTAACTACAATTATTTTAGTTTGGGGATGTCATTTCTGGGGATGTGCCTCGGGCAGGTGAACAGAGAAATGGAACCAACATAGTCTTGGAAAAAAGCTTGCAGGAACCCCATTTTTCATTATATCTTCCTCAAATTTGAAATATAAACTGATGAGACTTGTGGCTTTCAATCCTTTACCTAATTGGATTCCTCCAGGTCTATTTTTATATATTTGTACATGAAATAATAAAACATTTTTTGAAGTTCACATTATTTATGAGGCACTTCAACTTTTATAACTTTTATTTGTTTGAGCATTATCAACTCTGATTCATTGTTAGTAGAGTGCCAAGTGTCTTCTTTCCAAAGAGACCTTAATTGTGCCTGTGGTACACTGTTCTCAGGAGCTATATTTATTTTAATTCAGGTATGTCATTTTCAGCTGTGAGCCCCTGAGTGGGGGTGCAGGTTAACAGGTTAAGAAAACTAGCTTTTGAAAATTGTAAATCTTCTAAATCTAACCCTCTTGGGTTAGATTTAAAATTAAAAAAATCTAGATTTATAAGATTTCTCTCTAAAAATATATATTATAATTGCTTTTGACACGACTCATTTCCAGTGTAGACAGGTGTGAGTGTTAAAGGGATAGTTCACCCAAAAATGAAATTTCTCTCATTATTTACTCACCCTCATGCCATCCCAGATGATTATGACTTTCTTTCTTCTGCTGAACACAAACAAAGATTTTTAGAAGAATAACTCAGCTCTGAATGTTCATACAATGCAAGTGAATGGGTGACCAGACCATTCAAGCTCACATAAAATAAAAATCACAAAGGCAGCATAAAAGTAATCCATACGACTCCAGTGGTTAAATATAAGAATTCAGAATATGATAGAGATATATATATATATATGATATTCATATGATAGGTGTGGGGAGAAACAGAACAATATTTATGTCCTTTTTTACTACAAATCTACACTTTTACATTCTGAAAGTGAAAATAGAGATTTATAGTAAAATGGGATTGAAATATTGATCTGTTTCTCACCCAAAGTGAGTCACTTCATAAGACATATTAAACCACTGGAGTCTTATGTATTACTTTTATGCAGCCTTTATGTGATTTAAGGGCATCTAAGTTCTGGTACCCATTCACTAGCATTGTATGGACCAACAGAGCTGAAATATTCTTCTAAAAAATGGTGTTTGTGTTCAGCAGAACACTGAAAGTCATGGTATGGAAGTTATATGGTATGGAATTATATTTTTTTGGTGAACTATCCCTTTAACAGTTGCGCTTGAGTGAACGGTGTAATATATTTGGATGCAATGTGTAAACCCTGAAATTTAGTTTTATAATGTTTTGGTGCTCGTTCATTCTCTTCTGACTGAGTTTCAAATATGGCTGAATTCGAGGGGATGATGTTAAGATTATCATAACAGTGGCCGTTCACGTTGATGTTTTAAGAGACACAGAGACACAGTGCAAAATGGTGGTGGCGTAGTGGCTAAAGCACAGGGCTGGTCACTGGTTCTAACCCCACGGCCACCACCATTGTGTCCTTGAGCAAGGCACTTAACTCCAGGTTGTTCCGGGGGGATTGTCCCTGTAATAAGTGCACTGTAAGTCGCTTTGGATAAAAGCGTCTGCCAAATGCATAAATGTAAATGTAAATGATCATATATTACAAATACTGACTGTTTTAATGCAGTATCAGTTAATAATAATCAGTGGACAGAAAGCACTGTAGTAGGTAGATTAAACTTCGACTTACTTGGCCTGGTCACTGTCGCCAGGCTTTGTCGGGTGACTGGATGGGGTCTTCCCTGAGATTTTTTCTGAGAAATGAAAAAAAAAAATTTGTCTTTCATTAGTACACATTAAATTGCTACAAAACAATGAAGAGTAACAATGTGAAGGCACACTGGAGAATATACAAAAATAATTTCTAAAACTTACTGTGTGCCCCAAAAGACAGGTGATTGCCATCCTACAATAAAGATAAGGTACAATAAAACTATAACATATTAATACACATCTACATGCAAGTGTGTGTCTGTCTGTATGTGTATATCAAGTTAAATATCCCATGTGAGCAGAATATTTGAAGCTGTAATTTTGCCAAATAATGCAAAATGTGTGACAATATTTAGGATACTTATGTTCCTAAGTGTGAAAATATTAGCTATGAAAATAGACTTCCAGCACAGGATTCTATTACAGAATTTAAGAGCTGGAAATGAGTGGGGAATTTTCATAACTTTCAGAAAAAAAATACAAAATAATAACATTAATCTCTAGTGATGCATGTACATACACCATTGGACACCACTATCAGACATATTTAATAAACTACTGAGGCTGCATCCACACTAATAAGTTTTCATTTGAAAACGCATCTTTTTCCTCTACATTTTGGCTTTCCGTCCACACAGAGACGGTGTTTCTGTCAGCGAAAACTAAGCTTTTTGAAAACGCTCTCCCAAGTGGATACATTGTAAAATGCCGTCTTCACGCTGTAGTGTGGAAGGGGAAGACAGAGATATCAGAAGTGATGACATATTTGTTGTCATGTGACGCAGTCATGTGATCATTTCAACCAAAACAATCAAGATAGCTTGTTATTGGTGCTGTACCTGATTTTCACTTTGATAGCATTGGTAAAGATAAACGTTACAACCTTTACGTTGCATTACTTCAAAGGAGACGGGAAATTTACTGGAATTGGTGTCCGGCGACAGAACACGAGGCCAATTGTGTTTCAGACCGTATATTTACAAAATGAAAACTCAGTTTTCAAATGTATCCGGATTAAAGTAGACGTAGCCTAAGAGTTTTAATAGTGTTTTAACAAGACTTTACTTTCTATAAGTCCACAGTTCTGAAAGTGCCTAAAGTTGAAAAACCATCCATTTATAATACACATACCAGGAATGGAGGTGGTTTAAGAATGTTAAAGGATATTTTAAAGGGAATTAGCCAATTTAAAAATGGATTGAGATAGCTGCGTAGCCAGTGTGTTGATGCTATGAGATCACAGAGACTGTTTGATGACTGACCTTGGTGGGAAATGGAAACTTTGAATGTTCTGTCTTGCAGGGGGTGTGAATGCCTGTTAGTGGAGGAGGCCAAACCTGAGTCATTTCCTGCGGGAGAAAGATGCAAATTAAAGAACTTGAGTCGCATAGAAATGGGAGATAAAACTGATTATCAATAATTTGTTATTTCAAAGCCATGCCATCCAAGGACACCAACTAAGTGCTACCAATTTGATGTATTGAATGAATACCTCTGCTAATATGTAACAAATTCCAATAATTCAATTGGCCAATACTAACAGCAAACCAACAATGAAATAATTGTATAATGACAATAATCTTACCTTTAAAATCTCATCAACACAGCTTGCATCTCCGCCCATTGAACCCTGCAGGACAGAATGAAAGAATTAATGTCGGAGTATATTGTGTAGCATATCATCAAAGAATCATCTGCATTGAGCCCTTATGTAGCTTGTGTAACATGCCAAGGTAAAAGATGTACTAAAAATGATTACTAAAAAACAAACTGATATTTCTTTAAAGAAATATGCTTAAAAGCATCCTAAAAAGCAGTTTTATTTGACATGAAGTGGGTTGCCTTATTGGGTTCACCATGCTGACATCTCATTTGGAATTCCCAATTCCCACTACTTAGTAGGTCCTCATGGTGGCGCAGTTACACACCTCAATGCGGGTGGTGGAGGACATGCCTCTGTTGCCTCCGCTTCGAAAACCATCAATCTGTGCATCTCATCACGTGGCTCATCGTGAATGACACCGTGGAGACTCACAACTTGTGGAGGCTCATGCTACTCTCTGCAATCCACGCACAATTTACCACACACCCCATTGAGAGCAAGAACCACTAATTGAGACCACAAGGAGGTTACCCCATGTGACTCTACCCTCCCTAGCAACCAGGCCAATTTGGTTGCCTAGGAGACCTGCATGGAGTAACTCAGATTATTAGACTATTCTGCGATTATTGCTAAGATTAATCATTAGCTCTTAATTGATTATTCATCTTGTGGCCTGACTTAAAAGGTTGTAATTAAACATGCTTACTAACGATAAAAAATAAAAAAAAATACCTCTAAAATGACATTCACTGAATTGGGAAAAAAAACCGATTACGTTTAATTCAGTAAAGAAATTCACTGAATATCATTATCAAGTGTTTTTGTCTTGTTTTTTTATTTAAAATAGATAAAAACAAGATACATTTTCTTGTGAAGCAACATAAGATATTTAGACTTGCTTTAAGAGAATGTATCTTAAATATACAGTAAGTGTATTTTGTATATAAGTGTATTTTTTCACTTGGTTATACTTCTGTGAGTGCAGTAAAGACAAAATATACTTATACTCAAGATCTATTCTCTAAAAGCAAGACTAAATATCTTACATGCTGCTGCTCAGGTGAAGGCATCTTTTTTTTAAAGGATTTTTAGATATTTTAAAATATTTATATTTTTAATATTAGATTCAGCATTCTCAGATAAGTTTTTTCTTCTGCAGTACAGCTGCTAAAGAAAATGTACATTGTTTTAAAAGGAGTTTTACATATTTATTTTGGAAAACAAGCCAAAACAAAATCAAAAATGTATTTTGTTGCGGTGTATAATGTTTGAATACTACACTCTCACCTTTCTGTTCACTTCATCTTTAGCTGGCTAAAAAAACTCTCTCTTATTAATAAAGCTGCATACTGGCAATTTTCTTCACGATAAAAATGCACAGTCACATATATTATGATTCAATAAGTCGCGAGACATCACGTTCTGCATTAAGCGCGAGTGCTCGAGGGACAAGCATCCCGTGACAGAGTGTATCAGCCGTGTGCAAATTCAATCTCTCCCCTTTAGATCGGGACATTTGCACAACTCTTAGAAGGGGTGCTGACCGCACAGAGAAATGCCAGTTTCAGAGTTTAAAGTTATTTACATGATCTGTTGCTTTTTTTGAACTTGAACATGATCTGTTGCATGATTTGAACTTTAATAAAGCTACCTACGCCTGGGTGTTTCCTTTAAAGAGCTCCGGATCCGCTTATTCCACCTCGAGAGTTCTTCTGAATTTACATATATATATATATATATATATATATATATATATATATATAATTCCCTCATCATTTGCAATCTACATCAGCTGAAGCTGTTTGGAAAGTTTAGAGTGCATCTAGACTGATCTGTGTAATTCTTCCTCTCCTTAGACTCGCACGAGCTGCAGTGCTGCTTTCACGCTCATCATTATAGTTTAATGTGATCTCATGTTACGTTAAATGAGATCAAACGACTATTCGACAAGAACATTTTTGTCGACAAATTTTTTTATTGTCGACGTTGTCGATAATGTCGACTAATCGTTTCAGCCCTACCTGTGAATACATAATTCATTCAGAGAATATCATAGCATATCCTCTAAAATGTTGCTATGGTTATTCTGAAAAGCTGGAGCCGAAGTCTATCATCAAAATTATTGGGTCAAGCTTTCACTCGCATACATAAGGCACCTGCAACTGAACGCTAGCAAACATGAAGTTCGTCATAGTTAAGTATTTCATTTCAATTAAAAAAATAGCCACAGTGGCTTGAACTTCCATTTTAATTTCCATTTTGCACCAATTTCCCCAGAAGTGACTATTTTGTTGTCTAAAACACATTCTTTTTGCAATATTCAGAGTTTTGATTCCGATAAAGAAATTTTTTTGGGAAACATGACTAATTGCATTGTAACCATACACATCAACAATAATAGGTGTCAGTAGTCATGATTCAAACTAAGTTAGGCAAAAACATTTAGCAACAAAGCAGTGTTTCACAATTGTTACTTTTGGCATATACATCACTTCCACAAATTGGTGCAAAATAAAAATGAAAGTTGAAGCAACTACTGCTCTTTTATTACATGTAATGAAATACTTGGGGTTTCAAGCATGCAAGGAATTACTTGGGGTTTAAATGCTCTACAAAATGTAATTTATGCTTGCATTTAGCATTTTAACGTGGAAAGGCTTTGGCTCTGGAATTTCAACATTTGAGTTCTGTGCGAGGACACTGATGGTATTGTCCGAGTGGTGTTTGTTTTCACAAGGCTTGTTGATGCAAAGTCACAAAACTGCACAAAATTAAGGAGTGCTCCTTAAATAGATATTAAGCAACATAAACTTACATCGAGGGGCTGCGTTGGAATTTTGAGCTTGGTGAGTGAAGCCTTGCCGTTGGGTTTCATCTCTCCCACTGCGCTGCTTTGCGACTGGCCGCTATACGATTCTGAGGAGGTCTTGGGCTCTGCAGTCTCCTGGCCGTCCATAGGCCGCACGTATGCTGTGGGCTTTTGGAGCATGGAGCTGGGCTTAATGAGTGAGGGCGGGAAGGCCTGGCTTTGATGTTGCCCACTGGAAAAAGAATGCACCCTGGAGGGTGAGTCCCAGTTTGCCTCTCGGTCCCTGGGTGACTTGGAGCGGTAGCGTTCCTTGCCGTGGTCGGAAGTTAGCGTCCGCGAGTGGTTTCCAGAGCTCATAGAGCCCTTGGCTGGACTGGAGGCGGAATGAGACTTGTGCTCGGAGCTGTGCTTGCTTGACTTTTTGCTACTACTGCTGTATTCTCGCTCGTGCCGCTGGCCGGCGCTACTACTACCGTTACGTTGGCTGCCGCTGTGGCCACCCTGCATGGACGAGCGTTTCTGTGAAGAGGAGGTGGTGGAGGAGGAAGAGGAGGCACCGGGTGCCGGGCCGACAGGAGTCCATTTGTTGTTCTGGCTCTGGGTGCCTCCTCCACGCTGGTCACTGTACTGACCGGATTTCTCCTCTGAGGGGGTGCTGGAGGCTTTAGGAATGAGTTTGGACATTGGAGGTTCGCCAATGGTCTCTTTCATTTCGTCGTAATTGCCAAGCATGCTTTTGATGAGACTGGAGAGTTGATCTTGCTTGGACTGCTGTATAGAGACAAGAAAGAAAGAAAATCAGTCTTAACTCATCACTCTGATATAATGGTTGACCACTGGTCAACATGTCCTCTATAGCAGTGGTTCTCAACCAGGGAGTCGGGACCCACTTCAGCATACTTCCAGGGGTGCCTCAAGAGCTCTTAAAATTATTTAAAATATGATAGAATATCATTTATATACAATTACAACAAATAATTAAACTTACTAAAAATGTAATCTCTCTTCAACAGCTTGCTTTTTATGTAGAATATAGATTATAAATTCTAGAAATTTCTGGAATTACAAGTTAAGGAAATATCTAAAAATATGTATATCTTGTAATTAAAATATCTAAATAGCATACATGAGAGCTTTCAAATATTTTCTCTGACAATGGGGGGCATTGGAGTCAAAAAGGTTGAGAATCACTGCTCTATAGCACCACTACAAATCACGGGTAAAATGGTAGATCTTTTGACCTTTTTCCTCACACAATGCTATCTTATGACATCTAAACACTTACTATACTGCATGACTTGTAAGGCAATACATTTAGAAATTTGCATTAAATAAACTACAATTACAAGCTTGTTTGGTTGCACTTAAATTGTGTGGTAGCTCAACTGTGTTGCATTTGAGATGTAAAGAAACAAGGTACGAGTCCTGAAAATTTTGTTTTTTATCTCACATTAGCTTTTTATGACACATCGGTTCAGTTTATGTTTAAGACTTTGGGTAGGGAGCATGGCTGGTTCTAAGGGGGTGCTATTTTCCTTGTGCCCTGAAACTCCCAATATTCCACTCCCAGTTTGATGAAGGGACAACACAAAGCATTGTTCTGAAGGCAAACAACAACAAATCAAGCTGCATCCCTGCTGTTGATAGTTAAAAATATTCATAGTCCTTTCATATCTTTATATGTCTAGAATGTTCAAGTGACACTTTCAGGTGCAGTTTATGTAAAATATTTTTTGCACACCCTCCCCCAATGAGCTCATCCAAAATAAACACGCAATGTACTGTGTCCTAGTCTGACCTGAGATAAATGCCATAGCATGGGTTTTCCACAGTTAATACAAACCAATTCATCTTATGCCATTGGGAATATCAAGGAAAGGTCTGTTTACAACCGGAAAGCAGCTGTCCATATTCTCTACCTGTCAGGATGCTTTTCTTGCCTCCTATGATAGGTTCACCACCAATGTAAAGCACTTACCAATGTGCAAAGCAGGTTAGCAACAAAGATTAGAGAGAGACAGACTGTAATCTTCTTTACTGCAACATATGTGCAAGCAAAACCTCTGCAATTTCTCACCCATTTCAGATTTTATATAAACCAAATGGGTGTTAAGTGGATTCGATCTACAAAAGGTCATTTAAAAGACCCCATCACATCAAGGGTTTTCTGGCTTTTAGTCCACGTCTGTAAGCTTTGAGGTCATCTAAATGCTAATGTACTTCTAAACATTGTCAAAGCAAACATTTAGCAAGTAGACACATTCACTTCCAGGAAAACTGACAAAAAAAAACACAACACAGATTTTTGTATAATCAAATGCTCTCTTTTCTAAAAAACGGCACTAGTTCTGAGTAAGAACTTGTTCTCAATTACCAACCATGATTGGTAATGTTCTTTACTTATTTGCACCTGGTGAAATAAAACAAGACAGAAAAAACTAGAAAAAGCCTTTCAGGAATCAAGATAGTTATGTGACATGACTGAGCTTTTAGCAGATGTTTAGGAAGGAAGCTAACTGACCAAAAAGCTCTAGTTTTCTGTGCTTTACCAGCAGACATTTTAGATCAACCAGGAGCATGTATTTCATAATAGATCTTCATCTCAACAGCTTCAACAAGTACTTATTCCAAACATCCCACAATAAATATTTAGGTTAAAACTCAATATCAAACTAAACTGGTCAGAAAATACCATGCATAGCCTAGTTTTTACAGACATGGTACCATGGTAATACCATTGTTTTTTGGTCATGTATCATTGAATTCTTTGAAGCACCTTAGAGAATCGGGTTGCATAATGTATCAAATATTCACGATTATTTCGATGATTATATTGCAGATATGAAATTAAGCAATGTGAGAATACTACAAAGATTTTAATATCCCTTTTTATTATCCAATAAAGTTTCTTAAAAACCTTGTCTTGTTGAATCAATATAGATTCCCAGATTCGATTTCATTTCAATTCACAAGCTCTTGAGTTGATTCCAATTTCAATAGGATTAATTTTGGTTTATTAACTTATAATGCCCATTTTGAAATTCTCTCTCAGCTTATGCTGTAATTATACAGGGAAGTAGTGTTCAATCGATATCCCTGTGGTGGATATATCTGCAGATATTACTATTGGCTAAAAAATTTTCCTGTTTGGCTGATTAGTTTAGCAAGCCGTTTGTACAAAGAATCACCCGTTTGCATGTGAAGGAGCCGTCTGAAGTATGTAAACAACCAATCACATTTTGTTTGTTGTTACGTGCCATTGTATTACTACAATAACAGACTGGATTCACTAATTGTACATTTGCATAATTCCAAATATGCTTGGCTGCTAAAAGCTAATGTCTAAATCTAACATAACACCATATATTAAAAAAAAAGATATATATTATTTTGGGTTTTTGTGGATAGAAGAGTGAATGAGAGCATTAAAAGGCAAGATGACTAGGCTACAAACAGAAACAAAACCATTGTTACTGGATTAATATGTGAACTGTGATTTTGTTCTTCCTTATATTAAAATGTTTGAACAATTTCTACATATATATGGGATGATTTAAAAGCTGATATCTATTAGCAAAAAAAACACAAAAATATATATTTCTCAAAAATATTTTAACCAAGATGTGTGTCAAATTGAGAAAATATTATGATAAAATGGCACATTAGGAAAATTTATTTGATGGGTTCATTTGAGTTTCTCTCAAATATGTTCAAGGAAGTCTCCACATGGCATTTTTAAGTAGGTCAAGATGGTCGATTATTATTATGTACTGTTATACTTGCGCATATAAATGAAAACGATTAAATATTCTGGAGTTTATTACTGAAAAACTTTGTGGAAAGAATGCCTTGACTAATTTAATTAAAGTTTTATTGCATTTTACTTCTTACATAAGTATTTTAAATCTAGTTGGCAACAATTGCTATTTGGTTGAACGCATTTAATTTCAGTTCATTTTAGAATAAATAAATAACATATCAAGATCTATGTTGAATATACAGTTGAAGTCAGAAGTTTACATAAACTCATTAAAACAAATTTTTTTAACCACTCCACAGATATCAAAAACTACGGTTTTGGAAATTCGTTTAGGAGATCTACTTTGTGCGTTTACAGACAGATTGTTTAACATTGAATTGACTATATCACAATTCCAGTGGGTCAGACGTTTACATACACTAAAGTTAAACGTGCCTTTAAGCAGCTTGGAAAATTTCAGAGAATGATGTTAAACCTTAACCTCTTGTGTACTGGTAACTGGTGTCCTGGCCAAATCCCCCCATTGGTCCTTATCATGGCCCCCTAATAATCTCCATCCCTGAATTGGCTACTCTCCTCTCCACCAGTGGCTGGTGTGTAGTGGTCATTCTAGCGCACTATGGCTGACGTCGCATCATCCAGGTGGATGCTGCACACTGGTGGTGTTTGAGGAGATTCCCCTATACTATGTGAAGCACTTTGAGTGCCTAGAAAAGCGCTATATAAATGTAAGGAATTATTATTATTAAACTCAGTGTCTCTTTGCTTGATATCATGGGAAAATCTAAAGAAATCAACAAAGACCTCAGTAAAAAACAATTGTGGATCTCAACAAGTCTGGTTAATCCTTGGGATCAATTTCCTAATGCCTGAAGGTACAACGTTCATCTGTACAAACAATAGTACACAAGTATAAACTGCCATCATACCGCTCAGGAAGGAGACGCATTCTGTCTCCTAGAGATAAATGCAGTTTGGTGCGAAAAGTGCAAATCAAACCCAAAACAACAGCAAAGGACCTTGTGAAGATACTGGAGGAAACAGGCAGACAAGTATCTATATCCACAGTCAAAATTAGTCCTATATCAACATAACCTGAAAGGCTGCTCAGCAAGGAAGCCACTGCTCCAAAACTGCCATAAACAAGTGCACATGTGGACAAAAATCTTTACTTCTTGGAGAAATGTCCTCTGGTCTAATGATTTTTTTTTAATGTTTGGCCATAATGACCATCGTTATGTTTGAAGAAAAAAGGGTGAGGCTTGCAAGCCGAAGAACATCATCCCAACCATGAAGCATTTGCTGCAGAAGGGACTGGTGCATTCACAAAATAGATGGTATCATGAGGAAGGAAAATTATGTGGATATATTGCAGCAAGGAAGTTAAAGCTTGGTTGCAAATGGGTCTTCCAAATGGACAGTGACCCCAAGCATACCTCCAAAGTTGTGGCAAAATGGCTTAAGGACAACACAGTCAAGGTTGTGTGTCATGAGTGGCCATCACAAAGCCCTGACCTCAATCTGATAGAAAGTCTGTGGGCAGAACTGAAAGAAAGTGTGCGAGCAAGCAGGCCTACAAACCTGACACGGATACACCAGTTCTGTCTGGAGGAATGAGCAAAAATTCCAGAAAATTATAGTGAGAAGCTTGTGGAAGGCTACCCAAAATGTTTGACCCAAGTTGAACAATTTAAAGGCAATGCTACCAAACACTAACAAAGTGTATGTAAACTTCTGACCCACTGGGAATGTGATGAAAGAAATAAAAGCTGAACTAAATAATTCTCTCTACTATTACTCTGACATTTCACATTCTTAAAAGAAAGTAGTGATCCTAACTGACCTAAGACAGGGAATGTTTTCTACGATTAAATGTCAGGAATTGTGAAATGTAAAACAAGTTTATATGTAGTTGTCTAAGGTGTTATGTAAACTTCTGACTTCAACTGTGTATCAAGAGGCTGACGAATATCGACATTTACATTTAGAAATATCGCCAAGCCCTACCTCAGAGTACCATGTAAATAGCATGGTACACCAATAGTATAATCAAATTACCAAGGTATATATCCAAATACTGTGGCATTACCATCTAAAACACTCACTGTACTAGTACCAGTTTTTTTTGTAAGTATTCTTTGTTATGGAGCGAGATTAGTAACAAATAAATGTCAGACTCTAATAAATGACCCAAAAAAAGGTAAACCATCCAAGATGAAATGAGGTCTACAGGGCAAAGAAATGAAGAAACAAAATGAACTTACAACTTTATAAGGTTCAGGAAAGAGTGGGGAGTTAGCTGGATAGGCCTCTCCTCCCTGCTGGATTTCTTGATTTCTCCTTTCCCTTTCTTTCATACGGAGCACATTCCGGTCTTCACGGTTCATATTGCTAACAACAGAGACAAAGTCACTAAGCATTGAGGGAGAAAAATTGCTAACACCTTGATTTATGTTTAAAAAAATTGTTCAACCAAAAAAGAATTACAATGAATAATAACTGGAGCTTTGAAGCTTTAAAAGAGGCTGCAAAAGTATCATTAAAAAGTCCCATGAAAGAAGTCCATAAAACTTGTGTTACTTTTGTTATTGTTAATAAAACAGTGCTCCTCACACTAATTTCGGTCTATTCCTCACACAACCCTATCATATGGTATATAGATCACAAGTTGTTTGGACCACTTTTATGATGCCTTTGTTTTGCCTTTTTGAAGCTTGAAAGGTCCCCATTCAGCACATTCTTCAAAAAATATCCTTCTGTGTTCAACAGATGACAGAAGTCATACGAGTTTGGAATGACATGAGGATGAGTAAATTATTTTCAGGAGTTTAATTATTTAAACAAAGATACAGTTAATCATTTCAACAACAAATGAAGGATTGCTCGAGATAAGGTGCTTTGCTTTGAATAAGACCAGCTGAGATGCTAGGCTTATTAAAAAATATATGACAACATTCTAAGGACAATTTGATGTTAGATTTAAATCAGAAAATGTTATTTGTTACACTAAATCATCTTTGTTCAATGCTGGCTGAAACATCATCCCTAAATTATGCCAATATTAGCCTATATAAAGTTACGTACATAAACAACTTCATTATCTGCTCTGCACATCACAAAATTTCACAAATTACTACATGTTGCATAAACATTACTGTCATTTCAAAATAACTAGTTACCCATTAGGTCAACGTTTACCATTAAGGAGATTTTGATCAATATTGAAACAAGAACACTGACGTAGAAACTTTCAAAATGGTGATTTCTTAAGTCTGCCAAGACCATAAGTTATGTGAGATTTGTGGGGTGCATTTTGTTGAAAGAAATTAAACCTCATTGAAGATGCCCAAATGTCTTTCAAAACCACAAGCTGATGAAATCCTTATGGAACTATGAACTTGTTGAATAGATGCCAATTAATTGTCTCGAGCTACAGGCAGGCTCTAAAAGCTGCCAGTTCTGCATATTTTAGCAAACTCATAGAAAATAACCACAACAATCCTAGATATTTATTCAGTACCACGGCTAAATTGACAAGGAACAAAGCTTAAACTGAACTAGATATTCCCTCACAGCACAGTAGTGAAAATTGGAATTATGCAAACATATGCCACAGCACTTCAGAAGACAGTGTCTCATAGTATTCACTATGGGAAACTTCAGACCTTCAGTTTTATAGGTCAGAAAGAGCTAACAAATCTTAAAGCATCAAAAGCAACAACATGTATGCTAGACCCAATACTCACTAAGCTACTACAGGAGGTTTTTTGTGTAATCTCAGAATCTCTTCTCAATATTATTCACTCTTCACTATATTTAGGACATGTCCCCAGAACTTTCAAGCTGGCAGTTACCAAACCCCTAATCAAGAAAGAGTTGGTTAATTACAGACCAATCTTGAGTCTCCCATTTATGAATGGTATCTGTGAATCTCAGTCAGTATTTAGGGCCCATCATAGCACAGAGTGCACTTATCAGTTACAAATTACCTGCTCTTATTATCTGACCGCAGCTGCATCTCCAGGGTTCAAAATCAATGTTTTAGCCCACCAGTCAAGGTGGCTAGTAGATGAAAACATTTACCAGACAGTCAGATTTATTATTTTATTGCATTTTAAAGTGAATTTTACAGGCATATGAGACAAATAAACAATAAATGTATGCATGTTTAAAAGTGAGCTGCATTTTTAAAGAATTTTATTAATTTATTATTTATGAAATACTGTATTTAATTGCCTGATAGTCCATTAAGAATAATATTTCTTCAGATTATCCAATTATTACAACAAAGCTTAATTTGTATTTTAAAGTACATGTTATCATATGAATGACCAGTAAGTAGCCTTGAGTACACACTCCAAGTAAACCAAGAATTGCTACTCTGTTGTGAGTCTGTGACGAGGAGGAGGGCGAGGATGCACACCCGGCGCTGAGTTGCCCAATCAGCAGGAGAGAGATGAAGGAGGAGCTGGGGACGTCAGAGAGAGAAAGAGACATAAATGCAGCAGTGTTCGTGTGTCTCTCTCTGTCATCCTGGCTCCTCCTTTATCCCTCTCCCAATGATAGGGCAACTCGGCATCGGGAGTGCATCCTCACGGACCGGTCACGCCCTCATCCTCATCACAGTCAATTACTTCATTCGGCTCCAATGTATTCATAAAACGTTTTGATTACTAAAAAGAGCTGGCTCAAAAGAGTACCGTAATTTCCGTACTATAAGCCGCAACTTTTTTCCCACGCTTTGAACCTCGCGGCTTAAACAATGACGAGGCTAATATATGGATTTTTCCCGCTTTCAAATTTTATAAAGATAAAAAAACAAAACATTCTGTGACGTCCTCAGTTTTTTGGCGGGATGAAGCTTTCAATAGACCAATGAAATTGCCGAACGGGTTAAGGTCAAACAACTTTTTTGTTTACGGTTTAGATTAAATCGAGCGCGCTCTAACTTCCCATCATTCTGATTACGGTAGTCATTTTGTCACCCTCATCATGGCAAAGACACGGAGAAATGCATATGATGCAGCTTTCAAGTTGAAGGCGATTGATCTGGCTGTTTGAAAAGGAAATAGAGCTGCTGCATGGGAGCTTGGTCTTAATGAGTCGATGATAAGACGTTGGAAACAGCAGCGTGAGGAATTGACTCCGGTTGAAAGTGACGACAGCGACAATGAAAATGATCCAATATCGGATGAAGCAATTCTGAGGCTATTCAACTCCGACACCGAAGGACATGACTTCAGTGGTTTCAGTGCACAGGAGGAGGAAGATAGTGACCAATGACTTTCTTAGTAGGCTACTGTTTACTGCTAATTTTTTATTTTTTGTTACAAGCCGTGCTTCGTTAAAGCCTATTTATTTTTGTTACAAGCCGTGTTTCGTTAAAGCCTGTGTAAAGTTCATTTGTTTCAATGTATCAGTAGGCACCTGCGGCTTATAGACATGTGCAGCTTATTTATGTTCAAAATAATATTTTTTTTTCAAATTCAGTGGGTGCGACTTCTATTCAGGTGCGCTCAATAGTCCGGAAATTATGGTAAATACTTTGGGATTCGGTCTAATGGTAGTGCTTTATTAGTGTTGCAGTTAGTGTTGTCACGGTACCAAAAATTCAGTAGTCGGTACCAATACCATTGAAATTTCAAGGTACTCAATACCATTTTTGGTACCAAAGCAAAAACAGGTTACTAAACAACACTCTTTTATTAACAAAGTTAACAAAACATTAGCAGCAGACCTAAGAACAGAAATAGGCCATTGAGCAACACTTTAATTTAAATATATTACTTTTGAATTATAACAAAACTGTACAATGTATGGTTAAAGTATTTTTGAACACTTATATAAGATTTGCTTAAATTTTTACTTTAAGTTTTTACCAAGAACTAAAAAAAAAAAAAAACTGAAACAAGCATACAATAGAATGAATAAAAAACAATTTCCAAACTAATGTGCAAAGTGCTCTCGTATTATTAGAGCTGCATATTGCCATTTTTCTTCACGATAAGAAATGCACAGCAACATATATTATGATTAAATAAGTCGCGAGCAATCGCGTTCTAATCTAGCTGCATTAAGTGTGCGCGCTCGAGGGATGAGCGTTCCCGAGGCGGAGTCTCTCTCAGCTGGGTGCAGTTTCAATCTCTCCCACTTAGATCGGGACATTCACGCAACTCATTGAAGAGGTGCTTACCACATAGAGAAATGCCAGTTTCTGATTAAAGTTATTAACATGACCTGCTTCTGTATTATTTGAACTTTAATAAAGCTATAACACATTAAATATAACTGCATTTGTAACGCCGGGATGTTTCCTTTAAAGAGCACGGGCTCCGCTTATTCCAGGACTGAATTTACATTTTGTTTTTTTTATAATTCCCTAATACTTTGGGATCTACATAAGAAGCAGCTGTGAAAGTTTAGAGTGCATAGACTGTGATCTGTGTAATTACTTCTCTCCTACGTCAGGCGTGAACTGCAGTGCTGCTCTCGCGCATCATTAGTTTAATATGATTTCATTTTACGTTAAATGAGATCAAACGACTATTCGAAAATGAAAAAGTTTCTCTTAATTTTTTTATCTAATCGTAGACTAATCGTTTCAGCCCTAATGCAAATGATAATATGCTTTTAAACTAACCTGCTTTGGTTGCTTGAATTTATCTGGGTGTCTTGTCTTTCAGGTGCTTTATCCTCCTTTTGTCAGAAAATTGCAAAAGCAGCATTTACAAATAGGTTTTTGCTGATCTATGATGTTTCCGTTTTCATCAGCCTCAAATACAAAGAATTTCCAAACCTGGCTTTTTCCACTTTTCATTTCGACATGATTCAGTTGAGACTCTGCAGCAGCTTTGCTTGTCGCCAACTTTTGCTTGTTGTGAGAGTTCAAAAGTTCCCGTCTCTGCATGGGTACCGGGTAGACCCAGTACTCGGTACTCCGATAACTTAATTATAGCGAGGGATAAAGGAGACCGGAGATGGCAGTTCGAGCGAGAGAGAACTATGGGAAGGCTGATTGGGGTCCAGGCGTGTGTCATTCTGGCCCGGCCCTCCTCCATGCTACAGTGTAAAACTATTTTACAAGCTGATATAAACTGATAGATAGCAAAAACCACACACCAGAGTGGCCTGTGATGCTAAGAAATTCACCAGCCAAACAGAAAATGTACACAAATTTGGCACTTGGCACGTGTTAATTTCTGACACTGTGCATCTCTCATCAAATAATATTAGACCTTAGTGCTGCCTTCAAAACCATAGATCAGTACATTCTCTTGGATAAGCTTGAGAATTATGTTGGCATTTATGGACAGGCATTAACATGGTTTAGGTCAGGGCTTGAATTTCGGTGCGGGAATGCGGGTATTGCGCATAATTTAAGCCATTCCCACAAGGTTAGCTTTTGTAGTGCGAGAAATTCCCGCACAAATATATTTGCTTCATCTCAGAGCAAATGATTAAAAAATAAATTCACAGATGCGAGAAAAAAGATGTCAAACTGTATTTTATTTTCTAATTTAATACCTCAATCAGCGCTGGACCGCATTCTCTTCTGCTGAGCCCTGGCTGTTACAGACAGATCATGTTTCACGCCGTCAATGCAGTGGTCTGCGTTGCACTGATCTTATCCACACTATCGAGTGTAGGTGCAGCATTCTAACATTTTGAGTCATAATGAGCTGTTTGTGAAGAAATTATCCGCTTCCAAATAATGTCATTTTAATCACGCAATTGAAACATTAAAAACCATTTTGCTTTTTATGGTGTGCAAGTGATAGAGCGCGGCAGCAACGAACCAACTGATCAGCTTACAGCGTAACAACATTGAATTCTCGGGCCGAACAGCTGATCATGATAGCTGTACAGGGCGTCTTATTATTCATCTCCATAAATATATCTAGTAGTAAAGTAAGGGCTAGAAATCAATTAATCTTTTGCTGATACTTCCTTGTCATCATGGAGAGCGCAGTTCATGGTTGCATAGCAACGACAGACGCCACGGGAGAGCACGCGCTTGTGGAAAGGAGACAGCGCCGCGCCCGCGCTTTCCACTTGTATTTACACATCTAGAGCGATGTTGTTGATTGTTTGAGCATGTGACTGCGCGTTTCTCCTTGCTTTCTTGTGTTATGTGCAGCATATTTCCCGCGCGCACAAAGTCGGACACAGACAATGAATGAAATTCAGAAATTCACTGAATAATACAAGTCTCAAAAATCTAATGATCATTTCAGAGCTTGGACCTTCCCTTGAGCAGTTTGACTTCAACAGAGCCATCATCAAATGGAAAGAGATGAAGAGGAGGAGACAGATGAGAAACTTAGAATAAGTCACATGAAAAAAGTAACAAGAAATGGAAAAAAGTGACTGAAATTGAACTGAAATACATTAAAAAGACTCTGAAACTGATAGACATAAATACATATAGTTTAAACTGAGTTCTTAATATCAATTTGAAGGAGAGCATGGTGTATTTTGTATGAAGTTTAAAAAAAAAAATAGCAAAGAATTGAACTGAAACACAGGAACGACACTGAAATAGAGAGACATTAATATATAGCCTAGGCCTAGTTTAAACTGAGGTCTTAATGTCAATTTGAAGAAGAGCATGGTGTATTTTGCATAAAGTTTTTTTGTTGTTGTTGTTGTTGTTATTAACTGTTTTGAGAACTGGAAATGCACAATTCATGCATACAAATCTGTATATATTAATAAATTAAGATGATGAAATTAGCAATGCATCAAAAGTTACCCTCCCCCCCATAATCTTTAGATCCCCCCCATGTGACCCATGTAAGGGGGGAATTCCCCCCCAGTTTAAAAAACGAAATTCAGGCCCTGGTTTAGGTCTCATTTATCCGACCACTACAACTTTGCTGGCGTAAACGAGGAATTTTCAGATCAAGTAGAAGTATGGAGTGCAGCAGGGCTCAGTGTTAGGTCCTCTGCTTATCTCCTTGTATATGCTTCCCCTGCTAGACATTACCAGGAATCATGGAATTAGTTTTCACCGTTATGCCGATGATACTCAGCTATACATTTCTTCAGGACCAAGTGAAATTTTCCAATTCTCCAAGTTAGCAGAGTGTATCAATGATATCAAAAACTGGATGGCTAGAAATTTCCATATACTCACTTCAAACAAAACAGAGGTATTCATCATTGGACCAAAAATCTCTCAAATTAAGATGCTAGAATATAATTAGTCATTTATCATGTACTACTGGCTGGATGTCCTGCAGGTTCAATAAATAAGCTTCAGTTAGTTCACAGTGGAGCAGCTAGAGTGCTGACTAAAACCAAGAAATTTGTTCATATCAGCCCAATTTTATCATCACTATATTGGCTACCTGAAAATTTTTGTTTAAGTTTAAAAATCTGCTAATTACTTACATGGCATTAAATAGTCTAGCCCCTCAGTACTTAAGCGACCTACTATTGTACTATAATTTATCACCTTTAATACGATCACAAATTTACGGCCTGTTGATATAACCAAGAATATCAAAAATTCCAAATTCTTATTTGGCGCCTGAACTATGGAATAACCTTCCTAACATTGTTTGGGACTCATTCTCTCAGTTTAATCTAGACTGAAGACATATCTATAGCCAGACATGCACCCGATTTATTTCTCAACCCATAGTTATGCTGCATTAATCAGGTCTACCGCAAACACTTCTCATATTCTATAATCCTTCTTTAAAGTGAATGGCATCTATACCAATATTATTCTATTTGTTTCCCTGTCTCATCCTTGGGATACATATCCCCAGGTTACCAGAGCCTGCCAGATCCAGCTCTGGTCCAGCCAGATGTCCCACTCCCACCACTGTATTCCTATGCAATGACTACTAACTTCAGACTGTGCCAACCAAACAGTGAAGGATGCTTCAATGATCACTGCTTCACTTCAAATCTATTACGATGGACTTCATAGAGGATGAACTACTGCCAACTTCAACCGTACAACAAGGGATACTTCACTGTTGCCTGCACCTCAGACTTAGGAAATTAACTACATGATTCTTGCCGGACTGCGAGGCACATCTCACTGACCTCTGTCTGCATCACCTTGGTCATAGAATGGACAACACTGTCTTAATATGGAATAAATAGACAACAAATGAATGCCAGTATAACAGTATAAGAACAGGCAAGGAGGAGGCAGGAACCGGCTAAACAGTCAATGTTAATTTTAATCAGAAACTCAACATAAATATAAAAGGTACTAAATGTGATTTCAAAACCCTGTAGATCACTGATTGGTCAAAGAGAAACGTCACTACCACGTCACTGGATTTGCGACACGGGATAACAACTCGCTAGTTTTAAAGTTAGAACCATGAAGGAAAAGTGGAAGTGGTTCGACCAAATGAATGCCATCTAGACCGGTGAGCAATGCCCTGGACTCAAAGATTATTACAAAGTAAACAGGGTGAAAGAAAAAGAGAAGAGAGTAAAAAAATCTAATGGCAAAAGCGAAAACAACGAAAGAGCGAACAAAACATCAAGAGCAAATAAATGAAAATAAGTGAAAGAGTAAGAACAATAACTGAACAAAGAAAGTGAAAAGAGTGAAACGAGCAAGATTGAACTGAATGCGAAAGAGCGAGAACACAAAAACAACAAAAGAGTGAAAAAAACAACCAAAGTCAAGAGCGAAAAAAGTGACAAATGAAAAAAAAAGTGCAAAAGAGCGAAACGTAACAAGAGCGGAATTTTGTAATACTGTTAATACAATCATGTATGCTAGTTTAAATATTTTTATTCTTGTTGGCAGGTAAAGTCAACATCATATCTTCTCTTATCCAACGCCTCGATGACACATATCCACAGCGACCGGCAAATGTGCAAAGGAAAATCAATTTGCAATATTCGAGTGTTTTAAATAGTCGACTAGCAGGTGCAGATTAAGTACTTGATTAGTCTTGCATAATCCTTGTATTATTTATAAAATAGTAAACATATGACTAGGCAAAAAGCTCATCCATATAAAACAAATATTTATTGTACAATTAATGAAATCACAGAATAAACAAACCTCTAAAATATCTTTTTGTAAAGCAACCACACAGGAACTAGACCAGCAAACTATGAAAACTGAGGTTTGGAGGGACATAACAACATGACAGGGGAAGGGTGTGATTTCTCAGGGAGTTTTTTAACCTCCATTCAAGGGAGTAACTTTTGACAGAGATGGTTTTATTTTGTTCAGTGGAGAGTCATGCCGATGAAGCTCTGTGAATGACTGTGCTAATTGGAAAATGATTGCAAGACAAAAACACAAACATATCCGATGCAACAATTAGTGATACCTCTGGCAAATAATTAATGATATATATGCTGGTGAACTGGTATGTACTCCCAAATCTTTATATCCAAACTGAACATTAAAAGTGTGAATGGCACCATGATTTAAACTTACAAGGCGACCAATGTCTTTCGACACGCCATTCAGTTTCAGCAATGCTACCTTGAAGGCTTTAAGACTCCATTTAAAGATGCAGAAAACACTCCCACTAGCTGAATTTGTTCCGTCGATGTTATATTCAATGTCATCACAAAACAGCCAATATAAAAATACATTTACAATTATTTGTGCAAAATAGTAACAATATTGATATCAAATATGTTGTTCCAAACCCACATTAATATTTCTTCCGCAAATTCAAACTTGCAAAGTCACAATTGGTCATGTCTCACACAAAAAACAAGGGCACTTCATTTCAAAGCCAATCAGAAATTAACAACTTGCATTTTGCCATGTTCCTTACTAAAGTCTAGTAGTGTAAAAATTGTATAGACTGCTTTCATTTTATTTTTATGGTGGTATTTTTAAGCTTAAATGTGTAATCAGTAATTTTTTCCTAATTAAAAAACATTTACTTATAAAGAAATTAATTGTGATTTCGAAACGCATGTATAAAATCTTGTACACTCGCAGGACATGAAGACTCCAGTCATAGCAGTAACCTTAAAAACGCTGTTTAAATCTACATGGAGAGGCTTCCTCTCATGGGGGCTGCCATTTTAGGATCACATGACCAACTGAATACTACTTGCTTAATTGCAGTAACTGTCCTGTTATTTGACACTTTCACCTCATTGATTAAAGTAATCAAGGCGGACTGCAAATACTACATTTCTACAATGGCATCTGTAACTGAAAAATATTGATTTTGAATGATGCTGCATCCAAACAGCTAGGTGTCAGTTTAAGTCCAAGATGACACAAACAAAAAAAATGAATCCAACTTTAAGCTTGTGGTCACTGTATGGAAAAGACCAGAATGAACAATTTTCAAAACGTCTGTTTTCCACATACGAAATTAAGTCCTACAGGTTTGGAACGACATGAGGGTGAGTAAATTATGACAGTATTTTCATCTTTGTGTGAACTATTTCTTTAAGAAATTTGCAAGCAAGTGTTGCCAAGCCCAAAACGTTGACAACTCTTTTGACTGGAACGTCAAAAGGGAGCAGATTATGGTAAAAAATTATTGACTTTTGCAGCTTTAAAACGTTTTGATCCAACCTGTTTTGAGCGAGGGACTAATAAATACTATTATTGTATTTTTTCAATGCTAACAGTAATTCGATTGTGATGTTTTCTGGGTATGATGAAATTTTATGATAAATTACCTGAAGAAATACTTAATATAACCCTCCTTGAGTTGCTTCAGACAGTAATATAATCCAGATTATTATTTGTCTGGCCTGTCTAGAATATTAATTTTTTTTTTGGCATAAATCCACCACCACGACGAGAGAGCTTTTGTTAATTTAAGACCAACTTAAAAGACAAAACGCCGTTTACATCGAACTAAATTCTTAAAATGATCTTTATGTTAAGGTGGTGGATTGTTAAAAGAAGGCCTAAAACTTCACTAACTGTCAGTCCTACAGCAGTTCCTCACTAAAAACATGGCTAGTGCTATTGCTTACCCTGACTGAGAGGCCATGGCCTCAACCAATGAACCATTGGAGGAGAATTGAGAGAAACTTCCACACGACTCGATGGGTTTTCCAGCTATGGCTCCTTCTCGTTTAGTACCGTCCACTTTGAGGTCAATGTTCTTGATCGCCAATCAACCATTTCGCACTTCAATCGTCTCTGCTGTATTTCCTGAGAGTTGAGTGGTATGCGGACCATACCACTCTGGATAGAGAGAGGAGGCATAATGTCAAAATACACAGCTGAGGGGATAGAATGGCTATTCATTCAGAGAATCAAGTATTTATTATTAGAAACATTGTGTTATATTTGTAGCTTGACAAGAGTAACCACTTCACTATTATGCAAAAGACAACTAATAATAATAATATATCTCTACATTAACTAAATTATCAAACTAGTTATCAAAATAAGTTCTTACAAAGCCTGCTAAACCCCCCTGTGTCCTGTGGAAGATGGTGCAGTCCACCACTGCCCTTATAAGGAGATGTTTTTTAATGCCAGTCAGCCAGTGACGCTGTGACTCAGAGCAGAGTGAAACCAATCAGACACTCTCTCTCAGTAAACACATGCCCTCCCCCCACTTGGCACTGAGCCAACAGAATCAGAGTACATCTCCTTAAAGGGCCAGCACTAGTTTTTAACAGTTCCAGAGGGAAAGCACGTAAAGCGCATTAGTGCACTAAACTGTCCCCAGATGATAATGAGGCAATTAGTTGCAATATGGGAATCACAAAAACTATTTTCACTTACCATACAGGTAAAATCACAAACAGAAAACTAGAGGAGAGCATCTATCCACTTATAGTTTCTCATCCAAAACCAAACTGTTTGCTTCCATGCCAAACTATTCCCTCACAAGCATACTCGGTGAGTGTAGGTAGTGCTTTGTAGCAGTCATTTGTTTTTACTTTATTACATTTTTTTTTTTTAAATCAGCAAAAATGAAAGCTAGTACTCAGGGAGTACTACTATGATGTATAAACACTTAAAATAAATAACATATAATTGTACGCATTGAGGTAATGCGAATCGAGTATAAAATGTTTGTAACTCATGAAAATAATGTTACAATGTAAAAAAAAAAAAAAAAGGTTTCTTGAGAACCACCTGGTCATTAAATTGGTGACCCAAAACAGCACCAAAATAATTGATCATACAATACTAAACAAAAATTCCTTTAAAAATCAAGAACTGAAATATATTACTATTAATAACATTACTCATGCCTGCATGCTTTGGAGAGACAGCATACCTTTAGTCATTGTTGTGACTGCATGTGTAATTAGTTCTTATGTACAAACAGCATCTTTTTTTTATGTTTGAAGATGTTTTGGGATACTAGGAGAAATTATATTTATAATGCTATAACTTTTGATTGCTTTGCTGTAGAGGTCGACCGATTAATCGGCCGATTTTTTTTGCCTTTTTTAACATAATCGGCATCGGCCAAAATCCAAGTATATCAAGCCGATTATTAGGCAGGCGCATCTGTGGGCAGCCTAGTGTTGTTGTGGAACACGTGTTCGACGCACACTGCCTCTAGAGTCATTTTCCAGCAGAGTGAGCAGACCTCATCCAGTGCCTAAGGAAGGAGCTAAGTTCCTTGGAGAAAACAGTAAGGGTTAAATTTGTATAACTTCTTTATATTTAATTAAAAACCTTTGATATGTTACTGCCAACTTCAAGAAAAAAACGTGACAAACGCCATAGTTGACATGACGTTCGGCTACTTTGGATATTGATAGCGTAGTTGAAGTTGCATTATCACAGCAGAAGGGTTGCTATCATTTCACAATAAGCAAGCAAGAATTTTGCAATTACAGACAGTGAATCTGAGACTTTTATTTGTTCTGTTTGTGTGTCTTATATTTGAGAGGGTTGTCACTCAATGCAGAGAAATAAGTAATAAAAAAAGTTACCAACGCACTATAGGCTATTGAAGGACTGAATTTGGTAAGCTCGGACGTTATCGGTTCATACCTGTCAAGTATCCCGTTTTGGCCGGGAAAGTCCCGTATTTTATCCTTCTTTCCCGCCGTCCTCCCGTATTGGTATTTTCCCGTAAATCTCTCGTATTTTAACCTGCGTTATTAAAAAATAATACCCCGGGCCCGGGCGGAGTAAAACAAAAACATTCCCAAATCTGAGCTCTGTCACTAGCCTCGTGATAACTGCCACCTGCAGTAGCCTACTACAGGTACTGTAGGTGGCAGTTGTGGCGAGGTTAGTGTGTGAGGTCAGGATGAGTGACAACGCGGGGAAAAAAATAAGAAAATAAACAGAGACGGATTTTGGATGCTACGACAGAGACGCAAGGCACTCCTGCCAAAAAACAAAAACCCTCATGTAAATTCCGCGATCAATGGGACAGCGAATTTACTTTTCTGAAGAGGAGCAGGGTGGGGGACAGTCACGCGTTTTGTAACTGCGACTTTAGCATCTCACACGGGGGAAGGAATGATGTATGTCAGCACGAGAAATCTGAAAGTTATGTGAAATGAAAAGGAAAAACTGTAAAAGAAAAGCAATATGAAATGAAAAGAATGTGTGGAATGAAAATAAAATGTAAATGTAAAGACAAGCAATGTTAAATGAACAGAAAATATGCAAATAAGCCTTTAAATAAATGCTCTTCATATATACCCTTTTGTGTTTTCATTTAGGCTATAACACCTGTCTTAAAATGTAAGGGATACTGGAGCTTGGTTGGGGTGGTGGGACTGCTCGCGGTGGGCGCCGGAAAATTTCCCTTATTTTCAAATCCAAAACTTGACACGTATGTATCGGTTCTGCTGTCGGTACTGGAGAAATTAAGAAAATACATTTATTATTGTTATAAAGAGAAAGTTATTTTATCTCGCCAGCCATTTCTATGTATAATAATATGAAACCATTTGTCTGTGATGCAATTTAGCTGTTCGCAGTCAGAGAGAGGGAGAGAGAGAGAGAGAGAGAGAGAGAGAGAGAGAGAGAGAGAGAGAGAGAGAGATCTCACGCGGTGCCACAGAGAGCACAACACGAGCCCTGCTAAATGAGTGACAGAACTAAACATTCAAACATAGCCTGGTTTAGATCTGTGATATTAGTCTGATTTTATTTTAGATTTCGCCTTCCAAAGATTATAAAAATAATATTTATACATAAGCCGCATTCTGTCTAGCACAACTTCCTTCCCTTCACAGCGGTGCACTGACATTTCTCCCAAAAACTCAAACTTAACGTCAGAATCAGCACGATCGGTGATTGTTGTAAAATGCAGTCTAGCTACTGTTGCTAAATTGCGGGACGCTTTTAATAATAAAAAGAGCGCAAGAGATACCGTTCCCAAGGCGGCGCGCGCTCCGAAATACACCGCAAAGAGACGAGCAAACTATAGGCTACTTTGGGTTTCATGCGTCTAAACGATCAAATTTACACAAAAATGTGTCAAAACGACAGGCCTGGAGATTCACTTAAACACAGTTTATGTCTTAAATGGACGTAGTTATGGAAATAGTTGGGGAGAAAATATGCTGCATCAGGAACCTATTAGCTCTGAACTCGGTCTTAAAGGGGAAGCTGTCTATTAAACATGTGACGATTGAGCCATTACTGCGAATCAAACAACAAAAGGCAAAGAGAAAATCACTTACAGCTCTTGAATGAATAACTTCTGCATTAATCTATCTATGATAAACTATGCAGTGTTATTTTACAATTGATTATTAGATTTCTTTTAGACCACACCTGAACAGTAATGTTAGTAGACCTTCCTGAAATTAAATCACTGTGCCTATATAAAGTTTATATTTGTGTAATTATATATATATATATAAAGAACCGTTAAGAATACCGTTAAAGTACCGGATCGATAAACAGTATCGGTAAGATTGTAATACCATTAAAACCTTAATGATACCCATCCCTAGTTATGCCTGTGCTTCTCTTGGATGCTCTGAATATTGGATTACGTGTCTGGATTGCCCCTTAATTAAAGCTGCATTTGGATCTCAACCTTCGTGTCTCGGAGCAGTTCGTAACACCTGCTTTGTTTATTTAATATATTTGTTATACATTATTTATACAATATGTTTTTACATTATACATTTTTAATTTAAGTGTCAAGTGTTCAATAAATGTATTTGTTGAGAAATGTTGTCTATCTTAAGTAATTATTTGTGTTACATTTTATCTTTCAAATAAAAGGTTCAAATAAGAGGTTAAAAACAAGCACATATCGGCCAAAATAAATCGGCAGCATTAATCAGCCATCGGCCGACCCGGATTTCAAAAGATCGGCATCGGCCTGAAAAAACCAGTATCGGTCGACCTCTACTTTGCTGTATTAACACAACATTTTCAGAACTACAGTATTTACAACACACACACACACACATACATACATATATATATATTATTGTTACTTCACAGCTTACTCTGTATTTGATTATTTACAATTTTGTTATGTATCTCAAAAAACATCAGGCTTGTTCTGCCTTTGAATATTATTTTATATTAAAAAAGTTCACCAAATACAACTAATTAATAATCTTCTATTTGTGCTATAAAAAAAGAGGTTCCATGACACAAAACATGGTTAAATGCATTTGATGCAATAAACACACAGATTATTTTTAATATGTTATTTATTTTTTGTATTTTTGTCTTATGGTAATGCTTACATCTCTAGTAAAGTTAGCTTATAACATTTGAACTTACCCAGTTATGGAACATGCAAATAATATTTGGGTACAACTAATTTGTAAGATATTTTCTTTCCTTTTATTAAAATGCAAATATGTCTGAATCCTTCAATATGCCTTTCAGTTGTTATAAAGCAATGTCCTCTCTGTACTGGGATATATTCTGCCCTACATTTTATGTAAACTATTATTATGATCAAGAAGTGGGTGGCTGTCTTATTTCACAAAATGTTAAAGGCACACAGAGACTTTATTTTTTTAACTGTTTTGCACATGTTTTCAAGGTAACAAACACTACAGTGGAGGGTGCTTTGAGCAGCACTTAATTCAGTATAGGCCCTATATAAAGTTGACCAAAGTCCTTTTTAAAACTTACTTTAAAACGCTCTGGATTCATTTACACTGGCAGCCAAAAGTTTGGAATAATGTATAGATTAAAAGGGAATCGGTACTTTAATTAACCAAAGTGGAATTCAACAGCACCATCACTATTTGAAAAAGTAATTTTGATCAAATCTAGACATGCCACATTTCCAGCAGCCATCACTCCAATACCTTATCCTTGACTAATCATGCTAAATTGATCATTTGATACTAAAATCACTTGCCATTATATCAAACTGATATAAGTTGAGAGCTATTTGGTTTATTAAATGAAGCTTAACATTGTCTTTGTGTTTGTTTTTGAGTTGCCACAGTATGCAATAGACTGGCATGTCTTAATGGCAATATTAGGTCAAAAATGGCTTTCTCTAGAAACTTGTCATTCAATCATTGTTTTGAGGAATGAAGGTGTTACAATGCCTGAAATTGCCCAAAAACTGAAGATCTCATACAAAGGTGTACACTACAGTCTTCAAATACAAAGGATATCTGGCTCTAACAAGGACAGAAAGAGATGTGGAAGGTCAGATGTACAACTAAACAAGAGGATAAGTACATCAGAGTCTCTAGTTTGAGAAATAGACGCCTCACATGTCCTCCGCTGACAGCTTCATTGAATTCTACCCACTCAACACCAGTTTCATGTACAACAGTAAAGAGAAGACTCAGGGGTGCAGGCCTTATGGGAAGAATTGCAAAGAAAAAGACACTTTTGGAACAGAAAAACAAAAAGAAAGGTTAGAGTGGGCAAAGAAACACAGATAATTGGTAGAGAGTGTTATGGATCTTAAACCCATTGAGCTTTTGTGGGATCAGCTAGACTGTAAGGTGAGTGAGAAGTACCCAACAACACATCTATGGCAAGTGCTACAGGAAGTGTGTGGTGAAATGTCACCTGAGTATCTTGACAAACTGTCAGCTAGAATGTCAAGAATCTGCAAAGCTGTCATTGCTGCCCCGTCGAGGATTTTTTGATGATACTCTTTGAAGTAGTTTAAGAAGTTCTGAAAGTTTTATTCAAACTGTAATAGTCATTTTTCCATGTTATTAATGTCCTGACTATACATTGTGATCAGTTGAATGCCACTTTGGTGAGTTAAAAATTCAAAATTCTTTCCATAAGAGCAAAATCTGTACATTATTCAAATTTTTCGGCCACCAGTGTATGTCCATAAAATTATACTGACTTAAAAAATACATTACAATATGATGATAACATTAAGAGAGGTTATACAATTTAACTACCAAAAGATGCACAATAAAAACGGGGGAGAATGAGGCTGGTGCAGAGTCTTTAAACTGTTATGTATAGTTGTGCTGGAACTGTTATAAACTATTACCTCTGTGCCAAGCAACCTGCAATGAACTATAACACAAGCAGCTCAGCTGCCTTTTTTTTCCCCCCAGAGGCACTTTGCACTCAATTATAACCGCCTGTATAGAGTGATAACATTTTCCAGGACAGAATGGGAAGAAAAAGCAGCCTCATTTTAATGCTGCACTTTGTACTCTGCGTGACTCAAGTTTAAAAAAAAAAAAAAAAACACACCTCACAGCTGAAACGATATCCCTGTCCCAACTAGGTTAATTATATCCCAACTAGGTTAATTACTTTTAAGTAAATTTCTTGTTACACATATTTCTGATATATTTATGTAGAATACATTTAAAAAGTCAATTATGTTGATTAGAGGTCGACCGATAAATCAGTTTAGCTGATTCAAAGATGTTCGTCTAGTGCACGTTTAAAAAGAAAAACTAATGAATGGTTGAAAAAGTGTTTCGTGTGAACAGCCCCTTACAGAAGGTGGAGGTCTTTGGCCAGTGCATCTTGCTCTCTTATAAGCGTTTGTCAGATTAAACGATGAGTTGTTTAAATGTTTTCTCAGAAAAGATGTTCAACTTGGAAATGTGTGTCTCGAGATCCTCGCGTTCGGATCCAGTCTGTGTTTGAACAGCCCCTGGCCTGGGCTCATAGTCTGAGCCGCTTCACCACCAAGTTCAGCCGAGTACCACTGCTATCTGTGAATATTTTTACTCTACATACAACTGTCCTGAATAAAAAACAATGTGGTATTTCACCATTATTATGAAGCTTGAGTCTGGAGTAGCAGGAATCAGTGCAAGTGTAGCACCATGTGAACTCTCTATTGAAGCGTTTCCCCCCTCATTTTACTTTTAACATTTGAGAAAATGGACCGACAACATTTAAAAATTTATTTTATGCACATTTGTTGAAAATGAAATGCTCTTTTTTTAACAGCTAAGATAGGAATGTTCTATGCAATAATATAATGGTGCTGAATGTCTTATGTATTTATTGCGCCCTCTTGTGGATTAAGGATACAACATCAATTTAAAAATCCTCCAACTTTAAAATTGGAATATTAGTTAATTTATATTCATATTTATATATTTATTTCATTTAAAAAAGTACAATACATTTTACATGTTTGTAATAAAAGTTAAGCACTATTTTTCTTTGAGTGTTAATTTTTCATTCAGTATCAATTTTGTATAATTTTATTATAATCAGTTATCGGCATGTACAGCCCAACATAGTAATTGGTATCGGTATAATTCATAATTCAATTAATCGGTCAACATCTAATGTTGATATGCAAGTTTATTCGCATTTCTGTGAAAGGGCATGTGCCACCTAATAGGTCATTGTAGGCGAGAAACGTGTTGTGCTAAATGGATGACTTGTGTGCACAAATGAACACAGATTATTTATTTTTTTACATTATTTTGAATTCTTTGAGCCAAGAAACAAACTTTTCGGAGTAATTTGATAAAAATGTTAGAAAATTTGAATGTAATTTACCCAATACTGGTTATCAGCATATTGTGCACATGAAAACACTCAGTTACACTTGAGAGCAATGAAGAAACATTCAACTCATAATGTGAAAAAACAGAGCAGGACGTGTCATGAACAGGTCAACATAAGGAAGAACGTATTATTATCGAGACTAATGCCAAGCATTTCATTCTTAATAGTTGTCGAGCAGCAATGTCGCAACTTGCCACATTAATATAGAATTCAACTAATGTGTGGGGCTCATCCAGTCAGAATTTAATCTTGCCTATTCATATAATGGATCTGAATTAGTGAAGCTGTTTGTTTTTATGAACAATCTTTTAATAGTAATGAATAATCGTATATTTTAGTTAGCATCCATGAAGTACAAAACAAAGAGAAAATAATAATTTATATTTGTATTCAATACACTGAATATCCCAAAATTACCCGAAAAAGGTATTAGCACGTTTATTAAATATTTCCCAAATAGGACCCATTTTTTTTTTATATTCAACGTTATATTAACGTGACATCACTTTAGAGCAGAAACGAGATCCATTAATTTTGACACGGTTTTTGATTAATAGAAATATAAGAAAGAGGACTGGGTGGACTTTTAACATTGTAGAGTGGTTGTGTACACACACTGCCGACTCACATTTATGTACAAACCCCATGTATAATTTAATTTTGCAAAATAGGTCCTTTTTAAAAGGTGGAGTGTGTAATTTCTGCACAACTAGTGGCACCAAATGGAATTACAAAAATAATTTGTTTTCAAACGACATTTCCCAACACCCCTCAGACTCATCAGGCCCTTTCGCACTCTCCGATTCCCTACAAAGAATTAGGCCAGTCTAAATAAAAGATGATTAATGTTTAACGTCATAATAAACAAGACCACTATAACAAACATACTGGACAGAAAGTGTTGCAGAGGAATCGGCCTGTTCGATAACATTGCTGGTGTTATGGTTCAACTGGTTTTCATGTTAAAGGAGGAGTAAGCGATTCCTGAAAAAGACTGTTGATGTTTGAACTCAACAGCCAAACAAACACACCTCTCCCTTTAGTGTTCCTTCAGAAGCTCCACCCCCCAAATTCACACACGCCCATTGCCAATGCTGTGTGATTGCAACAATGTTCTGTGGATCGGTCCGATTTATGTTCCCATTTTCAGAACCAGGGCTGTGCACAAACAACAGACTTTTTTCAGTGCACACACACAGAACGGACAGCTAGCGGACCGTGAAGAGATATTCATAGAAGTATTGGATTAAAACTACACACTTCACATTTAAAGTGATATAAGATTTTAGTCATTCTGCCAATAATGTTAAAGAGTCAATTCAACATGGTGTATGATCATATCTCTCTGGATTGTGTGCTCAGGGCGTGTGCCAGTGTCACATGGACTTGCAACTAACCTAAGAGAAGTCTAATTTTACATCACCACCATACAGCTGAGACTTATGGGAAAACCTCAAAATTAACAAATGTAACTTCACAGAACAGTAATGTGTAATCTTTAACAGTTTTCGCTTGAGTTTTAAATTGAGCTACACTTAAAGATTGAAAGTCAATGCTTGGATGTTATCCAAATACTTTCATGTCATGAATAAGAATACAGCAGCCCTTTGGAAGAGCAACCAAAAGAAATGGTCGATCATATCTTGGAGAACTGGCTTTGATCTTTTTACTGACCTGGAATGCACCACAGTAAATAAATGATTCTAGCTATTGACCTTATCTAGCCCCATGAACTGACAGCTGAGGTTACAAACAAAGCATAAGACCCACTCTAAACGTGTTTCTGACCAATCCTATCTTAGCAAATGTTGCAGTGTGCCATTTTTCTGACAAGAACTTCCTTTTTTTCCCCAACTAGAGTTTACGGGAGTAATGTGTGTTTGGCCAGTTAAGTGGAATTTTATAGAAATTATAAAAATAAAACATGTACCCAGAGAGGATACAGGCAGTTTATCTTTCTTTAAAAAAAATGACAAAAAAAAAATTTAAATAAGTGTAAATGTAAAACTGACCAAAACTAAAGTTGACTAAAAAGTTTGTTAGAAATATTTTGCTATTTAAAACATTCTTTTTCATATCATTCACAAGTTTTTAAAGCCTTAAAAGTGTGAAGATGACTAAAACAGTCTACTTTGTATCATCCTCATGACACCCCTGTTACATTTCTCATTTCTGGACTGAACTGGTATTTTCTTTCTGTGCTTTGTGTATCAGTCAGTGTTGGTCTTGTTTGGGTTGTCTAATTTCTTAATTCACATATTAGGCCTAAATTCTACCTACTGTATATTACTCGTAACAACCGATTCAGTAGCAAGGTCTCCTCTCTCAGGTATTCTGAAGTTCATTACATTCAGCCAATAATCAAATCTTGAACTCAGTGACTAAATCTCTGATCCTGGTTGTGAAAACACTACACAGGGCCCAGAAGTTGACAGAATGAATAAATGGGTGAATGAAAACCTATAATTTGCTCCACAGAACTCTTATCTTAAAAACAAAGGACGACAGAGGTTAATGTGATGAATTAATGAATTAATAACTGTAAAGCGCTTATATGGGGTTACAGAAGGCATAAATCATATCTTGTAAATTATAATCGTGATACAATTTTGGGGGAATAATAATACACAATAATATGTAACACATAATAAACAGGATATAAAATATATTTTGCTTTGGACATGATGGTAAAAATGGCTATTTTACATTTGTGTGTCGGGGCCAGTGAAAAGTTTGGCAGGGCAAGTAAAAATCTGAAGCACTGGTCCGTTAGTAGAAAACAATCCTTAGTGTTGAGCCCTGGATACACAGAACAGCTTCTTTCAGTCTGTGCACACTGCTATAATGCACTGACGACGTTGCATTTAAAGTGCTTCAGATTACTTCAATTGCTCATTTGCGTAATTCCAAATATGTTTGGCCACCACAAGTTTCTAAACAAATCTAAAGTAACCCCATGGCTGCAGGGTTTTGTGGACAAAGGAGGGGATGAGAGTATTTCACTAAGGAGGAGCACTAAGCCATTGTCAACACTAACAAAACCAGAAACAATAACACACACACCAGACCATAAAGCAATGCCACATGCTAAATTATTACAAAGATATACTGCTATTGTACATTTGATATATAATAATAATAATTTGAAAAGTTGTTCTTTTAAAGTCCAAACACCCTACGTTGTAACTCTTTCTATTAGCAGAAAAGCATGGGATTAATTCATTACTTAATGTTATGTTAAATTATTATAAATCAGTGGTCCTGGACAGGTTTTGCTGCATGACCCAAAATGTATATTGGGCATCAAGTGGCGACCAAAACATTTTTTTAGTATTACAAAAATGAAACTTTTCTTAAAATCAAATATCGATATTTTTAAAGGAATATTCCTGGTTCAATACAAGCTAAGCTCAAGTGACAGCATGTATGGCATTATTTTACTAACATTTTACTCATCCCTTGTTTATTTTAAGAACAGGAAAAAAGGTGGTTAAATGGCACACACATTAACTTTTTGTGTCCTCTTGGACTTACAGTGACACCTAGTGGTTTGGATGCAGAATCATTTAAAATCAATAGTTTTCAGTTTCTGATGTCATTGTAGAAATGTAGTATTCACAGTCAGACATGATTACTTTAATCAGTGAGTGAAAGTGTCAAATAACACTCTTCTTGTAGAGAGATTTAATTGTGATGTCGATATATTCTGTGCATATTCTGTGCATCGACTTGTTTTTGGTCTGATTTCTGCAAGATTGTTAGAGATCATATTATTCCCGGCTTTCAACTTTGTTTTGAAAATGGTTTTATTCGGTTTTTTTTTTAGCTATGACATGTCTCTTCATAAGGAATATTATTTGATTAATGTTCTGCTTTTGTTGGCAAAGTTTAGTATTCATAAATGTAAGTATGGTGGTTATAAACCATTAGTTTTAATTTTTAATTCAGAGGTTCAGCAATACCTAAGAACAATTTCCAATGTGAGCAACAAGAAAGCAGTAAAGTGTATTGAAATATGTAAACAATTTGACATTTTTATTAAACTGTTTATTTATTTATTTTCCTTTTTGCTGTTGTTTTAATATACCTCTTGGATCTAGATGTAAAAGTATTTTTAAAACATTTGTAAAAATGTTTTAAAAATGTCTGACGCAGGTGTAAATTGACGGGCTCTTAAACAAGCCCTCATAATCTGAAACTGATTGACAAATTCACTTGTGAAATGGATTGCTGTGAACTGTGTGCCAATGATTGACTTATGATCAATAATATGGTAGTAAACAATACATTGTATTCTAAAGCCGCTTTTTGTATTGTCTTATCAATGATGAACTCTTCTGCCACAAGAATGTAATGCATTTTAATTATCTGAATGTTTTATATATATATATATATATATATATATATATATATATATATATATATAATTTTTAATATTTAAAGATAACTATGTATAATTATATATTGATATAAATATGTATAATCATTATATATTGAATTATTGTTATACGAGTGGCTTTCTCAGCAAATATTTGTATATGCGATTAATTAATCGGGACACCATGTAATTAATTCGATTAAAATTTTTAATCGATTGACAGCCTTATTAAATACACAGTATTGCACCTTTGTTTTTTTTTTGTCCAATTTTCAAATACTTTTTGGTTTTAAATTAAAGTTTTCACAATTGTGATTCACCTCAGATTGGCTCATGGTTTACAACTCTTTAATGAAGGATTTCTTTAAATCCCTATGGAAGAAAAGAATGGGAAAAATATAAGATGTCTGAAAAAGTGTGCGGAAACTTATGTTTAGCATTGTTTTGTTTTTTCTGTGGTCGACAAGCCCAACAGACCTGTGACCCACCAGTATCATAAGAATTACATTTTTTGCCCTTTTAGGTTGCATTAGAACAAGCCCAAACTTCCAATAATATTTATATGACAAATGAGCTCTGCTTGCATAGCTTTCATATAAGAACGTGGTGAAAGACAAAACATTGCAAAGTGTCTCACACGTTCTTTCAAATCATAAACACAGACAGAGGAAACGGTTAACTGAAACCACAGACCACAACTGAAACAGGAAGTACTGCAGAGTCAAGACCTTTTAACAGTATTTATACACAGCCCGGGACATCTTGTGTTCAACAAAGATGTCTTTAACAATGCACGTTATGTCACTGGATATCACAGGAACAACATGGACTCGGCTTTGGAACACTGCCTTTGTGGGCATGTCTTCTGATCACAAGTGTGCAGGACAGGAGTTGGAGAATGTGTAAATGTGTGTGTTTAGCATTGTTACATAAGCAGCACAAGATCTGTCCCTGCTCAAGACTTACAGCTAGGGTTGCAACTAACGATTATTTTGATAATCGTTAATCTAACAAATATTAGAACGATTATTGTACCAATTAATCATTAGCTCTTAACCAATTATTCAGCCTGTGCCCGACTTAAAAGGTTGTATTAAACATGCTTACTAACAATAGAGGACAAAATCATCTTTTAAAAAATACTTCTAAATGACATTCACTGAATTACAAGGAAAACAAATACTTGGATTTTTATTGTTTAATTCATTTTTTTAAATCACTGCAAAAAAATTGTATTGTTAGTGTCTTGTTTTCCATACAAAATTATCTAAAAATCATTAAAAACAAGATACATTTACTTGAGAAGCAACATAAGATATTTAGACTTGCTTTAAGAGAATGTATCTTAAATATACAGTAAGTGTATTTTGTATATAAGTGTATTTTTTCACTTGGTTATACTTCTGTGAGTGCAGTAAAGACAAAATGTTCTTTAAAATCTATTATCTAAAAGCAAGTCTAAATGTCTTATATGCTGCTTCTCAAGTAAATGTATCTTTCTACAAGCATTTTTTGATATTTTAAAATATTTAAATATATAATATTATATTCAACATTCTCCAATAAAAAACAATTATTCTGCAGTATAGTTGCTAAAGTAAATGTTTTAAGCTTTTAGATGTTTATAATGGAAAATAAACCCAAAAAAGACGCATCTAAAAGCAGATAGTTTTGGTGTTGAGCCTATTTCTGCCGCGTGGCTCACACTGAGCTCAACGGCTTTGGTTGCAGTACAACACTAAAATAACCAAGTGTGCTGATAAAGATCAAGTTCACGTGACTGCCCACTGTTGTCCTTGAAGCAGCAATAACCTCTGCTTATGTGAACCCGGCGTAATAATCTAGTTGCAGCGAGCACGTGTGAGGAATGGGCATCTCTGCACGAGATAGTTTGAAACTATCATCTATACGAGATGATATTCTACTCACTACAATTGTACAGAGCATTTATCGGAGTTACTGGAGCCTTCCTGTCAGCTCGAACCAGTCTGGCCATTCTCCTCTGACCTTTGTTTTCGCCCACATAACTGCTGCTCACTGGATGTTTTTGGCACTATTCTGAGAAAATCCTTTTTTTTTTTTCAAAAGTGTCTTTTTTTTCTTTGCAATTTTTCCCATAAGGCCTGCACCCCTGAGTCTTCTCTTTACTGTTGTACATGAAACTTGTGTTGAGCGGGTAGAATTCAATGAAGCTGTCAGCTGAGGACATGTGAGGCGTCTATTTCTCAAACTAGAGACTCTGATGTACTTATCCTCTTGTTTAGTTGTACATCTGGTCTTCCACATCTCTTTCTGTCCTTGTTAGAGTCAGTTGTGCTTTGTCTTTGAAGACTGTAGTGTACACCTTTGTATGAAATCTTCAGTTTTGATTTGCAATTTCAAGCATTGTATATCCTTCATTCCTCAAAACAATGATTGACTGACGAGTTTCTAGAGAAAGTTGTTTCTTTACTGCCATTTTGACCTAATATTGACATTAAGACATGCCAGTCTATTGCATATTGTAGCAACTCAAAAACAAACACAAAGACAATTTTAAGCTTCATTTAATGAACCAAATAGCTTTAAACTGTGTTGATATAATGGCAAGTGATTTTCTAGTATCAAATGATCAATTTAGCATGATTACTCAAGGATAAGGTGTTGGAGTGATGGCTGCTGGAAATGGGGCTGGTCTAGATTTGATCAAAAATGCTTTTTTTCAGTGATGGTGCTGTTTTTTACACCAGTAATGTCCTGACTATACTTTGTGATCAGTTAAACACCACTTTGGTGAATTAAAGGACCAATTTCCTTTAATCTGTACATTATTCCAAACTTTTGTTCTGCCAGTGTATGTGTGACACAATAATTATAAAAATAGACAGATACATTGTTTACAAACCTAACACACCTTTTTGTGCTTACTTTTGTTACACTGGTGCTTAAAAAGCTTACGGTCTTTGTCAGTAAGTGAAAGAGAAAAATAAATATATTAATTAGCTAAATTGCTACATTCTACCGAAAGTCCCTTGAACCCACATCACATTGTATTTACTTCCAACCTCACAGATACAAACTTCCCAGCAGGACTTCAGCAGAAGCTGGTCAATGGATAAGCAAATTAAGTCTTTAGGTTTAAACCTTATCTTAAGTTTAAACTGCAGTTTTACTTTAAGACTTTCAAAAACATTTTAGGTTTGAACAGAGAAATCGGTTTCTGTGACTGAGAACAGCTTTGACTAACAAAAAATGTGCCCCAAACATACATAGAAATCAAGAGTAAGAACAAAAGATGGTACATACAGAAAATATTTGTCATAAATAAAAATTATTCTAATAGCAGTCACACAATACTGCTATTTCTGTTTATTTATTTTTTCCAGTATAAGTTAAACTGTAGAGCATCAGCAAGCAGTTTCAACCTAGTTAGTGAATTTAGTAATTTTTTTAAAGAACTGATTCACCGAGCTACTGCCATTTTAACTGTTTACATTTTGTCAAGATGGTAGACGACAAGAACTTCAGCTGAGGGAAACATTATAGCATTTTGACGTCAGTCGCTTATAATCAGGGGCAGGAAGCGCCTAGTTAGCAGGTCTCTGTTAGCACCTGCTGGTAGATGCTGGAACTAAACCAACCGATGGCAAAAAGCATTCAAAAGTAGCCGTGTTTTATGACGAAATAAAAACAATTCCAAGAACCATTTAAACACAAATTATTTCATTACATTATATCACATCGTCATATGGTGATGGATTGTTTTTGAATGGCTCCTAAAAGCGTGAAATTGATTTATATATTTCCCTAGCTATTCCCATTGACGAGTGATCAGTCACGTGACACCATATCCCAGAACTGACCGCCCATGAGCAAAGATGTCAGCCTCCATTTCGCTCGCTTCCTGGGAACCTGCGCTAGCTGAGCACAGTCTTAAGTGATGTATGGGGATACTGACGGATAGCTCTCTCCGGGTATTTTATTGCTTCATGTACAAACGTCACGATCACAAAAATGTGAAATCGTACGGAAGTCAAAAGTTCACAGAATACGAATAAACAACAACTGTACACGAAGTACAACAACTGAACCGGCCACTATAGATATACGACTTTGACTTAACTACTAGCATTTAAGTGCATGTTGAACGTAAAAGAATTACTCGACATGTCGATTGGATATGACGTAAAAGACAATTTCTAGAAATAAACGTGCCAAAATGCATTTTATCATACGCTTACGACCTAGATATATTAAATTGCGTGTTATGACAAGCCTGATTCCCTTTACCTTTGCAAAATAAATGGCTACGATCAAGTCTGTCCATGCTCGAAAATGTCAAATTGTTTAGAATAATAACATAATAAAAATTTGCGTTGCAAATAATGCAGTTCAACTTAGTCTAGTATTCGATGGCCTGTGAGTGTGGTCAGCATTGGACAGCTCGCATGTTGGTGGGACACACAACGCTTTAGCATTTGGATTCTTAAATCATGACACAACCAGAAACGCATTCACAAATGTATTATGCATCAATGTAATGCTTCAATCGTAGTGTTTCCCCCACTTACCTCTTGACTTATTTTAGGCCCAAAGCATTCTAGCTATCGAAAGCCTTTCCCTTTGTCTGTCCGCTTGCACTGATCTGCTGTCGAATCCCAATAAATGTGTCAACTAGCACGAGACGTCAACATGCTTCACACACTAAAACTCGGCTCGTTTAAGTGAGCCATACCGCTTAGGGTCGTTTGTCCGGCATGATTCTGTCAGACCGATTTTACAAACAGTTCGCGATCATTTTTAAGAGATCATCATATATCTGGGTGTCTGATTTCGCTTCGTAAACTAACCTGGTCACGTGACGAGAGCGTTCTCGCTGAAGGCCGAGACTCACAATCTAGTGAACTGTCTACCTAGACCGCATTGTCGTCACAGGCATCGTTCCGTGTCAACTCCAAAATACAGATCGACAGATATTGCTTTTTAAGACTCTTCCAGTTTTTTTTTAAAAGAATTGTTTTATTGCTGCTTTTTGACACATTAAATGCCTAAATCACAGTGTTGGATAAGTTAAACAAAAATGTAGCCCACTACAATTTGCTAATTACTTTAATTAAAATTGTAATCAGATTGCTTTACTGATTACTCCATTGACAAAGAAATATTGTCACTAATTACTTTCCCTTTACTTTACTGTCTAAATCACGTTTTTTTTGTTGATGTTTTTTCAGGCACAGTGAATTTAAAATAATAATTTGCTATCACAGAAACACAAACAGTCGTACATGAGCATAATTAACGTTTAAAATGTATTCAAAATAAACAAATATTTGTAACCTAATTACAATACTAAAAGTAAACCCTCATATATTGTTCAGGTAATTTTGTATCTTTAACAAAAAATGGTATCCTTTATCATAGTTGTACAAGATTTGGTGACTTTTCCTCCACACACACAAAACAAACCTGGACTTGATACAAACAGTCTAAGTAGTTTTAAAAACAAAAAGTGACACTTGTATTGTCAGGTTTAAAATTGACCCACTATATGAAAAGAATGGGTGAGACTGCAATACAGAGTTTTTCCCCCCATCTGTCAACTAAAAATCACTAAATCAGATGCAATGCAGAACACAATCACATATAAATGAAGGGGTGAGACTATAAAACATCCACAATGCAAAAAAACCCATACACACACACACACGTTTTTGACTACTTTAGTAATCTCATAGACTTCATTTGATTTCATTAACAGGCTAATGATATTTTCTATTTCCCAAACTACCTAATCAACAAACAAACACGTGCACATCACTAGATTTGAAGATCAACATCATCTAACACAGTGAGGCAAAGTCTTTTGGACAATGGCCTGGTGTCAAGAAGGGCAGCAAAAAAGCCACTTCTCTTCAAGAAAAACATCAAGGACAGACTGAAATTCTGCAGGAAGTACAAGGATTGGACAGCAGAAGTCTGGTGCAAAGATATTGTCTCTGATGAAGCCCCCTTCCGACTGTTTGGGACATCTGGAAAATCGAAAATCGAGAAGAAAAGGTGAACGCTACCATAAGTTCTGTGTCGTGCCAACAGTGAAGCATCCTGAGAGCATCCATGTGTGGGGTTACTTTTCATCCAAGGGAGTGGGCTCTCTCACAATTCTGCCCAAAAACAATGCCATGAATAAAGAATGGTATCAAAACGCCCTGTAAGAGCAACTTCTCCCAACGATCCAGGAGCAAACTAGTGATGATCCGTGCAATTTCCAGCATGATGGAGCACTATGTCACAAGGCAAGAGTGATAATGAAGTGTCTCGGAGATCATTACATTGAAATGTTGGATCCGTGGTCAGGCAACTCCCCAGATCTTAATCCCATAGAGAACCTGTGGTCAATCCTCAAAAGGCGAGTGGACAAGCAGAAGCCCACAAAATGTGATCAACTCTGAGCACTAATAAGTCAAGAATGGATCGCCATCAGTCAGGATTTGGCCCAGAAGCTGATATCCAGCATGCCAGAGCGAATTGCAGAGGTTATGAAGAACATGGGTCAACACTGTAAATATTGACTCTTTGCATATATTGAATGTTTTTGCCAATAAAAGCCTTTAAAACTTAGGAAATGCTTATCTTAGTATACCATAGAAACATGTGAAACAATAATCTACAAATACTGCAAAACAACATTTATGTCATTGCCAATACTTTTGGCCACGGCTGTATACCAAACATACCACACAGTTAGAAGTCTGAGCCTGACCCCTGTGTGACAAAGTTTATGCTAGAATTCTGATCTTTGATATAAATGACAGGTAACTTTTCTCTGTAACACAATCAGATTTGACTGTGGCAGCATATTGGAGCATCACTGCAAAATATGACACATCAACACAAGTGGTTTATAAAATGCTACAATTTTGCAAATAATTGTTTTTTAAAATGTGTAAATGTATATTACATGTATAACTTCTGATAGGATCTAGGATTTAAGTTTGTTACAACATTGGCTTTTAAAGATCAGCCAATTCACGCAGCACTGGAGCCATCTACTGGACATTGTTGAAATTTACATGTAATTGTTTATTCCAGCAAATGTCACCAACTTACTGACTGTTAAGTGCACAAGTTAGGTAGCACCTCCCATAATTGCATTATGAGGTGTTTTTTTTTTTATTTATTTTTTTTACAACAACAAATATAGTTGCAAGCAGCAATAATGGAGCCAAGCAAAGAAATGTCAAGCCCAAATTATTCTTGGTTTTGATGCGAACGATTAGTGTCTGCATACAGTCCAACCAGCCTTGCAAAGTATACTTAATTTGACAGTGCGTGAATACACAGGCGGTTTGTGCATGCGCGCTACGACTGCTTTGAGTGGACTATTTATCTTTAAGAGTTTACATCCATAAATGTTTTTGTATTCCTTCAGACTCGATTTATAAAAATGCATTCATCTCCAGAACTCCTCACACATGCACACTCTTGACGTGAAGGTTCAGACAGAGTGCACGCGGTTAGAAAATTCTGGCTATAGGTGTTCAGTGCTCAAGCACTCACTCTGCTGATGACGAAATCTGCATGCAAACGCCTAGCTTTCACGTCTGACCAAAGTATACTTTGTGCTTGAGCAGGACACAAAGAACAAAGACCGAATATGACACTCAAAGCAAGCCAACCACTTCACATAGCACATTTCTGTACACCATCCACTGCACCATTCTGCCACAATGCTAACAGCCACCAAGCTTCGAGTCAGCAAAGCCAAGCACAGCAGTCACTCCAATCAACTTCGTTTTGGTGTAACTTTTCAACAAAATTGAAACTTATTTTACAGGAGTAGTAGCATAGAAAAAAACATTAACGCCACAATCCAACACATGACAGCCATTGTAATAAGTGGAGTTCTAATGTTAGTGGTGCATTAAAATCGCCTTGAGGACAGCATTTATAAGAATTATTTTTCAAGGTTTACATTTTTGAGTTGTTGTGGTGGCACTACAGAGTACGGCCTGGAGACTCCAAACCTGGTCTGTGGGCTTTTTATATAAACCCTATTAGTGTGCCAAATCTCAGCATTTTTCCTATGGAAGTTTCAAAGGTCTGCCATAGAAGATGATAACTGTAAGTGCCCCAGCATTTTTGGTGCTTGAATATTACTATTATTAATGACATTTTGACACTTGAGAATAAATGTCTGTTCCATAACACATAATTTATGCAAATGATACCTTAATGTTACTTTACCTGTAAAGGCTGTTGTTTCCTGTTGAGTGCACATTGGTGTAACAGTTTGGTTTTCTGCTATTCTCAGTGTTGGGTGTAATCTGATTACAAAGGAATTTGTTATTGTAATCAGATGACTACTAAAACAAAAAAGGTAGTGTAATGCATTACATTCAGATGTAATCAGATTACTTTACTGATTTTCACCGATGTTTATAATCCTTTGTACATTACTTGGGTTACACATATTTCTTAAATAATATTATTTATCTATTATACATTTGAAATATTAATTAATCTGCATATGTACGTCTTATATTTCTGTGACAGCTGAATGGTGTGCGAAAATTCACAAGGAGGAGAGACATTATTTTGAATTCATTGAACGGAATAGGAAAGCATTGTAAAAGTAACGTAATTGTAATATATTAACTTTTTCCAATTAAGTAATCTGATTACATTTTAAAAAAAGTAATTAGAAGTGGATTACTTTAAGTAACTTAACCGACACTGCCTATTCTTGCTAATTACAAACAAATTACTGCTAGTCCAAATCTTAACCAGTAATGTAGAAAAGTGTAAATATTGATATAACTAAACCAAATGATCCATTTATCTCTACTCCAAAATGATGTCTAGGTAGTCATGATACTGAGACACAGGAGGGAGTGTGTGTGTGTGTTTGTTTCTCCACTCTCTTTACACATCAATGCATGAAAACCTATTAGTCAGATGCATTTAATAACTCTCACATGCTTTAAGTATTATTATTCCATTGCTTATTTATGTACACATGTATATCTGTAAAGATATACTGCAATTTTTAAAAATGGATTCTACATTAAAGCAGTAACTGAGCATTATTGTTGAAATAGTACATTTCACTGCATTTGATCTCATTCTTTGATATTGATACTAAATTTTCACCACATCTCACAAAAATCATGTTATTCTTTTTATTTCAGAAGACCATTGTTCTTAAAAGATTGTCCCAGCCCCTTTCAATATGTACCCATTTAATATATGTTTGCAGTCACAGAAGTAAAATAATGCACACTCTAACTACAGAGAATCAGAAATGGATTGTTTATGGTCAAAAGGAAGTCAATAGAAGTATAATAAAACAACATGTGTCAGTATAAATGAATTAAGTGTGACTGCATTATAATTTATAGTCTTGAGATACCACTGCTCTCATATCCTGTGTATGAATACATGTACTAGAGAAAGAAAAACTTTGTAGGGGTACTGTAACTTTACCAGGCTGTTGCCAGTAAATTCAGTGTGTGATATGAGTTCCGTTTTTGAATTGGATAAATTGGGGCCTCATTTCTTCTTTTTTCTCTTTTTTGGTGGGCCGTGGTCGGAACTGCTTGAGGAATCTGAATCAGAGTCAGAACTGGAGGAAGCGGACAAGGAAGATGAGCTGGAACTGTCCTCGCTGTCACTACTGCTGTCTTCAGACGAGGACGAGGAGCTGGACGAATCGCTGCTGTCGGAGGAAGAGTCACTGGAAGAGCTGGAGGAATCACTGCTGCTACCGCTGGAACTGGAGAAGGACCTGAATGAAAACAGCAAAGAAGTGTGAGGTTCACACTGCAGCCCAAAACTGATACACGTTTGCCATTAAAAGATCTGAATGTTAGTGAGAACAGATTCACATTAAATTTGACATTTTCAATTCAGATCTCGGACACCATTATACGTGAAAATAAATTGGTTATGTATCTGTTCTTTTGCATTGTGACTTCACTGTGAATCCATGCGATTTTTACATCAAACTCAACATAACGGCACACTTCATTTACCCTTGGTGTAAAAATAAGGGCAAGTTGTGTGCCGGTGAGGTGATACACATCATATATATAAATTATGAACATTATATTTTCAATAAATACAGTATATCATTTATATAAAATATTTTTTTTAAATTAATTTACTTAATTGAGTTCGATTCTCACCATTTCTGCCTTGAACAATCAGGTATGACACTTGATGTGTAGATTCAATAATAATTATACTGTTAATATGTAGTACATTTGGTATCAAACGTTTGATATGTTTGATATCATTTCAAGATTAGATAATTCTACTGTACAATATATTAATGTGATAGTTAGCGGTCCAAACTGTATAAAAAAAACAAACAGCTATAGACACATCTTTTCCATGAGCATTTGACCATTGTGGCAGGGCCGGGTCATGATACTACACACCTGGTCCCGTATTAGGCTAATTATGCCTCCGTGAGGTTTAAAGGCTGACTGCAGAGGGCCGTGCGGAAGAGAGAGAATGACAAGGGAACCCAGTGTTCCCACGAAAGACATTAATGTGTACTGTGTAAAAGGAGGAGGCGAGAACCGGCTTTTCAATATAAATAATGGTTTAATGGTAAACTTAAAAGAAGACACAAACACACATAAGACGGACATGTCCGCTAACGATCTCTCTCTCCCGCACGGCCCTCTGCAGTCAGCCTTTAAACCTCACGGAGGCATAATTAGCCTAATACGGATACTGTAGTATCACGACCCGGCCCCGCCCTCCGCCAATATACACTGTACTCATAAAAATAAATATACACTGGCGGCCAAAAGTTTGGAATAATGTACAGAATTTGCTCTTATGAAAAGAAATTGGTAATTTTATTCACCAAAGTGGCATTCAACTGATCACAATGTATAGTCAGGACATTAATAACGTGAAAAATTACTATTACAACTTGAATAAAACTTTCAGAACTTCTTAAACTACTTCAAAGAGTCTCATCAAAAAGCCCTCCACGTGCAGCAATGACAGCTTTGCAGATTCTTGACATTCTAGCTGTCAGTTTGTCCAGATACTCTGGTGACATTTCACCCCACACTTCCTGTAGCACTTGCCATAGACGTGACTGTCTTGTTGGGCACTCCTCACCCACCTTACAGTCTAACTGATCCCACAAAAGCTCAATGGGGTTAAGATCCATAACACTCTCTACCAGTTATCTGTGTTTCTTTGCCCACTCTAACCTTTCTTTTTGTTTTTCTGTTTCAAAAGTGTCTTTTTCTTTGCAATTCTTCCCATAAGGCCTGCACCCCTGAGTCTTCTCTTTATTGTTGTACATGAAACTGGTGTTGAGTGGGTAGAATTCAATGAAGCTGTCAGCTGAGGACATGTGAGGCGTCTATTTCTCAAACTAGAGACTCTGATGTACTTATCCTCTTGTTTAGTTGTACATCTGGTCTTCCACATCTCTTTCTGTCCTTGTTAGAGTCAGTTGTGCTTTGTATTTGAAGACTGTAGTGTACACCTTTGTATGAAATCTTCAGTTTTTTGGAAATTTCAAGCCTTGTAAAGCCTTCATTCCTCAAAACAATGCTTGACTCATGAGTTTCTAGAGAAAGGTGTTTCTTTTTTTTTTCTGCCATTTTTTACCTAATATTGATTTTAAGACATGCCAGTCTATTGCATACTGTGGCAACTACAAAAAAAAACCCCACAAAGACAATGTTAAGTTTCATTTAATGAACCAAATAGCTTTCAACTGTGTTTGAAGTGAATTTCTAGTACCAAATTATACATTTAGCATGATTACCCAAGGATAAGGTGTTGGAGTGATGACTGCTGGAAATGGGGCCTGTCTAGATTTGATCAAAAATTACTTTTTTTCAAATAATGATGCTGCTGTTTATTACATCAGTAATGTCCTGACTATACTTTGCGATCAGTTGAATGCCACTTTGTGATCAGTTGAATGCCACATTGCTGAGTTTAAGTACCAATTTCCTTCCAAAACAGCTACGTTTGTACATTATTCCAAACTTTTGGCCACCAGTGTATATGTATATGTATATATATATATATATATATATATATATATATATATATATTTGTTGCACTCTAATCTGTCTTGGATACTACTGATGCTAGTGAAACTTTGTAATCCAGCACTTTCATACCACTGTTTTCTTAAGATGAACTGCTTTATGATGTATTATTCCTCTTTTGTAAGTCGCTTTGGATAAAAGTGTCTGCCATATTAATAAATGCAAATAAAACTGCAGTAATTCTATAAAAACTATCATCTTTAATATCCCTTACCATGTTATCATGAAACAAAGCTTGAAATTCATTAGTTTCCATAATATAGAATAGCTATAACACTCTAAATGTTATTATCATTGTCAACTATTATTAAACCACTGGAGTCATATGGATTACTTTTATATTGGCTTTAACTCCTTTTTAGAGCTTCAAAGTTTCGGTCACCATTCACTTGCATTGTATGGACATTCAGAGCTGAAATATTCTTCTAAAAATCTTTGTTTGTATTCAGCAGAAGAAAGTCAGTCATACACATCTGGGATGGCATGAGAGAATTTTACATTTTTGAGTGAACTAAAACTTCAAGTGTTTTACTATGCATGGAGCATAACACAAAGTCTGTATTGACAAACTAGACATTCTCAGAAAGATAAAAAGAATCACCTTTTTTTCTTTGTCGTTTTTTCAGTCTGTGAAACTATTCCAGGTCTGTGGGAAATCAAGAGAGCACAGTTGAAATGCATGTTTCATTTCAATATTTAATGAAATGATCAAAGAACAAAGCTAAGTACTGTAAAAGTCACTTCACACTATAGCAAGGACTTTCTCGATAAAAGAACTGGCACAAAATACGTGAATAAATAGTGGATTTCATCCGATACGAAAAGTAGGAGGACAATTAATATCAATATCTAATATTTTTCTAAATAACATGAACATTTAGTTTCTTACCCCGTCTCATTTGAGGCGTTGTTTTCTTTGTCTTTCAATTTCTTTTTCAACTCAGCTGTCCTGGAAGGTCTATAAAGGTACTTTCTTTTCCCTGTGCACTCATAAGACCAGTGGCCATATTCCAGACATTTCTGACAGCGAACGTGTTGTTTGTTAGCTTCCCTGTAAGAATAACATGAAACAACAACATATACGTGTGAGGTTGGGTTCTAACACCCATTGCGTTGTAGCTAAAAGACTTACGGGACGGAGACTGCACAATTTCCAAGTAGACGACTACTAAAACATATATACTGAATAAATTACATGTATAATTTAAATCTCAACTCCAATATCGTTAAATATGTAAAATAACTTACGCTTGTCTTCGTGCGATCAATCTGTGCATGGGAGTAGCCATTTTGGCTGCGATCTTGTGTCTGTTGTCCGGTTTCAATGTAGAGTCTGAAAAATAAAGTGCGCCATCTAACATATGGGAGGTGCATTACTTATTTATTTGTGGCTTTCTTTCTAAAGTCTCCCAACAAGTCTATGTATTGGTCTACAAATGTAACTGAGCGTGATATGTAAATATATTTAGGAATTTTCAGACGAATTACTTTTAAACTTCTTGTGTCTTGTAAATATAAAATAAAATTATAGGATATTGCAAACTCATATATTAGAGGTTTGTTTAAAAGTAACGTTTGTCGTTGTGTCATCTTGGACTTACAGTGACACCTAGCGGTTTGGATGCAGCATAATTTAAAATCAAAATTTCAGTTTCAGATGTCATTGTAGAAATGTAGTATTCACAGTCAGTCATGATTACTTTAATCAATGAGTGAATGTGTCAAATAACAGGACAGTATTGGAGATTTATAGAGTAGTATTCAGCTGGTCATGTGACTCTAACATGGCAGCCCCCATGTGTGGACCCTCTCCATTTAGAATAAAACAGCTTTTATAAGGTTACTGATGGCTGGAGTCTTCATTTTAATGTGAGTGCTCATGGTTTCCTACATATGTTGTAAAATTACAATTCATGTCTTTAGGGGTTAAACCTTTTCAATGAGGAAAAAAATTACAGACAGCAAGTTGAACATCTACAAAATGTAATACACTTAAAGAAGAAATGTAATACTACTAATAATAATAATATTCAGGGGTTGTAATATTATATAAATGCTAAATCTTTCAACCGCTTTCCTGTTTTTTTCCGCAATTCTGCCACTATAAAGTAATGTAATTAATTACAGTAATGTAATGTAATTATTGTAACTATATAAGGCAAAAATCCAAACCATTTCATTTTGTGAGTAAATAACATTTGATAAAACTAAAATACAGAAAAAGCTATTACACACCACTGAAGTCGTGAAGTATTAAATGTAAAATATTACATTAAAGTTTTTTTAGTGACAACAAGCACACTGAATACACATAAAAATGTAATATACAAAGACTAAAGGCTAAATTAAAAAATTTGTCATTGCTTATAGTCAATAGTCACTCATTGCATTCACTTTTTTTTCACAATTCTGCAAACAAAAACTATATTAATGTAATTGATGCAAAAATCAAAACTCATTTCATCTTGTGAATAAATAACATTTAATAAATACATCAAGGAAAAAATATTACATTCATTATTAATGTAGTCAAATGTTGTATATTTTTTTAGTGACAACAACAACACTGAACATGTACGAAATGTAATCCTCAAGGAATATAAATTAAAAGGGGTTAGGACATTATATAAATTAAGATTTTTAGAATTTTAATTGCTTTATTGTTTTTTTTTTCTCTTTTCAATTATTGAAGGCAAAAATAAAAATTAAAAATATTTCCAAATCAGAATCAGATTTATTGCCTCAGAATTTGTCATGGTGACAGAAGCCGGTGCAAATTGGGTACAACAACAGGACATAGATAATAAAAAATAAAATATAAAACACTATATATATATATATATATATATATATATATATATATATATATATATATATATATATATATATATATATATACATATATATATATATATATATACACATATATATATATATATATACACACATATATATATATATATATATATATATATATATATATATATATATATATATATATATATATATATATATATATATATATATATTAGGGCTGTCGATTTAACCTGTTAATTCAGTGTGATTTATTTAACAAAAAATAATGCGTTAAAAAAATTAACGCAATTAATCACACTTCCCCCAGACCATAATAAGGAAGAGTTTGAAGTATCACCTGTTTACTCCAGAGGGCAGTAAGTGAAATTTCAGCTGTATGAGCAACGTACAGTTTATACAGTGAACAAAACAACTCTTCAGTAGGCAAAACATCACAAACATGCGTTACGTTCTTGTGTTCAAAACACTTGAAGGAGCGCAAATGCGAACTAAGGGATCTCAAGATGTGTTTAAAACTGAGTATTAAACTATATTTAACTTGACATAGTGACCTAAACATTTGATGTTTATGATGCACATAAGCATGTCTGATGCAGGGTGTGGCTGGACTTCCAAAATTTGGAAGTTACCCATAAATATTTAATCACGAATAAAATCAAAGAAATTTCCTTCAGAATTATTTATAAGTACTACCTCACTAATTATTTTCTTGTAGAGAGATTTAATTGTGATGTCTATCACACCACTGTGTGATAGACACTATGTGATATTCTGTACATTTTGTGGTCTGCAGGAGGAAATTTATTTTCATTTATTTTGGAGTTGTCCCTACTCGACTTGTTTTTGGTCTGATTTCTGCAAGCTTGTTAGAGATCATATTATTCCCAGCTTTCAACTTTGTTTTGAAAATGTTTTATTTGGTTTTTTTTTAGCTATGACATGTCTCTTCATAAGGAATATTATTTGATTAATGTTCTGCTTTATGGTGGTTATAAACCATTAGTTTTAATTTTTAATTCAGAGGTTCAGCAATACCTAAGAACAATTTCCAATGTGAGCAACAAGAAAGCAGTAAAGTGTATTGAAATATGTAAACAATTTGATATTTTTATTAAACTGTTCATTTATTTATTTTCCTTTTTGCTGTTGTTTGTTTTAATATACCTCTTGGCTCTAGATGTAAAAGTATTGTAAGCACAATTTTTAAAAAAAAAATGTCTGACGCAGGTGTAAATTGACGGGTCCTTAAACAAGCCCTCATAATAAATCTCCAACTGATTGACAAATTCTCTTGTGAAATGGATTGCTGTGAACTGTATGCCAATGATTGGCTTATGATCAATAATATGGTAGTAAACAATACATTGTATTCTAAAGCCGCTTTTTGTATTGTCTTATCAATGATGAACTCTTCTGCTACAGGAATGTACATTTTTTAACGCGTTAATAATGTTAAATCGACAGCCCTATATATATATATATATATATATATATATATATATATATATATATATACATCCATCCATCTTCAACCGCTTATTCGAAGTCGGGGTTGCGGGGGCAGTAGCTCCAGCAGGGAGCCCCAAACTTCCCTATCCCGAGCCACATTAACCAGCTCTGACTGGGGCACCCTGAGGCATTCCCAGGCCAGTGTGGAGATGTAATCTCTCCACCTAGTCCTGGGTCTTCCCCGAGGCCTCCTCCCAGCTGGACGTGCCTGAAACACCTCCCTAGGGAGGCGCCCAGGGGGCATCCTTACCAGATGCCCAAACCACCTCAACTGGCACCTTTCAACACAAAGGAGCAGCGGTTCTACTCCGAGCACCTCACGGATGACTGAGCTCGTCACCCTATCTCTAAGGGAGAAGCCCACCACCCTTCAGAGGAAACCCATTTCGGCCACTTGTACTCGCGACCTAGTTCTTTCGGTCATGACCCAGCCTTCATGAACATAGGTGAGGGTAGGAATGAAAATTGACCGGTAGATCGAGAGCTTTGCCTTCTAGCTCAGCTCTCTTTTCATGACAACTGAGCGATAGAGCGAGTGCAACACCGCTCCCCATTATCCCGATTCTCCGGCCTCTCCAGCGGGAGGCTCCATTGTCCCCTCACTCATGAACAAGACCCCGAAGTACTAGAACTCCTTCACTTGGGGCAATACCTCCTTCCCTGTTTCCTGCTGAGAACCATGGCCTCAGATTTAGAGGTGCTAATTCCCCACCCTAACTACACCTCGATATCCTGTCCATGAATATCACAAACAGGATTGGTGACAAAGCGCAGCCCTGGTGGAGACAAACCCCCACATGGAACGAACTTGACTTTGTGCCGAGGACCCGGACACAGCTCTTGCTTTGGACGTATAGGGATTGGATCGCCCTAAGAAGGGACCCCCCTAACCCGTACTCCCGCAGCACCTCCCACAGTATCTCCTGGGGGACCCAGTCATATGATCCACAAAACACATGTACACGCACTATGAGCATACTCCCAGGCCCCCTCCAGGATCCTTGCGAGAGTAAAGATCTGGTCTGTCGTTCCACGGCCAGGACAGAACCTGCATTGTTCCTCTTCAATCTGAGGTTTGACAATCGGCCGAACCCTCCTCTTCAGCACCTTGGAGTAAACTTTACCAGGGAGGCTGAGAAGTGTGATACCCCTGTAGTTGGTACACACTCTCTTGTCCCCCTTTTTGAAGAGGGGATCCACCACCCCATTCTGCCACTCCTTAGGCACTGTCCCAGACTTCCACGCAATGTTGAAGAGGTGTGTCATCCATGACACCCCCTCCACATCCAAACCTTTCAGCATTTCTGGTCGGATCTCATCAATCCCCAGGGCTTTGTCACTGCAGAGTTGTTTGACTCCCTCAGTGACCTCCCCCAGGGAAATTGAATCTGATCCCCATCAGCCTCCAGCACTGCCTCTATTATAGTGTTGGGATTTAGGAGTTCTTCAAAGTGTTCCTTCCACCACCCAATAACCTCCTTGGTTGATGTCAACAGTGTCCCATCTTTGCTGTATAGAGCTTGGATGGTTCCCCGTTTCCCCCTCCTAAGGTGGCGGATGGTTTTCCAGAAGCAGACCAAAAGTCATTCTCCATGGCTTCTCTGATCTTTTCCCACACCCACTGCTTTGCCTCCCTCATGGCATGGAGGCTTGCAACTGCCGCCGGAGACCTCTGGGACAACATATCCCGGAAGGCCTCTTTCTTCAGTCAGACAACTTCTCTGACCACCAGTGTCCACCATGGTGTTCGAGGGTTACCGCCCTTTGAGGCACCTAAGACCTTGAGGCCGCAGCTCTCCACCGCAGCTTCGGCAATGGAAGGTTTGAACATTGCCCACTCCGGTTCAATGTCCCCAACCTCCGCAGGGATGCCTGGAAAGCTCAGCCAGAGGTGTGAGTTGAAGATCTCACAGAAAGGGGCCTCCTCCAAATGTTCCCAGTTCACCCGCACTACTAGCTTGAGCTTCACAGGTCTGTCCAGAATCCCCACCCCCTGACCCAACTCACCACCAGATGGTGATCGGTTGACAGCTCCGCCCCTCTCTTCATCCGAGTGTCCAAAACATATTCTTGGATGGTTCCCCGTTTCTCTGGTACCACGTACACTTATGAGCATCCTTATGTTCGAACATGGTGTTTGTTATAGATAATCCATGACTAGCACAGAAGTCTAACAACAAACATCCACTCGGGTTCAGATCGGGGGAGGCCGTTCCTCTCAATCACGCCTCTCCAGGTGTCCCTGTCATTTCCCACATGCGTGTTGAAGTCACCCAGCATCACTATGGAGTCCCCTACTGGGGCCCTATTCAGGACTCCATTCAGGGTCTCCAAGAAGGCAGAATACTCTGAACTACTGTTCGGTGCATATGCACAGACAACAGTCAGAGTCCCCCCCCCACAACCCGTAGGCATAGGAAGGCGACCCTCTCGTCCACTGGGGTAAACTCCAACGTAGCAGCGCTCAGCCAGGGACTCGTGAGTATCCCCACATCGTCGCTTCACACCCTGGGAAACTCCAGAGAAGAATAGAGTCTATCCCCTATCCAGGATTACGGATCCAGAGCCAAGACTGTGCGTCGAGGTAAGCCCCACCAGATCCAACTGATAGTGCTCCACCTCCCTCACCAGTTCCGGCTAGCCTTTGTTGACCGGGTCTGGTCCGTCGAGACCCCCGGCCTTCACTGTCACACATATGGCAGCGCACCCAACTCCTGCGGTTTCTCCAATGGTTGGTGGGGCCAAGGCATGTAGAGGGGGGTGTCACGTCACTTCTTGGGGCTGTGCCGGGCCTGGCTCCAGACGGGGGTCCCAGGCTTCCTCCGGGCAGGGTAACTCCTCCTCTTGCTGTTATTTCCATGAGTCTTTGTGAAACATTCTTAGTCTGGCCCCTCACCTGAGACCACTTTGCCTTGGGAGACCCTACCAGGAGCACCTGGCTCCAGACAACTCAGACCTCAGGTTCATAAGGGCACACAAACCTCTCCACCATGATAAGGTGATGGTTCCTGGAGAGGTACACACACACACACACACACACACACACACACACACACACACACACACACACATTCACCTAATAGAATTAGGTATGTACAAATACATTTAAAATAGCGAATAATAACATTCAAAAAATACATTTAGAAAAAGTACACTAGTCATTGCAGTCGTCAAATGTTTTATTTGGAAGAAATTTTATTATTTTCAGCAACTATTATTTTCAATTACCAATTTGCTCCAAGACCAAAAGAAAAAATCAACTATTATATTTGATTGACTTTCCAGAAGAGAGCAATAAATAAATAATAAAACATTGAGATGGGAGAAAATAAATAGTCAGATGGGAGATGATGCCAAATGTACCGTCACTTTCTCAGCGGCTGTAATCGAAACTCCCTCACAGATGTGGTAATTTAGTTTTTTTTTTATTAATTCTAGGTTAATATAACACAAAGCATAATGTTTTAAATGTACATTCAATATTTAAAAATATAATATGAAAAAATTTGCGAGATTTACGCTGCTACATAAGGCGGAAACACGTCATCACAGTCCGTGAAAAAGGTGTATTCATTGGCTGGATTTCTCATCAGTGCTACGTCATACAAGGAAAGATCCAGAGCCGTCTAGAACTGCCGAAGTCTCGCGATAAATCCGCGGACTTTCGCGTGAACTTCAGCTTGAGCCGGTGTGCATTACCTCAGTCAGCGTAGAGGCGAGAACTATGAAATCGCATTAAACCTGAGTTTTATGAATTAAAGATCCTGACTACATTCCTCCGTATCTACTGTATTTTAATAAGACACTCCGTGCTCTCCAGTGAAGATGTCAGTGGTGGGATTTGATGTGGGCTTCCAGAGCTGTTATGTTGCTGTCGCTCGAGCCGGTGGAATAGAGACCGTAGCAAACGAATATAGCGACCGGTGTACACCGTAAGTCACATTGTCTCATTTGGGTTAAGTTGTTTTATACACGTTTTACATTGTATTTTGACATTGCACGTGCTTCTGGTCTGTTTCAAAACTGGCCTGTTATAATGAGACTTAAAATACGTGTGGAATGCAAATATAACACATTTTTGGCTTTATTTTTAATATAATATTTTCCCCATTATGTTTGACAGAATTTTATTTTGATTATATAAAGTAGGATGAGGTGAGACTTAAGACTGTATCCCCATGCAAGACACTTTTGATCTAAATAATTTCCTGTAGTATTTTAATGCTTGGTATGTGTACAATAGATTCGAACGTTAAATAAATCTTGGTAATCTTAGTTATGTTGGTTGGATTGGAGCGTGCTGTGGACAGATAGCTGAATGCTACAGCGTGGCTCGTGCTTTCTGCTGCTGATGTGACGTCACGCCGGCAGCCCGCAGGAACATTCTAGCAACAGACAGAACTACCAAACACGCAATTCTGCATTTATTGTAATTATCAAATTAAATATGTCCTTTGAATTACGTTTAACGTGGACTGGAAATTGATGACGGGTGTTAATAGTAGTTTCTCCAATACATCCTAATGTGTATAAACCAAAACTAGCAAAACATTAATTATAACAATGTTGGGAAGAAATATGCAAGTGCATGTTGTGGCTTAGGCATCATAAATGGGTATCACTGTATGTAGGAATAACTTTAATGTGAAGTGCTTGTAAACCAAGTCAAGTTGTCAAAAGTGTACTAAATATCTATACACATTGTACAGTATATTTCACAGCAAGCACATGTATAGGCTTTATCATTACTGGGGAGTCTGGGGCCCATCAATACACAATCTAATGTACCATAAAATTATTTATTTATTCATTTTGTAAAAACTGAACCAACGCATTCATTTCTGCTGATTTTAGGAGCATGATTTCAACATTTGGTTTAGTAGCCTATATATATTGTGTAGCATTAATGAATGGACTAAATATTGTCACCTTTTCACATTACACAGCACAAGATGATGTTCATCAAAGTTACCTTTCTAAAAGCCTGCTGTGGCAGTATCATGGCACAGTGATGGTACAATATGGTTAAACCTTGGTATTTTTATTATATACAGTAGGGTTGTGCCGATGGACGATGATGGCTGACCAACATCACGATGTAGAGCCACCATCGTGATGCCACGCCCCCTTTTGCGAGTCTTGCTAGTGTGACTCACTAACCCTAGTCTCAGTTAACCTAAAAACTTTGCAGGGATTGCTCTGTAAATTAAATTGAGAATATAACTAATGCATATATGCTATTTTAAATACTGTAGTATATGCCAGAGACGTGACGTGTTAGTCTGTGAAAATACCGTGTCAGGCAGGCTACACAAATATTGATCTTGACATTGGTAGCTTCTTGTCTTTTTTTTTACATGTCTTACACTGTACATTTAGATTAAAATATTTTATGTTGTAGGCTACAAGAAAATAGCCTTTATTAATTAATTATTAGTAGTTGTAGTGTCTCAGAAAATCTTGTTCATTGTCACATAGCTCTTGTATACACTGAAGCGGCAGTTTAAGATAAACCCAGACCAGCGAACGTCAAATAACTTTTGTCTGGTTAATACTTTTAAAGAAAAATTTCCTTGGCCATGAATCCATAATATCAAATGAAAGAAACAAGGTGAATATGAATAACACACATTTATTAAAACATAGAAGAACAACAAATAAAACAAGAAAACGGGAACAACACTCAGACCGATACTCGGCATTAACATTTCACTTATAATTAGCAGCACAATTAACTTCAGCACAGGCTACAAAATAAATTATGTTATTGAAATATTGTAAAGTGGTCATATGAACTACACGAATGAACGTTTAAAAAATAATATCGTCACCTTCCTAAAATAATTGCCTAAGTCATTTTGACAAAAATGATTTTTTTGCATAAGTCATCTCCTCATGATGCTGGCCACCTTTGGTAAAATCGCCCACATCCTCAGTTGAACAGATCACGCAATTCTACCTTTTTGAGTGACATTATCAATAAATATCATATATTCAATTATTGGTTCAGTGTTTTGTGTTTTCTGAGAAAAGTGAAAAAATGACTTAGGCAATTATTTTAGGAAGGTGACGATATGCAAAATCGAAAAGGTCCACAACGGATGGCGAAAAATGCGTAAAGAAGTCTAATATCTTTCACCATAGACCATGTTTAAATTTCGATGTTTCTGGCCAGAAATACCAACATATTCACTTTATTTGGTTTTAATAAGCTGCGGATTGGAGTAACTACACTACCCGCTGTGCTGAAGACCCGCTCTGATGGAGTACTGGTAGCACATATGCACAGATATTTCCGTGCTAATCTTGCCATGAACGGAAACCTTTTGTCATTCGTTTTCCACCAAGTCAGCGGGTCCTCTTCCCCAGCAATGGCCATTTCCTGCAGGTACATGGTCATTTCTGCGTCGAACTTTTGCTCATCAGTGAGTAAAATAACGAAATTATAGTTTTTAAGTGGAAAATAGTATTTGTGTAAAGAGATATATTAAAATAAAAAGTGCACAACTCTTAAGTGAAAGCTAAAAAAAAAAATGCTTCACGTGTCGTGCAACCTACTGATAAAGCGCCGACGAGTCATTTGTTGGGTTAGTAAAATAACGAAATTATAATTTCATTTAATTTTTGAAAATTATATGAAATTATATAACCCCGCTCCACCGACGATATCATCGTCCATCGCGATGTTTTACTGTCAACATAGTCAACTGCCAATTTAGGGGACATCGCCCAACCCTAATATACAGTAGGCCTATATCATGGTATTTATATACAAGGCTACTCCAAAGAACATGTCCAAAGTGGATTTGGTACTTAAGCGTTTTAATGTAATGTAAGTGTTTTGATACACTTATTTAGGAAGTATCTTTACCTGCAGTAGGCAATCATTCACAGACAGCACTCGCTGTCATGATCTTCATAACTGGCAAACAATTGAATCCAGCTGCAGGTTTGGTTTCATTGAATTGTAAGTAAATATTCACTTTATTCAGCGTAATAAGCGTTACTCTTTTACTGCATGAGAAAGAGCTTCAAATGATTCATATACCAAATACTTTAGACAAATTCATTGAGAAGAACTGACTCAAAAGACTGATTAATTTACACATCGTGCATCACTTTTCGTGAGCCCAGCTGAGTTTATGGCTGTGTTTACAAGGGCATACTATCCATACTACTCTCACTGTTTTTTTGCCAAACACAGGTATAACAGAAACTGTAACCCCCGTTTCACACGTACTCTGTATGTGGCGCTTATTTTTTTCCGTACCCATGTTAACAGGTTAGAGCTTTTACACTGCACGCGGATGCAGTCCGTCGATCCGTTCCAGTTGCGGTGCGTATACAGCAGTGCAGCGATGGTTTCCGCACCGAGTCTATTTTTGCTGTGCTGCACCGCACTGAATTAAAGTGGCAGCGCATTGTTCACATTAAAATAGACATAGATTGACAAGAAACTGTAATAATTTAATCATATACACATAATTACAGTTAATGTGTTCTACAGTTACTATATTACAGGGTCAAGAAAAACAAAAAAAGTATGATTATAGTCCCAAAAGTTGCAAAATGCCATCATATATGATTTGTTTGAGTGAACGCAAATGCGTCTTATTCTTCTCCTTATTAGCAACAGATATAGCGCGATAGCTTTTCTTCAACTCAAACTACATGTAAAACAAAGAATCACAATGATTAAAATGAATTTTCATACGGTTTCAATGCCTTAAACAATCTCAAAGTTAACGTTTGGATTTAAAATCATTTTTGATTTTGTGGCACACAGAAACTGCGGATCAGTAGCGCACTGCAAACGCAGCATATGTGAAAGCACTATAGCGCGTGCTGCTCCTGTACCGCAATACGCACCGCAATATGCACCGCATACGCACTGCACTGCACACGGAGTATGTGTGAAACGGGCGTAAGAGTGTTGTGGTAGTAAGGCATTTAGTACACTGTCCATTTGTTCCATGGGGGGTACACATAGGGTGCATTTTGTGTGACACAGATTGAACGCATACTTATTGGCTCAGTAGATCGGTGCCCCACAAGCGATGCAGCCCTAGGCGCTCACCTTTATCGGCTAATGGGTTGACCGGGCCTGGGGCTAAATGTTCATGTGCATAAGGTAATGTAAAGAGTTTTAAGTGTTTTCAAGTGCTTGACTAAAATAGGGTTCCCTTACGACTCCGTACACTCGACATTGCGTAGTAACACATATTAGTGATGGGATGTTCATGAATGATTCGTTCATTTTGAACAAATCTTTTATTTGACTCAGAAGAATGTGTAGTCTCAGAGAGAGAGATTAGTTTATTTTAAGTTGGCCGTTTGTTACTTGAAAACTGCATGCGCTGTACAGGAAACAAATTATTAGTTGACCTTTCAACTCTTTTGGTCCAAGTCATTCGTTCTTTTGTCACGTGACAGCCACATATGCTATGCACACACACAGGACACAAATTATTAGTTCACTGCCTCATTCATCTGGTCTGAGTTGTTTATTCTTTTGTTAGGTGACAGCCATATAGGCTATGCATAGCCTGTAGGGCTGTCACATGACAATAGAACGAACGAACGACTCCGATAAGAAGATTCCACAGGTGATTTTAATCTTTCTGTTTCTCATAAATTGTCCTTGGCTGCATTATAATTTTTTCCTTATTTGGACTTAAATCAAAGTTTACTCAAGTAGACATGTTGGGGGAGGATTTGGCTATTGAAAATGTAATATTTAAATTGAATTCTGCTCAAATGAACAAAATTTCTTGAATAAAGACTTTTAATTTTGCTGAACGAGATTCAAAGATCCAAGTCAGTAAAATGATCCGATCTTCCCATCAATAATGCATACGGGAGTGCCTTCTCACACCACCTAGTTGAAACCTCTTTACAATAACGCCAGTATTCTAATATTGGCTATGGTGTTTGAACCCCACCTGTTTTGACGTGAAACTGTCCGCTATAAAAACGGGTGCACAAACAAACACCATTTTCTCAGAATTTCTTCGCTGATGAATGGGCATCAGCATCCTGATTGCCTGCAGCGCTTCGGCAGGGTTTGTGAATCCTTACAAAACACTTACGTGTTCATGTCTTTTTAAAGATGACGTTCCATGAGTGTTCCTTGTGCGAGATGCCGTCAGATCAGCATGAGCTGCATTTACTGTCTGGACCGCGCCCACGCAGAGACGGGTCTCATGGAGACAGACTGTCCTCTCTGTGAGGGCATGTGTCTTAAGACTCTTCGCTCGTGAATCACCCTCATACTGAAGGACGATTCAGCCTCACACGCCCTCCCACCTGCCTCTTGTGATAACCATGGATTCACACGAGGAGGCACGGCGGGGCCAAAGTTCAAGCTGGATGACTTTGAGATGATCCTTGTGGCGGCACATGCCCCGCGAGCCCCAAACTCTCTCCAAAGTGTATGTTTTCTGATACTCTATGTGCGAGATGAGCTCTGACTTTCTGAAAAATTGGGTGGCCTCATCTCGTGCAGTGGTTCTGATGCGGAGGATAATGACTAAGTCATGTCTTGCTGCATTAGTTGAGTGGTCCGTGGATGATTCTGCCACCCCTCCCCCCAGCGAGGGAGAGTAACATGCACGCACCACTGACGGAGATTCTCCGCGTCCTTAAAAGGGCAGTCAAAAAGCTTCACCTTGAGTGGTCTCCCCCAGAGGAACCTGAACAGTCTTGCCTCGATGAATGATTCCTGCAGTCCGGACACTGTCAAATGGCAGCGTCCCACAAATCTGCCCCATTCTTCCTCAAAGTGCATAACGAACTCTTTAAGTCGTGGCGTGCGCCCTTCTTCGCACGCTCGCGCAGTGACTCTTCTCTAATGTGGATCACAGGGAATTAAACGGTTATGCCCAATTACCCCCTGTGGAGGAGGTGATAACGGCACACCTCTGCCCAGCGAGTAACAGGGCATGGAAATCACGGCCTATACATCCTTTCAAACCATGTCGACAAACCTGCGCACTGGTGGGAAATTTACTCTGCGGCAGGACAAGCTGGATTAGCACTCCATGGTATTTGAAGCCAAGCTCCTCAGGGAATGAACGACCACAGCTTAGATCCAGAGACATTCAAAGAGCTTTGCACTGCTACAGACTCAGTGCTGCATACCACGAAAGCCACTGCACAGGCCATCGGCAAGTCCATGGGCAACCTGGCAGTTCTGAATTGACTTATATGGCTGACCCTCATAGAAATGAGTGATAAGGAAGAAACCGATCTTTTGGATGCTCCAGTGTCTCCAGCCGGCCTCTTTGGCCTCTGAATAAGTTTGAGTGTTACATTGCGACTCCGCAGCAGTCACATAGACACTATGCCCAAACGGAGTACATCGCAGCCGGTTCGCCTTAGCTCTGTTTCGAGCCAGTGCCACCTACTAACACCTACTGCCTCACTGGCACCTGCATATCAGCACGTGCAGCAATAGCACTTCTGATGGGCACAACTCTTTGAAGCGGAAAGCAGAGCCTGTGGTTCCCTCGCTATAGTATGCAACGCATTGTCATATGGTAAACAAACTGAATTGCCCTCTGTCCCATTACACGGATGCGTGGCGAGCCTTAATGGGTATTTCAGAATGGGTGTGAAAAAAATAAAATAAAAAATAAAACGGTTGAGCGTGGTTATACGATCCAGTTTGCACGCCGGTCATCCAGTTTCAATGACGTTCTGTCTTCCACGGTTTCACCAGAATACGCGCCAGTGTTACGAGCCGAAATACACAAATTATCATGAAAAATGCACACAGTGTTTTACAGGCGTTATTTTCTTGTTCCAAAAAAAGACTGTGGACTTTGGCCAATCCTGGATCTGAGACATTTAAATTGAGCACTCATAAAGTGCCCATTCAAAATGATTACTAAGAAACCGATCTTATCGCATGTACACCCACACGATTGGTTTGCATCGATAGATCTAAAAGATCCGTACTTTCACATCCAAATTGTACAACATTAGAGGATGTTTTTGAGATTCGCGCCTCTCTGAGACTGAGTGTTGTACGCATCTTGAACTACCTCAACGATTGGCTGTTACTAGCGCAATCAGAGGCTCTCTTATGCTAGAACAGATACTTACTGTTTCAGCATCTACACCAGGGGTGCCCAATACGTCGATCGCGATCTACCAGTCGATCGCAAAGGCAATGCTGGTAGATCGCGCACAATTTTAATGTATTTCGTAAAATTTTAATACAAATAAATGTTTTTCCATGTTTTTGTTTCTGTCTGACTTGCACTTGACGAGTACATTTTGACCAGGCGAGATTTTTGTTTATTCGGTTGCCATGACAACTAGGTTCGCGCCTTCCAACGTCATCTTAGAACAGAGCGCAAAATTGCGAAGCTAGCCGTTTTTGAAGCTAGCTAGCTACCAGCAGCTAATGCCCGGATTATACAAAACTGTCTGTTTCAATTCAGTGCAAATCATCAGAATAAGGTAAATGCCCTGGCTATTGTTTATATTGTGCTGTAGGTGTTTTGGGTTTAGTGTTAAAACTGAATGATATTAACATTGAACATTTTTATATTTTTTTTAATTAATTAGATGAATTCCATGTAGGCATAAATGCAGTAGTCCCAACAAGCATTTAATTTTTTTTAAACAAAAATTTGTTTTTTTTTTTAGTTGGTAGATCTTATTGAGTTGGTCATTTAAAACTAGATCATCACGCAAAAAATTGTGGACACCCCTGATCTATACAGCGTGGCCCACTATGTAAACTGGGCGAAGAGCACGCTCTCCCCAAGCCTACAAATCTATTTTGGGAGTCTGCCTCGACACCAAGAGTGGGTGTGTTCAGACCATTCTACAGTGTCTGTCTCAGTTCAAACTGGGGAGAACACTTCCACTGAAGCCGTTTCAGAAAACATTGGGATATATGGCGGTGTAATCTGTTGTTATCCCATAAGGTCTCTTACACGTGAGACCTCTTCAGTGTAGGCTGAAGCACCGCCTGGCACAACATGCTTTGTGCCAAAGGCGCATGCACATCATTATATCACGCCGCAGGTATAGCTGATTTTGTTCCATGGACAGCTCCTGCATATTACTAGCGAGGTGTCATGCAGGGGAAGTTGTCAGGTGGAAAATGGTGACCACGGATTCTTCCAACACAGTTTGGGGGACTGTGTGCAACGGACTCCTGACTTTTGGCACCTGGACAGGTGCAAGAAGGGCGTGGCACATCAACGACCCAGTAAACTGCCCCATACATAAAATTCTAGTGTTTCTTCAAGAGCGATTAGATGCAGGACTCACCCAGTCAATGGTCAAATTGTATGTGGCAACTATATCTGCGTAATTACACACATGAAGCAGCCGCCTCTATAGGCAGTGATGATTAAAACTTAAGTTCCTTAAGGGAGCAAGATGATTAAACCCACCTCGGCCAGCTACAGTCCCGACTTGGGACTTAACTTTAGTCCTAAAAGCATTTATAGGTCCCCCCTTGCTCTCCGTAAAGACCTCACTACTGCTGGCTCTGGCCTCAGTATAATGGGTAGGTGACCTACATGCACTATCAGTCGACAATTAATGTCTGGAATTTGGCCCTGGTCTTTCAAGAGCCACTGTCAAACCCAGGAAATGCTATGTACCCAAGGTTCTAACCACGCCCTCCAAAGTGCAGGTGGTTCACCTTCAGGCCTTCTTCCCTCCTCCATGTAATTCAGATGAGGAGCAATCATTGCATTTGTTATGCCCTGTGCGGGCACTACATGCATACATTGAATGTATTTGCCAGTTCAGACTATCTGATCATTAAATGCTATGGAGAACCCACAAAAAGAATGTCTGTCTTCAAGCAAAGGCTCTCTCACTGGATTGTCGATGCAATTGCCCTGGCTTATGAGTCACAGGGTTAGACTTGCCCAGTTGGTTTTAAAGCACACTCAACTAGAGGCATGGCCTCCTCATGGGCATGGACGAATGGTGTGTCCTTACAGGACATATGTTTTGCAGCAGGATGGTCCTCTCAAAACACATTCACAAGGTTTTACAACCTAGATTTAACGTCTCTTTCTTCACAAATCCTCTCTGTTTAGAGCACTTGCTATTCATTGGCCAAATATATATACTTATGCTCCTCCCTTTTAGGATGAGCTCCCCATCATTTACCCAACTGTCTGCATTCAGGCAGTTATAATTTACCATAAAGTCACAAGCACTTATATTATAAATAAACTCCCTTCCTGACTGGGTTCATAAGGAGTTCATTCATACTATATGACTATTGTTCATATATTCGTTATGAGTGCTCTCCTCCTGGCCAACATGAGGATCACTCACTGTGACATACTCATGTCGGTCAGTGTTCCACAATACTGCGGCACCATGTTTCCTCTGGGAAGTTATGGTGTGTAGTACGGCGTAATTATGCGTTTCTATGCAATGTCAAGAGTCGTAAGTGAATGTCTCCGTTACGTGTGTAACCTCGGTTCCCTGAGACAAAGTCAATGAGACATTGCGTAGTAACGCATATGGGGAACAGAATGCTAGCCGCACTACAAAGCTCAGAAATTCTGAGGAAATTGTGTTCGTGCACCTGTTTTTATAGCGGACAGTTTCACACCAAAACATGCAGGGCTCAAACACCATAGCCAATATTAGAATATTGGCATTATTGTAGAGAGGTTTCAACTAGGTTGTGTAAGAATACACTCCCCATATACGTTAGTACGCATTGTCTTAGTACGTAATGACATTACTATGCAATTACGTACATAACCGAGACATTTTCAATTGCAGATATACTTGAAACTATTTAATAACATCAAAATAGATGATCACAGTTGCTGTAATGAAAAATGACTTTAAAGATTTACTCAATCACTGCAAAATTTGTAAACTAACATTGTTAATTATTCTTTGACACTGCTGTCAGTAGAATTTTAATGGACACAAAGTGGACTCAAGTAGACCGGTTTATCGGCTTTTGTGATAATCTAAAAATCCCCAAAATATTGGCCAATTAATCGGTTAGGTCCATATACCCTCACGAAGCACCCTATTGGGAACACTATGGTCCTAATAAAGTTCCGACATGGTCTTCTGCTGTTGTAGCCCATCCGCCTCTAGGTTTGACGTGTTGTTCATTATGAGATGCTATTCTGCTCACTACAAATGTACAGAGTGGTTATCTGAGTTACCGTAGACTTTGTCAGCACAAACCAGTCTGGCTATTCTCTGCTGACCAGTTATTAAAGTAATAAGGATACACTGATATAAAAATGTTTTATCGATTTTAACATAAACCTATAAGCCAATACTGATATTTTGCTACTTACTCGCTTTATTTGGTCATTATATCACTTCGGAATTATGCTTTAAATATGTACAAATAGGTATCAAAACTTTTATTGGTATAACAATAAATAATTTCCACTGAACATGGATCTTTTGAACACCTAACAGACCAAAATTTTAAGAGAGCTACAATGAAAGATAAATACATGACAACTAAAAAGATAAGAAGAAATATGATAGCATGATGATTGATGATAAAAAAATGTCATGTGTACTTTTTCCAGGTCATTTGTATCGTTTGGTCCTCGTAATCGTTCCATTGGAGCAGCTGCCAAAAGCCAGGTGAACTGTTTCAATGTAAACTACTAATATTTTACATTGAATAGTAGTGGACAGAAGTAGTAATTTATACAATTTCTGCTTTACCAAACAAGGTGGTCACAAACTGCAAGAACACTGTGCAAGGTTTTAAGCAATTCCATGGCAGGGCATTCAGTGACCCGTATGTCCAGTCCGCAAAGTCCAGCCTGGTCTACGATCTCGCTCAGATGCCAACAGAGACCACAGGCATCAAGGTAAACTTATGCAACTGCTATTGATGTAACTGTCATTTACAGATTTGTCAAGAGTCTGTGTTAAACCACATTGAAATGTTTTATACATAAATTAACAGTGTTCTCCTTTCCCACAGGTCATGTATATGGAGGAGGAGAAGGTGTTCAGCATCGAGCAGGTCACTGCCATGCTGCTGAACAAGCTGAAAGAGACAGCTGAAGCAGCACTCAAGAAACCTGTGGCAGACTGTGTCATATCTGTAAGCCTTTTCTCTACTAAATAGCTTCAAATATGGTTCACACACACTTTCATTTTTGAATTATGTTCTAACTCTGGCTGAAGCGTTCACACTGTAAAGACATCAGTCTGTGTTATTTCGACTTAAAATTGTGTAAAAGTTGAAGTTCTGATGAAGAACTACACTACACATAATCCTGAACAGAGATCCACCAATTAGAGTATCATGGTCAACAAAGTGGACCAAACAAGCCCAGAAGAGATCCATCCCTTTTCTGATGCAAAAAAAGTCGGTCTCCTTACATAATCTGAATATATAACGATATAATTTAAATATATTGTTGAAATACATAACATATAACAAGTAAAAAAAATAAATCAACTACGACACTCTTATAGAGAATTAATAAACACACCAGCCCATCTCTGCGCCAGTGGACACACACGCATACAGTTCACTAACCAATTTGTTAATGTTTAGCTTTTGGAATTATGTAACAAATGTGAACAATCAGACTGGTTAAGCTGGATTTGGTTGTCCCATGTAATTTTGTAGGTTCCCAGCTTCTATACTGATGCAGAGCGAAGATCAGTCATGGATGCTGCACAGATCGCAGGCCTAAACTGTCTTAGACTCATGAATGACACTACAGCAGGTAAGCCCCTTAATAAATATACTTATTGAAAATTGGGTCATCATTCACTCACTTTAATATCATTCTATAGCTTTAGTATTTTCTTCCATGGAACAAAAGTTTCGCAGAATATCCTGCTGTTTTCTACGGAGCCCCTTGTGGGACAGCTGTTTAGTGTTCCCTTAATTATATTGGGTTCCCACAATCATTATGTTTTTATTACCACAATTTTGGTTTTCCTTAAATATTAATATCATAAATAGAAAATTTGGTTGCTGTAGTAAAACAATGGTAAATTCTGTGGTTAATTGGTTTACTACAAATTCCATGGTTGAATGATTCTTGATTAAGTTTCATACAGGTTGGATAAAGATATTGCATTGGGAAGAGAACGCAAAACGTATAAAAAAATAATAATAATCCTTTCCTTTAATGGCACTGCACATTACGGTTGGACTCGCTTTACTTTTCTGAGCTTGCTTTTCCACTGCTGATTATAGTCTGATCATCACAGTTGCACCGCCTCTACTGCTGTGACATCATCCTAAACACGACACAAAACATTAAACAATAACACGACCACTAGCTGTTAGCTACTAGCTCATTGTGCTGCTTAAAGCAGTTGTTGCATGATAATTTTACAAAAGTGTAACCGTTAAATTGGCCTGGTTGTTTTAGAAGCAAGCTTCCAGTAGCTGGTCAGCTAAATAAAGTGAAGCTTTCAAGCAGAGTATAGAGTTAACGTTCCATCCTCCATTGTGGACTGCAGCTGTGGCTGAGTCCAGGGCACTCTCCCTCCCATTGCTTGCCGGTCTAAATGGCATCCGTTTGGTCGAACCACTTTTCCTTGATGGTTCTGTAGTCACTTAATAGTTTTTTTACTTTTCCCTACACTGTTGGTAGATCTGGTGTTATCAGTGTGCAGCCAACAGCTGAGACACTTCCTGAAAGATTTTCTTTGTTTTGCATCATTTCGTTGATCGCTACCAGGAACGTCTGCACCTCGTTTATTGCCCACGGCGTGGTTTGTGCGCAGCCATTTCTTTTTACAATTCGAAAAATCGTGAATAAATGGTACTGCTATCACTGTTGCTAAGTTTAAAACTAGTTGGTTGATGTTCCGTGTCGTCTTTCTGACCAATCAGTGATCTGCAGGGTTTTGACGTTACATTTAGTATCGGCTTTGCTCGCTTGGAACCTCGACCGAGGTGGTACTAAAAAAAGTATCAGGTACCAGTGGAAAACCCCCAAAAAGCTCCATAAGAGGCTCCATACTTTGCTGCACAAAAAAGTGGTTAATGAGTTGTGCTTTTAAGCTTCAAATAGGATTAATATAAAGCATATCAAATCACAGCGTTTTAGTGCGTACAAGTGCAAATGAGATCTGAGTGCTTCGACGGCTCTAATTCTTTGATGTAGACACAATTCAAAAGCATTGTGGTTTAATGTGTTCCACCTTTATTGCAGTTGCGTTGGCATATGGGATCTACAAGCAGGACCTGCCGGCCCCTGAAGAAAAGCCCAGAACTGTGGTGTTTGTAGATGTTGGCCATGCGAGTTACCAGGTCTCTGCGTGTGCCTTTAACAAGGGGAAGTTAAAGGTAAGGCTGTTTTTGTCTATTATTAAACAGTGTTATTATTGAAGGTGTCTGGTGGACATAACCCTAAATCAGCATAATTACACAGGACTTTTTTAACACTGACTTTAGTTTTGCACATTACTAATGTTTATTTCTTGTGTACCAAAACTTGGGACATAAATCCATAATATATATTGTTGATTGACTTCTGAAGGTTTTAGGTTCTGCATTTGACCATGAGCTGGGCGGTAAAGACTTTGATGAAGTGCTGGTCAAATACTTCTGTGAGGAATTCAGCCAGAAGTACAAGCTGGATGTGCGCTCTAAGCCCCGCGCCCTGGTGCGACTCTATCAGGAGTGCGAGAAGCTGAAAAAACTCATGAGTGCCAACTCCTCTGACCTGCCACTCAACATTGAATGCTTTATGAATGACATTGATGTCACTAGCAAACTCAACAGGTTAGTAACCACAGGCAACCACACTAACAGCATGCCAACAGCTAAATCCGGCACTAAGTGTCAACGGGGTAAATTAGACACAATGCTGCGAAGGGGAGACGTTTGTGTTTATCTTATGCATGTGTATTATAATGCAAGCGGGTCAGTCTTAAAAATACCACATCTAATAATATCTAAATGACTCTTGTTCCAGAGCCAAGTTTGAGGAGCTCTGCATGGGGCTGCTGGCCAAGGTGGAGGGTCCCCTGCGTAGCGTCATGGAACAGACCAGTGAGAACACATTCATTGTGTCAACCAGTGTTTCCTATAAAAATAAAAATTTAATGTAAAGAATAGTATACAACTTACATGTTTTATTGTTTTGTTTTTTTTACAAAGATTTTTTTTTTTTTTTTTTTTTTTTTTTTAGAGAGTGTGTATCTTTAACTACACGTTATCATAAAAATCTAGTCTGTTATTCAGATGTTAATTCAGTAACTGCTCTTGCAGATTCAGTGAGTAATAGACATTCAAATTAAATTTATGACATTTTTAAAGAAGTGGCTCATAAGTCATTTGTTTGCACATCAGACTACACTATTTTTCTTTAAATTATTTCGCGGTACCCACTGTTTTCATCTCATCACATTCAGTTCAGAATTTTTAAATAAAATACAATTTTGCTGTGGTGCTCTAAATTACATAGTGACGCAGGAAACACTGGACATACTTTTTCCTCTTGTCACTTGTTCTACTGAAACTTATGCTTTTTTCCCCTACACACAGAGCTGAAGAAAGAGGACATCTATGCGGTGGAGATCCTAGGCGGTGCCTCCAGAATTCCAGCCATTAAAGAGCGAATCAGCAAATTCTTCGGGAAGGAGCTGAGCACGACACTGAATGCGGACGAGGCTGTGGCCCGAGGATGTGCACTACAGGTCAGCACTGAAGTCACTTAATTGGCTATTCTGCCACTCATTTTTCCATTTGCAGGATGTGTTTGTCCACACCAGAGATGTTCAAGAGTCTTTGAAGTCCGAGTCTAGTCTTTCGTCTCGAGTCACTAAATGTTTAATCTTTTATTTATATATATATATATATGTGTTATTTTAAAGATAATTTTGTAAAAATCCAAATATCTTTACAGATCTTTATTGTAAAGGGTTTAAACAATGTTTTCCATGCTTATAAATGTTTTCCATGCACCATAAACAATTAATGAACATGCACCTGTGGATTGATCGTTAAGACACTAACAGCGTACAGACGTTAGGCAATTAATGTCACCGTTATAAAAACTTAGGACACTAAATTGAGAAGGTCACTAGTGACCTTCTCATACCTGCAAACTTGTTGCTTTTCGGCGAAAATCGCCGTTTTCTTGTTCAATTGGGTCATTTACGTGAATCGCGTAGAACCGGAGAGTTTTTTTATGGGGGGGGGTGGGTATGCTGCCCGCCCTTCATCTGCATGCCATGGAGGCTAGAATTGAGAAACATTATTGGATAATTCTTATAATTGACATTTCTCTGAGCCAATCGGAATCTTAGCACTTTTTCTCTTGGCCAATCGGAATCTTAGCACTTGCGTCAGAATCTTGAAGCACACAGCGTCAACCACGCGAGTCTGATGGAAACTCATAACGTGTAGGAATCGTATGTGAAATTCGAGGTAAGTCAAGCTTTTTGGAGCAAAAACAAAAGCTATTTGTTTGCTTGATTCAAGTAACGTTAGCTACCGCTTTTTATGTGATATAATTTACAATAATATTGTATTGTCTATGGGTGGAACGGTACATGTAAGTTATTCGTATTGAACCGAAACTGTACGGGTGTCACGGTTCGGTGCAGGAATTTGCACAGAGAATACAAGGGAAAAAAAATAAATAAAACTCTAGATAGCGATAAATTTAGCTCTATTCACGTTTGGTGTGAACGCAGCATAATAAACAGGCTGCGATGTCAAGATTGTAATGCTGTAGTGTGTGTGTGTGTGTGTGTGTGTGTGTGTGTGTGTGTGTGTGTGTGTGTGTGTGAGTGAGAGAGAGAGGCGCGCGGGCGCGTTCGAACATTGGAAACAAAAACATACTCCATCATTTTGTTAATGCAGGACATCATTCAAACTGCAAAGTGTTTACTTATTTGTGTACACTCGCAATCAAATACAACATTGTGCTTTTGTCACACTCTAAACTCTTGTCAAACTGTAACCTACAACTGTCACCCAACCAAAAACACACACACACAGTTTTAAAAGCAAAACATTATCCAACCCCATTTCAAAACAGTCTGTGGGTTCTATCTTTTGGACATTCATCATATCGCATTGGTTTTCATTTCTTGTCCTCAGAGCACTAATCTGTTTATTTTTAAGTTACACATTCTACGTTGCTTAAAAAAGAAAATCAAATGTGTTTTTAATGGTAGTATTATATTATACGGAAATCAATTATTTATAATTCAGATGAGAATAAAGTTAGGGTTAATTAAAATGAAGGAAAACAAATATATTGATCTGAAATACAGCAAATTAATTTTAAATTCATTCAGGTACAATTACCAAACATATCTCAAGGTCTTTTTATTAATTTTTATTAATAAACTAATTGTATAAAACTATTGTCAGTGCACTACAAATAAACTGGTTCTAAGCCTTTATTAATAAAACTCATTTAAAAAATACAAGGCTTAAGACAATGATAAAAATGCTATCTATATTTTTGTTTTGCTTTTCACTCCATTGTACCGAAATCGTACCGAACCGTGATGTATGAACCGAACCGTGACTTCTGTGTACCGTTCCACCCCTAGTATTGTCGTCATACCTATAAATTACATTAAGCTATGCTAAAAGTGGTATGAATGGTTTCCAAAACGGTACAAAACTATTGTTTTACTTGAGGGGAGGTGGAAAATGAGCTTAATTCCCCAAATGGTGGAATATCCCTGTAACGTTAGCTAGGCTTATCATTAGCAGGGTATCCAATCATCCATCCCCCCCCCCCCCCCTCCCGGCGATACTGTCACCTTTTTTACTCTGAGGAGTTTGCAGGTATGCCTTCTACTGACTCTGAAAAACACCAAAAGAAAGATGCCCATGGTCCCTGATCCTCTGCGTGAATGTGCCATAGGCATGCTTTATGTAGGCTTGAGGACTGCAGATGTGACCAGGGCAATAAATCCCAATATCCGTACTGTGAGACGCCTAAGACAGAACTACAGGGGGACAGGAAGGACAGCTGATTGTCCTTGCAGTGGTAGACCACATGTAAAAAAACACCTGCACAGGATCGGTACATCCAAATATCACACCTGTGGGACTGGTACAGGATGGTGAGTTACACCAGGAACACACAATCCCTCCATCAGTGCTCAGACTGTCTGCAATAGGCTGAGAGAGGCTGGACTGAGGGCTTGTAGGCCTGTTGTAAGACAGGTCCTTGCCAGAAATCACCGGCAACAACGTCGCCTATGGGCACAAATCCACCTTCACTGGACCAGACAGGACTGGCAAAAAGTGCTCTTCACTGACGAGTCACGGTTTGTCTCACCAAGGGTGATGGTCGGACTCGCATTTATCATCAATGGAATGAGCGTTACACTGAGGCCTACACTCTGGAGCGGGATCGATTTTGAGGTGGAGGGTCCGTCATGGTCTGGGGCGGTGTGTCAGCATCATCGGACTGAGCTTTTTGTCATTGCAGGCAATCTCAACGCTGTACGTTACAGGGAAGACATCCTCCTCCCTCATGTTGTACCCTTCCTGCAGGCTCATCCTGACATGACCCTCCAGTTTGACAATGCCACGGCCACACTGCTCATTCTGTGCATGATTTCCTGCAAGACAGGAATGTCAGTGTTCTGCCATGGCCAGTGAAGAGACCGGATCTCAATCCCATTGAGCACGTCTGGGACCTGTTGGATCGGAGGGTGAGGGCTAGGGCCATTCCCCCCAGAAATGTCCGGGAACTTGCAAGTGTCTTGGTGGAAGAGTGGGGTAACATCTCATAGCAAGAACAGGTAAATCTGGTGCAGTCCATGAGGAGGAGATGCACTGCAGAACTTAATGCAGCTGGTGGCCACATCAGATACTGACTGTTACTTTTGATTTAGTATCCCCTTTGTTCACGGACACATTATTCCATTTCTGTGAGTCACATGTCTGTGAAACTTGTTCAGTTTATGTCTTAGTTGTTGAATCTTTTTATGTTCCTACAAATATTTACACGTGTTAAGTTTGCTGAACATAAAAGCAGTTGAAAGTGAGAGGACGTTTCTTTTTTTTGCTGAGTTTATATTTACTGTACTAAAGCATAAAATTATCATATGTTATCAGAAACATTTATTTAGGAAACATGCCAAGTTGAAATATTGGTTTCTCCAAAATCAATGCTACAGCCAGTGTATTCTACTTTTGAAATGTTTGTTCCGGGCCAGAATTTCAAACAACGTGCGCTGCAGCCATGGAAGCCAGCAATACATCTAGCTAACATTGACAAAGTTATATAAATTCCACATGAACTGGTTTAATAAGACGGCCCATATAAGCTGGTTTACAAGCCCAAAGCTGGCCTCACACTAGCAGACTCCAAACAATTCGATTTTTGCCAAGATATTTTGGTGAGATCTCTTTCTTCAGTCGGAGGTATGTTACACTTGCGATACAAAAACGTGGAGGTGTGACACATAACGACTGAAGACTTCAGTAAAAGTAGAAGCTCGTCTCACACCTACTGACTGGCGATTATGTAAATGAAGCATGCATCTTAAAATCGCTGGAAAAATCGTCTAGTGTGATTGCGGCTTAGCTGAGGCTGATTCCCTTGAAGCCTCATTTGTAACATTTGCATGATTGTTCTTGTATTTGATTAATACTCTGTCTCATTCTCTTCAATCAGATGATGAATATGGATTGTATTTTTCTGTCACTGCTCAGAATAACAACATCTAGTGTCTTCTATTAATGCAAATATACTCACAATGTATGTTTGTTCTTCCTCAGTGTGCGATTCTGTCACCTGCCTTTAAAGTGCGTGAGTTTTCCATCACTGACGTGGTCCCGTACTCCATCTCTCTAAAATGGAACTCTGCGGCTGACGAAGGCATTAGGTGTGTTCTTGATGTCTCTATGAGCATTGATAAAGTCTGTTTTAAAGTTCACTTTTTTAATGGTCACATTATATGGTCTTTCACTACAGTGATTGTGAAGTATTCCAAAAGAATCATGCAGCACCCTTCTCTAAAGTGTTGACTTTCTACCGGAGGGAGCCTTTCACTTTGGAGGCCTACTACAACAATCCAAAAGAGCTGCCGTATCCCGATCCTACCATAGGTATGTTGGTATGATATTTAACTTCTCTCCTTTGCTGTGCTTAACTGGAGATATTCCATGTCAAATTAACTAAATTTCAGAAACTTCCCTGGCTGAATTGTAGTATTTTGGCAATACTTATTCTAAAGAAAGATAAAAGTGAGCTTTGCAGATGTATGTTTTATTAAATAAAAAGTTCACTAACAGAAGAGCCACATGTGTCACTTAGGGATGTACAGTTTCACTGTTTACCTTGGTTTTAAAACATACAGTCTTCATAACGTTGACATCTCATTCAAGGTATTGCATGAATATAAAGTCCTTTTTTTAAATCCAAATCAGTGCAATTAAGACAAAAGTTTCTTAAATTGCCATTTTTAAGGCGACACGTGTGTCGCAGGTGCAGCGCGCATACATGTTGGAGACTGAACCTTTATTTTTCCCATCAAAGCAGTTGAGATTTGTGGTGTGGTAATACTTTGGGTATGTTAAAGACCCACAAGGCATCGTCTATGGTACCCAGTTTGTCAGGTTAGTCGCAAGAAAGTGTCTGCTCAGACAGGAAACACTTCAAATCTGAAGCACTATCTCCGCAAGAATCATCCCACAAAATGTAAGCGAAAATACAGTATATAGGATGGTAAATGAAAGTCCTCATTTCATAACAACTCCTGAAACAAAATGGTGTTACATGATTTATTGGTAGGCTGACTAACATTTATGTTTGTGCTTTGTCACACTCACAAATGCAGAAACGCACTGAATGCTATGATGGGCTGACGTTTCATGCGTTTATTTGCTTAAGTGTAGCGCAACAGTAGGCCTACAATATGTGTAATACTACTACTAATAATCATGTTTTATTTGTTAAGTGCTAAATAGGGTTTACAAAGTATTTTAGGCATACAGGAAATTATACTGTAGCAGAAAATACACAGTACTAGAAAAAACACCAATAAATAAAAAGCAAATGAATAATCTCTTATTTTTCATTACTTATATTTTGTTTATTCTTTAAAAAAAGAATAAAGCAACCAATTATTGAATTAAATCCATATATCCCCTTACGCCCACATATAAGCTTTCCTCATATTGCTTTTTTCTATGTGCAGTAATACATTTTGCACTTTAGTCTAAAAAGGTAGGCCTTCTGAACAACAGAAGGATTTAGGGTTGCAACTAATCACTATTTTGATTAGATTAATGCATTGAAGTCATATCATAGTACATATTGCAAACCTGACAATATGCTTATCGTGATAAATGTTATTTGATCTATCATGCAGCCCTAGTAGAAATACTTAATTCTGAACTTGACCATCAGGCTCCATATACCAGTCAAAAAGCTTCCTTAAATGTCTGTTCCGGCAGTGTTTCAGGAGGAGGTTAATCCTCCACAATCAACCACATAATGGAAGTTGGTTTGGGAATGCTGTTTCATGTTGTGTTATTCATAGTAATTCTTGCCTGCCCTCAGGCCAGTTCAACATCCAGAAAGTGGTGCCTCAGCCATCAGGTGAGAGCTCGAAGGTGAAGGTGAAGGTCCGTGTGAATGTGCACGGGGTCTTCAGCGTGTCCAGCGCCTCTCTGGTTGAGGTCCTGAAATCTGCTGAAGGAGAAGAGCCCATGGAGACGGAGACTACTGCCAAGGAGGATGAGGTAAAGACATCTCTGCAATAACACAATGACTAATGGTTGTTTTTTTTTTAAACATGGTTTATGCTCCACACTAGTGATCGACCGATGTGAGAGCAGGATGGCAGAGAGGCCGATATAATGCCAAAAATTCAGTTCACTTATTTAACATAATATTTACTCAAAAAGTAAAAAAGAATAAGATTTGGTGTGTTTTAGATTGTAGATAGCAACTTCTGGTTTCTGATTTGTCATCAAATATTTAAAACACAAAAAATTGCTATATGCAAATTCAGCCATTTGCTAACTTCAGTCACTCACACTCTCTCCATCCTCTGTGTCTACAAACCAATACAAGCAAAGTGATTGATAGCCAGAGAGAATTTCCCCTGACACTTTTTTTTACATTTGTTGTGATTTCTCAGGACAGCTTTTTTCATATCAGGTAGTGGAGAAATGTTATGCATGGTATTTAAAATAAAGACTACAGATATTTGTCCATTTCTGCACAACAAAGACACAGAAGTGGGTAGACAAAGGGGTTTGATTTGACTAGGGATGTTAATGAATTTATCAATGATCGATTATTGGTCGTTAATAATTTGATTAAGCTTATCGATCGCTGATTAATTTATTTGAGCTCAAATGTTTTCATAATCATGCCAGCAGATACAGAAAAGACTCTTTATACTGTCATTCGCTGCTGTAGGGCGTACTGCCACTAGCATGCTTTCTTGTCCTGTCCAAAACACAGAATAAAAAAACGCAGAACCGCATCCTTTACTTCCTTTTACTTCGTTTACTGCATAAATTGTGGTAGTGTGTAAAGTAGAACATGAAAACAAGCACTGTTTATTCACACTAGTGTAGAGGTTATTGTGTACTGTATTCACACATGTTATTATTTGACTTCATTTCTAAATAAAAAGTTGTGAAATATCCCACGATCTACGTGAACTTTTAATTAACTCAAATGTGTATCTTTTTTTTAACAGGTAAATTCATGTAAATTAATTAAAACACAGCCTGAGTGTAATGAACTGAAAATATATTGAAGCATTAATTTACCCAAAAGGGACAATTTGCATCACTTACTCCCAGATGTGTATGACTTTCTTTTGCAGAACACAAACAAAGATTTTTAGAAGAATATTTCAGATCTGTTGGTCCTTTTAATGTAAGTGAATGGTGACCAGAATTTTGAGGCCCCAAAAAGAACATAAAGATAGTGTAAAAGTAATCCATAGAACTCATGTGGTTTAATCCATATCTTAAGAAAGGATATTATAGTTGTGGGTGAGAAACAGATCAGTATTTAAGCCCTAAGAGTCTTATGGATTACTTTTTTATGCCTTCATTCACTCTTTATACCTTCAAACTTCTGGTCATCATTCATTTGCACTGTGATGACCTACAGAGCTGAGATATTCTTCTAAAATCTTGGATGAACTATCCCTTTAAGTGGAAAATACCAATATTTGCATTTCTTAAGTGTATTTATTTAAATTATATTTAATCAGTAGGCCACATGCACATACTTCAGTTTCATGTTTTCACGGTTCCTCCTAAAATAAGGAATTTTTCTCAATGTTTTTCAAGTTTGCATTAGAACGCTTGGTCAGTCAAAAATCAAACTTTGTATAAAAAAATTTTTTTTTTAAGAAAAATATGCATCTTGTATTTTTTTTTTTTTTATGTTTTAATTAGGGATGCACCGAAATTTCGGCCGCCGAAAATTTTCGTCCGAAAATGGCACTTTTGTTTTTTGTCCGAAAGAGAAAAAAGGCTGAAAATATATACCTCCTCGCCCCGCCCCTCAGTGCTCAGATTTCATTCTGGATCGATCTAGCCCTTATCACGGCACTAACAAACAAAGGCGATCATGTCAGCGGTGTGGAAATTCTTCAAGGTTTCTGATAAGGAAATCAAATTTGCCATCTGCAGTGTTTGTTCAGCAGAACATTCAAGATATATATATATATATATATATATATATATATATATATATAAACAGAGTACAGCAAGAGATTCTACAGGAAAGCGCCCCGATCCACAGCAGTGCCACAACTAGCACAGCTACACCACAACTTGAGACGTATCTAGCTGATCTACACCAGAAGCGACAATCCCCTTGACTACGGTCGCATAAACAAAGACCGCTTTCCTTTGCTTGCATGGATTGCGCACAGGTATTTATCTGCCCAAGCACCAGCACAGAGAGTGAGAGACTGTTCAGTGCAGCATCTCATGTTCTTGAAGAGAAACCTGTTACTTGTACTTAAATAGAAAGCGGTCCAATATGATGTGTATAGCAGTTACATTACACTTGTTCTTCACTCGAGGATACATCTGTCGTTTACAGTTGCGGTTGGATTTAGTTCAATTACTGCTGTTTTGCACAATCATTATATATTATAGTTCTATATAGATCAGTGGAATAGAGGCCCTCTGCCATTCTGTGTTCTGTCTTTTTTGTTTATTAAAATTACTGTTGCATATTAAACTTTTTGAAAGATGCTAGCTAAGTTCATTACTTGACTGTTGTTTTGCATATAATAGTTTTCTAAAACTTTACATTATTTGGATAATTGTTAATAAAATCTGTAAAATTAGATTTTTACTGAACTGAATGAAGAATAATATTTAATATAGTTTTAATGTATTTTTTTGTCCAATTTTGGTGTTACTTTCAATAAAAGTGTGATTTATTTTATTGGTTTGTAGTTTTTCAATTCAGATTCATTAAATTTATTAAATTAATGAAAACAGTATAATATTAATACAATTACACGTAAAAAAAAAAAAAAGTACATTTGTTTTTCGGTTTGTTTTCGGCCAAGTGCATCCTGGATTTTCGGTTTCGGACCAGAATTTTAATTTTGGTGCATCCCTAGTTTTAATAGCTTTACCATTTACAGTTTTTGTTATTGATTAATCAATTATCATTCATTAATATTATATATTATCAATTTAAGAAAATTTCTTACAATTTGAAACCGTAGTTTTGACTTATTTATTGCATACATTTGTTTTGTGTTTGTATTTATCATAATTAATTACCATGACAAAGATTTAACCTTTAGTGAAGTATTTGTTACTTCATTGACCACAAAGTTAGTAATAAGATTTATGAACATTTATCATATTTGTCCCCAAAATATCAAGCTGCAAGAGGATCAAGAAGTACAGAAGACTCAAGCTGATGATCAGAAAGAAAATGCTGACAAGAAATCAGACACTGAAGACATGGAGGTGTGTGTATACACTTGCACACCGACACAAAACATAGTATTTAAAGGTGCACTGTGACAGGACTCAGGTCAGTCTCAAGGGAAAATGAGGAAGCGGAAACCAGCTTACAGTCTTTAGCTTCATTTATTACAGGTCGCTTTCCAGCACACACACTCAAACCAAACACTCCGTTGCTCAATAATCAACGTAAATGTTCTCTTAGAAAGAGACAGTGTCGTCTCAGGACTCTAGGTCCTTTCTCTCCTCCAATGCGGCCCTGGCTGCTCCTTTATCTCCCTACAGCTCTCACTGTAACACAAAAAAGCTGTCAGAGATTATTTCCCACAGGTGATAATCCTGTCTTCTCCCGAACTTGCTCTCCATTTACAAACTGGCGCTTGACCACACCCCACCACCACATGCACTTAGTAATTTTGTTTGTTGCACTGGCCAATATGGCAGTCATTTTAGAATTATACTGACACTTCGTGGTATTAATGCAGCATTATGCATTATCACGTTTTCAGTTGCTTATGCCATTGTAGAAATGTGCTTTTCACAGTAACCCATGATTAATTTATTCCACAAGTGAAAGCAAACTTTACATTCTGCTTTACAATGTTGCTTTTTGTTAGAGTGAAAGGAGAGTGCATCTTTAAATAAATGATGCCAGTTTGTAGTGCAGTACCATCCAAAATTGCCATATTCCAGCTTTGTAGCCTAACGAGTTACACTGATCATAAACCCCTGCACTCTCTACAATACCCGTTGTTTAATGCTGTTTAAAGTAAAATGGATAATTCACTGTGACTTCAAACTATTTCAGACTTCAACAGAAGAACACAAACAGGGAGAGAAGAAGAATGACCAGACTTCACAAGCCAAGAAAGCCAAAGTGAAGACCAAGACAGTGGAGTTGCCCATCAAGAACAGCCTGCGCTGGCAGCTGGCCAATGACATGCTTAATCTGTTTGTGGAGAATGAGGTACTGTACATCCATCAAGAAATATGACTGCACCGTAGTGATTGACTACTGATTGTTACACGGTAGAAGAAATAGAGAATGATTTGTCCCTGTTTGTGGATTTATATTTGTCTATGCGGTGTTAAGTTATTGCTACTTTTAGGTCTATACTGTTAAAGGAATATTACAGGTTCAATACAAGTTAAGCTCAATCGACAGCATTTGTGGCATAATGTTTATTACCACAAAAGATAATTTAAACTCTTCCCTTGTTTATTTTGTACATAAGAACTAATTATACATGTAAACACAACAATGACTTAAGGTTTGCGTAGCATGCAGACATGATTTTAGTTATGAGATTTCACAGAATGAGTTTCATTCTGGGTCATTTGAGTCATCATTGAGTCTGTTTCATGTATTTGGTGCCATCTCCTGGTGGCCATATGCAATTGGTGATTACATGTCTCTCTGCCCAAATATGGAGGACTATCACCACCAGTTGGAGCAATCTGAATACAATCTGATTTGTTTATTGTTCAATGATGCTACATCATTATCTGATCCAGGAAAGCTAACGTGTTTCCAGCCAAATTGCAAGATGCCAGATAGTGTGTGTGTGTGTGTGTGTGTGCGTGCTTGTTTGATGGATAATCACCTCCTGTAGTAATGCCGCGATGTTCTGTTCATTTCTGCTTATATGTGAAAAAGTGGCATATCAGCAACACCTGTTCACATTTAACTAGGCTATTACTCACTATATATTTGTCTATGTGTAAAACATATAGGCTGGTTGTATTCTCTTTTGAGAGCTTTCCAGTGACATATGACACATGGCTGTTTGATCAGTTTGATGTTTTTACTGATTACAATAAAATGTGCTGTGCATAATTAATTATCAAAATGGAACACTTCTGAGTTGTCTGCAAATTTCAAAGCACTTGTTCAGGGTAAATTGTTCCATTGTAAGTGCCTTACTGTAACAAGATTTTTAGGTAAGAAACGTTTTTGTGATATTATGGCTCAAATGCTATCGAATGAGCTTAAATTGTATTAAACCTGGAACATTGCTTTTAAATAATTTATTTACATTTAATACTTTAACCATCACTCACATTTTCTTCTAAAAATGTAAAAGTCTAATGTATGTTAATCATTTGTTCCTAAAAGCCGGTGATTTGCTCTAGAAATTGCATGTCCACTCAGTTGTATTTGAAAACATACTGACTTTTTCAACATAATTGCATCAGTGCATTTTATTACCTACTATTTTAAACTTAAATAACACAAGTCAGCCTTGTCTGCCATTCTAGTTTCCTCTCCCAGGTGCCTTTTCTGTATTTGGTTCCTGACATTAGGTGTTTGTGTTCTCATGTACAGGGGAAGATGTTCATGCAGGATAAGCTGGAGAAAGAAAGGAATGATGCCAAGAACTTTGTGGAGGAGTATGTTTATGAAATGAGAGACAGACTGCATGGAGTGCTGAAGGACTTTGTAAATGAGGCTGTAAGTGTCCAAAAGTCGGTTGCTTTTATCCATACAGATAACAAGTGAGGGGTTTCAATGAATATACCATGTTTTTCAGGACCGAGATTCCTTCTCCTTAAAACTGGAGGACACAGAAATCTGGTTATATGAAGAAGGAGAGGACCAGCAAAAGCAAGTGTACATTGACAAACTGGCAGAGTTGAAGGTAAATATGCATGCAGCACCGATTTGTTTAAATTTGATACTGCTATCATTTAAACGTATAAATTAACAAATGATTAAACAAAACAACCCTTTGCTCACAGAAACTGGGCGAGCCTATTCAGAGCAGATATATTGAGGCTGAAGAGCGACCAAAAGCTTTAGAGGAGCTCGGAAGGCAAATCCAGCAGTACATGAAAATCGTAGAAGCTTATAAGGCCAAGGTAACATTCAGTCATTTAATTTGAAAGCAGCTAAAATCTAAATACAATTTGCATTAACTTCCTGTTATCTCTAAACTTAGGATGAGCTGTATGATCATTTGGAAGAGCTGGAGGTCATGAAAGTGGAGAAGCAAGTGAATGAAGCCATGACCTGGATGAACAACAAAATGAACCTGCAGAGCAAACAGAGTCTCAGCCAGGACCCAGTGGTGAAAGCCCAAGAGATTGAGGCCAAAACAAGGGTACAAACTTGAATTAATAGTAATGTATTTTGTTTTTCATATAGTTCTAAAATAAACAAGTCACAAGATCAAATAAAAGCTCTCATTCTCAGGGACAACACCAATGTTTTTCTAAAAAGTCATGGAGGGAAATGTGGTCTCTGTAAAGAATGTCTCACGTCTGCTCCGATCAGTGCTTTTGTAAGCCCCGAATAGCCACAAAAATGAATTAGCTCTTACCTTTGGCTGTTTCCCTCAAAATTGACACAGATGTGTATGACTGACTTCTGTTGAACACAAACTAAGATTTTTTACAAGAATGTTCATGTATTTCCTACTGAAATATGAAGTTGTGGCAGAACTCGTTGAACAGTCGGTGCCTTTTTTAAAATGGCCAATAGGTTTTAGTTTACATCGCAGCCCAAAGCAACACACATCTGATGCTTATGTCGGAGAGAGCTGGGAAAGTGATCTACCGAAGTCTGACCGCTTTTCCACTGATTTGCCTTGAGGACCGAAAGATCTTAAAACATTATGCGATTTTTATTGGAAAATATGTTTGGAAAAACCCTACAGTATGGATTGTGCTCACTTCAAAGTGCCCTGCAAAGTCATGATCTTCGCCAGTTAGAACACAGCCAGATGCGCTGATTAGATGTATGATGGGTTCTCATTCTAGAAAGCATTTGATTGGACAAAATAAATGCAGTAAGTTGCATCTGGGTCTGTTAAGCCATTTGAATTTTGGAAATGTTTAGAAGTAAACTAAAATAGAAATGGCCTTAAAGCTCATAGATAAGGACTAAAAGCAGCAGACTTTAATTTTGATTTGAATGGATCTTTAAAATGGTAATGTTATTTATTATACCTACCGTATGTTCACCTTGTCTACATGTTTATCCCATACAGGAGCTGTATTCTGCTTGCAATCATATTGTCTCCAAACCTAAGCCCAAAGTGGATCCTCCCAAAGAGGAGAAGGCAGCTGAACAGAATGGCCCTGTTAATGGACAGGAGGGCTCAGAGGCCCAACCGGGCTGCCCAGAAAAGGGCAAAGTCACCACAGAGGCCAAGCTTCCCGAAATGGACATTGACTAAGTTAGCATGGCCCGCTCATCTCCTCTCTCCACCCCAGCTTCTAGCCTATCTCATGCCTCTTAAATGCTTCGGTTTTGGATTCAGATAAAAAATCAGAAGCATTCAAACAAAAAGCATCTCAACCTGATTGATTTGTTGACACTGCCTGCCTACTCCAGCAAATATGCTCTTGCAGTTGGTGGCGTGTTTGGTTTTTTGCTATCTATAAAAGATACATAGACAGGTGGGTTTTTTTTCTTTCTATCTTTTTGTCTGTTTTCATCAAGTTGGAAAAAATGTACAGGATGTAAACCTGTTCTTTATTGCTTTAAAACATCTACAGTTCTGGTTTCTTTGAAGGCTGAAGGAATTATAAAGAGGGATAAACTGGGAGAACTACATACCTAGAAACTTTTTTTTTATAGCCATTATACGTCTTATGTTCTATTTTTTTTTGCTAAGTTTATTGGTTTTGAAGTTTTCATGCTTCTAAATTAACTTCATATGGTTTTTATTTCAATCTGAAAATCCAAAATGTTTTTCCAAACACCAGATTTATGCAAAGAAGCACTTAAAGAGAAACCGCAATGATTGCAGAAGGAACTATTCTAATGATGGAGTAAACTGCACTGTATGTTGAAATAGAGTTGAGTTACTGTTATGCAGTATTTCATTGTAAAAGGTGCATTGTTTTGTGGCTATGGCCTATGTGGGGTCACTTTCAGGTAAAAACCCTGGAGTTTGTTTTTGTTTCTTTTTCTACTCTGCAACCAGTGTGAATGGTGGTGACTAATTTGGTGTCCATTCCAGTCACAAATAATGATGTTAATTATATAATAAACCATTAACTTTGGTATACAAAATGAATTTATTTGAATGTTGTTTATAACACTGCTCCTTGGACCATGTGTTAGAGGCACAAATAAGGGTGTCTTACAATTCTTTATGGGGTTAAAGGTCGAAAAGATGTACATACTGGTATCTGTCTTTTAAATAAAATAATTTGGAGGTATTTTAAAGTTGCAATTTGAGCCATTTTAATTTATGAATGTGAAATGGTCCAAACTGTAGACATGTTTTGCAAAAAAGATCTGATTATAATTTTACCGATATGTGTTTATTACAATTTTATGCACGATGGCATGAAATAATGCACTGATTCAAACAAATTAATATAAAGCAGGTATAAGCATTCATCTGTAGGTCCAGAACTTTACAATAAGGCCACTGTCTTTATGTTTTACTGGGTCCATAGGACTGAATGTGAGATTGAAGTGAACGGCGAACTGAACTGATAATATTCTTACGTGACTTGGAATAAAGAGTGACATTGTAAAGCATATTTATTTGATGTTTCTTGTTAAAGAAATTGTTAAATGATACCATAATTTGAATGAAAACCACAGAGACTGAATCAGAATCAAGGCAGTATTATTTGATAGTGATCACACACCTGATAACATTAGTGTAAGTGAATATCACTGCTTATAAGGTCTCAACACACACTATGATACTGTGAACTCTTTATTTACTATCACCTGTATTAAAGGGATAGTTCACCCAAATATGAAAATTCTCTTATCATTTACGCACCCTCATGCCATCCCAGATGTGTATGACTTTCTTCTGCTGAACACAAATTTGTTTAGAAGAATATTTCAGCTCTGTTAGGTCCATACAATGAATAGTGACCAGAACTTTGAAGGACCCAAAAGACTCCAGTAGTTATATTCAGAACGTATATAATAGGTGTGGGTGAGAAACTGATCAATATTTAATGATTTTTTTTTTTTTTACTATAATTATCCACTTTTGCTTGCTTTGTTTTGCAATTCATATTTTTAATGCATATCGCCACCTGCTGGGCAAGGAGGAGAGTTTATAGTAAAAAAGGACTGAACGATTGGCTGTGTTCAAAACTAGGAAAATGCTGCCTCCAGAGGCTGTATACGGGGTAGACAGTGATCAAGGCATGTCTGAATCCAATGTTCTAATCACATCCTTTCTACTGAGATACCTTCATCTGATCGATTTTTGAAGGTAGCATAGGTGCATCAGTCGCTGCATATGAACTCTTACAATCCTGTGTGTGTGCAGATCCACAGTGGTTGAGCTAAAGAAAAAAATGGTGGCCAAAGAGGCAGTTGATAGCCAGTTTTTGTATAAATGTACGTTTTTCCCCAACTTTTGATTACATTTCTAGCTAAAAAATAGTATTGTAGTTAATTAATGTATGCTGGGTTATCGCCAAAACTCTCTTGATTTTGTTCTAAATTATTAGACCTTTAGTGGTTCGGTTGGACTGAATGCATGCTGATATCCTAGCAACGATGTGACGTAGCGTTGCCTAGGAAGCCTGTCTGAAACCAGTTTCCAGAGGTACCTTCATACACAAACGCTGTCTTTTAAATCATTGACGGATAGGTCATGAGGCAACAGCACTGATCTGTTTCTCACACACACTTATCTTATCGCTCCTCAAGATATGGTTTTTACCACTGGAGTTGTGAGGGTTACTTTTATGCTGCGCTTATGTGCTTTTTGGACCTTTAAAGGTCTAGCCAACGTTGTTTCATACGGAGAGGAAATTGCTCATTAATATTAATTACGTACCGAAGTTCGGACAGCTTGACAGAACGACGTTTGTAAACTCACATTCGCGTGAAAGTCTTTTAGTCAAATAATGGTAACCACAGACATTATTTTACTCACTAATTGAAAACTGCTGTTCTAAAAACCTACTATGAAATTCCCTATAAAATGTATGGCTCCAAACTGCTAATTATCTTCCAGGTTTAATGGCTACAATTGAACACTTCTACCAGAGCCATTCTATCAATGAGTCGACTGAGCGACACAATGCATTACACGCGGCTAGAAATTCTATCATCTGCGAGGAGATCAGAGGCGGATATGTTTCAGTGTGCTGAATAAACTGGTTTAGTGAGGAAACAGCTCATCACTTAATCATCTGACCGCTTGTCCGCTAATCTTTAACATGTTTTACACCAAAAATCATTTTGGAATTAACTATGTGTGGAGTTTACTACGATAAAATTTATGTTTTATAAGAGAAGACGCTGACAATTTTGCGACAGATTGATGTCAATTAACGGCTCTCCCGGTTAATTTGTATGGTGTACGCAAATGGTGACGTACTCTCGTAACACGCTTGTTGACTAAACACGTGTGCGTTTGCTCATGAATATTAACAGTTACGTAACTGGATGTTCCTTGAAATAACATAGCAACGCAAGCATGGAAATATTAATATTCATGAGCTAAATTCAGTGATTGGTTCAGATTTGGTTCCGCATGTGACTGTCAAACGCCAGACTGAAGCTCCTCCCCCTGTGTGGCCTGCAGTGCGGCGACTCCTGCTGCTGTGTGCCGTACATCTTTGGCACAGAGCAAGGTAAGTGTTTTATAAGCTGTCACATTCATATAATATAAAATAATTAAATAACTGAACAGAATAATTAGTCAGTCCGGCATTAAAGCCGTAGGCTACGTGTCGTTATACATAAGTTTCGTAAAATAACTAGACCCCAGTGAGTTTGACAGAGGGTAGCACGGTAGCTAACATTGGTTAAGTGTGTTGGGGAACGTGTTGTTTTAGTTTATTAGACCAGCCATTTGTAGAAGAAGCTTTGGTGTGAGGCTGGTTGTGTTGATTTCCCCGCAGAAATTCCTGCTATAGAGGTCTAAGCTCTCATTTTACTATTATTGTAGGGCTTACGTCCATCAATTTAGTAAGTTCAACAACCTCAACACGGGAATAATTCACTCAGAAATGGAAAGTCTGTCATTATTTGCTTACCCTAGTGCCGTTCTAAACCCGAATGTGTTTATTTCCCCTGTATCATTTCTAAAAGAAACTCCAAAAACAGGTTTGTAACGACATGACATGAGAGTGAGAAGAATAATTTATAGGTTAACTTTTCCTTCAACATTCAACTTGTTGATAGTTAATAAATATTACATTTCAGACTTGTTTTTACTCTGTTGACCGTTTTATACTGGCTCATGTACCGTGATATGTACATTGATTATGTTGTCTTGCATCAGGTGTACAGCGATTGAGTGACATTATATCTTTTGGGGTCATAATTTGGCTGAATTTCCAATTAAAAACTACACTACCCATTATCCTGAAGAGAGATCCACCAATCAGAGAAATTGGTCTCTCCACTATTTGTATCTACATTCATATTTTACAGTAAACTTAAAATCTCATATTTATATTTGTAATGAATGACAAAGTCAATAGTTTTATATTGTACCATCTTGTACCATTTGTTTATTATTATTAACTGACAGCATTCACAATGCTTCATGGGATGAGTTGAACATTTCCAAATAAATCCCCACTTACTAAAAGCACGAAAAAAGTTTGAACTAATATAACTAGCCAATTTGGTTAAAATTTAACAACACTTCTGATTCTTTATTGATTTCAGGAATGTTCAAATGTCGGACGACCAGGAAGCCCAAGAAGATGAACTGCTGGCTCTAGCGAGCATATATGATGAAGAAGAGTTTCGCAGGGCAGAATCAGGACAGGAGGGTGAGATCCATCTGTGCCTTGAACTTCCTCCAAACTTCAAACTGATAGTCAAGGGTGAGATTACATTAGTGGTATTCAAACAAAGTACTAGCAGTTTCTCCATAGTATTTATGAGCATATGGTGTGTGCATATATTTTACAGGGCAGAAATCCACAGAGTGTTGTATATCATTTCTACCCCCCTTGGTTCTGAGTTTTGAACTCCTTGCTGATTATCCATCATCATCACCTCCAGTCTTTACTCTAAGCTCCAAATGGCTCACAAGAGTCCAGGTATGTCCTGTTTATTCATGTCTGATTTGTGTTTTCAATGTTAAAATGCAATGTCCCAATTCATTCTTCCACTCTCACTCATCAGATCGCTGCTCTTTGCAAGAGACTGGACGAGCTTTGGGAGGAGAACCAGGGCAGTGTGGTTCTTTTTACCTGGATCCAGTTCCTAAAGGAAGAGACTCTGGAATTCTTGGGCATCCAGTCTCCACTGGAGATCCAAAGCATTGGTGACAAGCTGCAGTGTGAATCTGTCCAGAAGCAAGCAGCAGATGCTGGTGAAGAAAAGAGTAAGCTTCAAGAGTTAGACCCAAGAGCTGTTCAAGAAGTCAGCCCTCGTACAGACATCTTAAAGCAGCTGCTAGATTTTGATGAAGTTCAGAAACAGAAGGTGTTTGATGGGAAGGTCTTCTGTTGTGGGATCTGCTTCTCTGAGAAGCTGGGCTCAAACTGTTTGCTCTTTAAAGAGTGTCAGCATGTCTACTGCAAGACCTGCATGAAGGAATACTTTGAGATCCAGATCAGAGACGGCAATGTCCAGTGCCTTAACTGCCCTGAGCCAAAGTGTACTTCCATAGCCACTCCAACACAGGTAATTATTTTGTGTATTTGTAATTCATTGGTGTGGGTTGCAGTGTTGCCAACTATTTTCAATGGAAAGTAGCTAAAGCCTGCTCGAAAAGTAGCTAAATGTCGCCAGATGACGTCATCGCGTCGTATTTGCATTCTGCCTAATTTGTCGGTACTGTAGCCTACTTCAGTTTATAATAACGGTTATCTCCCCTAAACCGTGCTCATACTGTTTTTATGTAAGTATATAGCCGAAAAACGGTCAAATTAAATGTTTTGAATTAAAACAAAGGAGAAGGCAGCTGATATGTGATCACTGATTGGTTCCTGCTAACACAGCGTGCACATGCGCAGCTCATTCATGTCTATGTCCGCTGGCGTGCAGTCAACGGAATGTGCTGCTCCTCTCAGCCGCTCACTGAACAGAGCAGACGCAGCGGGGAAGTAAGACCTCACGCTTGCAGTACTGGCGATATATTGAATTTGGAAAGTTGCTAAGGTTTGTCCAAAAAGTCACTAGATTTGTCGCTAGTCGCTTTTTTGAAAAAATGTCGCAAAAGGGGTCTGAAAAGTCGCTAAAAATAGCGACAAAGTCGCTAAGTTGGCAACAATGGTGGGTTGTGTTCATTCGAACCACTTTTAAACTATTCAAATGTTGTCCACAGCCTGATAAAAACTCTAAATGAGTGGGAAATGACCATTACTTTTTCCACCATGATTTCAGACATTCCCCCCATTCACACACTTTCCATTAACAAAGCTAGACTTGCCATAATCTAAAAAGACCTCTAAAGGTGTGGTCACATTTACATTTTTCATGGCAAAATTCCGTTGGTGAAGAAGTCATGGACGGATATTGAGCGTGTGTGAAACAAGCAAAAAACGTATTGCCAAGCAGCCTATTTTTAATGCTAGACTATAAACTCTGGGAGACTGAAGGTAAAAAGAAACTCCCCACTAAAATAATATCTTAGTCCATTGTGAATATTCAGTGTACAAAGCACCACCCACATAGAGGTCACTGCCAAACCAAGCAACTTCCTATTGGTCAAAGTGGCGAATTCGCCTATCAAAGTTCACCAAACTTGAACTCCACATGAAATCCATGAGGGGAAATCCTTCGCCACTGGAAGTCCATTGCGAGGATAATCATTAAGATCACAGTATTTCACCCACAGAATTTCGCTGTGCAAAGGTAAATTTGACCACGCCTTGATGCTGCATTGTGTATTCTAAATCATTTTATTTAAGTTGGCATCATAACATTTTTGTGTTAACATAAAAACACAAAGTTTTTTCTCCGATTTCTTCCCCAATTTGGAATGCCCAATTCCTAATCCGCCTAGGTCCTCGTAGTGGCATAGTGACACCTCAATCTGGGTGGTGGAGGACAAATCTCAGTTGCCTCCACCTCTGCGACGGCAATCCGGACATCTTATCACGTGGCTTGTTGAGCGTGTTACCACGGAGACCTAGCGTGTGTGGAGGCTCACGCAATTCTCTGGGGCATCCATGCACAACAAGCCACGTGCCCCACCGAGAGCTAGAACCACATTATAGCGACCACGAGGAGGTTAACCCAACAGGACTCTACCCACCCTAGCAACCGTGCCAATTGGTTGCTTAGGAAGCCTGATTGGAGTCACTCAGCACGCTCTGGATTCGAATTTGCGACTCCAGGTTTGGTAGTCATCGTCTTTACTTGCTGAGCTACCCAGGCCCCCCCTAAAGTAGATTATCATGTTTAAAATATATTAAATGAAGTAAAAACATGGAAAATCTTCTTAAGGGATTGATAAAACTGTTGCAAAAGAACACAATCGATAGCGAGAGAATGCAAAAACGTATTGTGATGGAATGCAGACAATTGCTAGGAATGCATTACATCCAATATATGTAATGGGCAAGATACAAGGATTACCATAAATATGAAACCAGATACAATGTAATTCATGCAAGTGTAATGTCATTTATTTATACAGTCACATATCTGGTTCACATTACATCTGTCAAACCTTAAATAGCTTCAGTTAAGTGTTGGTCAGAGTGTGAAGTCCATATTCCAAGTTTTAAGCGAAACCTATTTTGTTTCTGGTGAGTAGTTTTTAATTATTTAGCTAACAGCTCCAGTTTAAATGGTTAAAATGTCAAATTAACAGTTATTGGGAAGAATGTCTCGCAAATTTTTTTTTTGAGGAGTACAATGACCGATACTTTGGTCTGCAGGTTCATACTGAGTCTTGAAAGTTGTGAAAATGCTTGATTTTCCCATTTAGATTTTCAAGGTTTGAAATATGCTTGAATTTTGAAAACGTTCCTTGAAATGATTGATTTATCCTTATTTTGTTGACAGTTATAGAAGATCTTAAATTATTTGGAAATGGATATTATACAGTCGTGTTTGTGGTGTCTCAAAAGCGCTGGAACACATGTGTGCCGCTCCGCATCTTGTTTTGATGTCGCGTGCTCACTAAAGTTCTGCATGTCTCCGCTTTGGTAGATTGGCGCCAAAGAAATTATACTTGCATCTCCTGCTTCCATCCACTTGCTGGAGTGCTATTTCAATGACAGCTGGATGGAAGACGAGACATAAAATATTACTATGCGCTGGAGCATTCAACAATAAGGGAATCCGTGCTAAAGAAAAAAAAAGATGTCAATGGATGTTGCCACTAAGCCATTCTGAATGTATAAACTGACACAAAGATTTAGTTAAAATTGAATTTACTTTTGGATAATTTACAATCAATAATACAATAAGTAGTATTGCATGAATAATTAAGCAGGGCATGTGATAAAATAAATATGTTATATGTAGGGCTGTGTACATAAAAATACAATCGAAATTGCTATATGGCACAGTGTGATTTATAAAACCCCTCAAAATTCTGGAATTTCATTAAATAAATGTACTTCTAGTCTGGATTAACATAGTCCAAGCATAGCCACTGTGTTTTCAACTGTCTCAGTGGCTCGCAAACAGCGAACAGCCCACACAAATTAAATTAGTCTAGGAAGTGTTTTTGTTTTTTATCCCCAATTTGGAATGCCCAATTCGTTGTGGCTTAGTGACTTGCCTCAATCCAGGTGACAGATGAGGAATCCCAGTTGCCTCCATGTCTGAAACCATCAATCTTCTTCTTATCACGTGGCTTGTTGAGCATGTTACCATGGAGATATAGCGTGTGTTGCGGCTTCACACAGATCACTACATGACTCAATGTCATTATTAGACCACAAAAGGCTGTTATTTAATTAAATAAATATGTAGTCTGTATGTACCATGTGCTACAAATTTAATTGGCACTCTGCTCTCACTGTCTCCTGCTACAAACCGAGCGTGTGATGCTCATGATGGTGTTTTCCGTGTATTCTGTATTCTATAAGATTCTGACTCTGATGCGTGCAGCACATGTAAACTATATATTTATCTCATTAAATCGAAACCTGCAGTTTAAAAATCACACTAGAACATAACATGACTGAAATTTGTGCGCTGAATGTTTACGTAATGACATTCGTTCATCAGATGATATCAGTTTTTGGTACAGGAGCATTTTTACAAGCACAAGTACAAGTACATGAGCATGTGTCGGACCCGATTCAATACCAGTATCTGTATCGGGACATCCCTTGTTATCGGTTTCAGCTGCACTGAGTTGTGAATTATCGGTTTTCTGTATCGACCCAGAAATTCTATATTGGTACATGCCTAGAGGAAACCCAAAAAGAATTTTGAGGGGATGCAAACTATTTTTGCAACTTCAATTTTAAAATACTCTTGTGCCTTAAATGGTTAAGGTATTATTTATAAGGCTGTTTGATAGCCCACTATTTCACTAGACAAGTTCCAGTGTTAAGGCATATTATCACAATAATTAAAACCCCTAGTGCGATTGAAGGGGTTAATGAGTTATGACTCGTGTCAAGGCTTGAACAGCAGTTTTAGGTCTGACACCAGTTTGCTTCAATAATAGGTGAAACTTCTGGTGGGAGAAGACGAGTTTGCACGCTATGACCGCCTCCTCCTGCAATCAAGTCTAGACCTAATGGCAGATGTGGTTTACTGTCCTCGCATGAGTTGCTGCATGGCTGTGATGGTGGAGCCTGACTCCACAATGGGCATCTGCCCCTCTTGTCGTTATGCATTCTGCACCCTCTGCAAGCGAAGCTACCATGGCCTGTCCCACTGCATGGTTTCTGCAGGTAAGATTGTGCATTCTTGTAAAAAACTTGAACAATGAGCTGACACTGCACAGTTCAGTAGGACTTCTTTTCTTTAACAGATGAGCTTCGTGGTTTGCGGGATGAGTACCTTTCTGCAAGTGAAGAGGAAAAGAAGTTTCTTGAAAAGCGTTTTGGGAAACGAGTCATTCAGAAAGCAGTGGAGGAGTCCTTTAGCACAGACTGGCTGACGAACAACTGTAAAAAGTGCCCTTGCTGTGGCACTAATATACAGGTCTTACTTTCTTCATTGTTCACTATGTAACAAACATCTTTTCACCACCACCGTTCACTATGTAACAATCGCCTTTGAAATGTCATTGTTCACTATGTAACAATCATTGTTTACATTGTAATGATCGCCTTTTCACCATCATCGTTCAGTATGTAAAAATCACATTTTCACCATTAACCATGTAACAGTTGTCTGTTTACAGTTACCTTTTAAACTTTATTGTTCACAATAGCTATGTTTCCATAAAGGTTTTATTGCACATTTTGGGATATCACAAAAAACTGCTGATGGAAACACCAAGATTAACTCGTTCATCACTGGCCTCTGAAATGTTGCTCCGGTCATCCTGAAATAACGGTGTCTAGAAAATCCGAGGTTTATTGACACTTTTGAAAAATATATTTTAGATCCGCACTGAAAAGTAATAAGGATGAAGTAACGCACACACATAGTGCTCCCAGAACTGTGTGACGTGCTGTCGCTCCCAAACATGAGACAAAGATCTTTACAGTGTTTTGCCTATGTGCTCTAAACTGTGAGTATTTTATTAATAAAATAGTCACAGTGGCTACAATTTGTCCGGAAGTGACAATTTTGTTCTTTTGAACACATGGAATGGAAACACAGCTTTATTCTGACAATGTTTTTACGATATTATGGTTTTCACATAAATTCACAACTTGGTGTAAACCTAGATTATTTTTATTTTTTTTCTCAATTCTGTAGAAGGTTCATGGATGTAACAAGATGACCTGTTCCTCCTGTCAGAAGTATTTCTGTTGGATCTGCTTGGGAACTCTCAGTAGAGTGAACCCCTATAGCCACTTCAACAGCCCTGGCTCACTGTGCTTTAACCAGTAAGTGAGCTCAAATACAACCCTCATAATGTGTGTCAGTGTTACATTCTCTAGATATCATTAGGGATACCACAATGTTTTTGAGTTACTGATGATTTTCATCTGAGGGAAAAAATTTTTTTTCTTCTGATTATGATTGGTATTATTTTCCCTCTAGATTATTTGTGGGAGTGGAAATGGAAGAGGAGGAAGGCTTGTGGGGCGATGAAGATGACTGATCCGCCCGAATGAACAGCTTAAAGGAAGCTACTTTATCCAGAGCACTTTGTTTCTCCATGCACACGACCGGACAACACAAGAATCAAATGACCAGAACCTCTTCCTTACCATATTTATTTATTTGCTTTTATTAGCAAGTTTTTAAAATGTATTTCATTTACGTTTCCATTGTGCATAAGATAAAATCCTTTAAAAAGGTTTTGAAGACTATGGCTAAGCAACAAGGTCAACCTAGAAATGTAGTTGTTTGTAGAAGTGGTAGGTTTTATGTGGAATTTTCCACATTTAGCTTTTTCTTGCGTTTATGAAATACTTTTGGCTACACTTTCATTTCATAATGATTTTTACAATCATGCAATGAAATGTGTGCGCACTGGAGAATTATGGAATGTATCTCTTATTTTGAGTTTCTATAAATCGAAGTTTTGGTTTTTGATGATTTCATGATTTCTTAATTACACTTACCAATAGTTTGTGATATTAAGTACATGTTAAAAAATGTTGGACGTTTGAAACCTGGACTGACTAAAAAATAAAGGAAATGTAACAAACTTACTGTCTTTAATTTGTTGTCAAAATGGGCCTGAACATTAAGATTTTAGGTTAAAATGTATATTTGTATAAAGGACAATATATATTTGAGATGCTATTACTGGTCACCATTTCTAATCACCATTTTCATTTTTGCAGTTCTTAAATCCATGTGTGAAAATTACATTGGTTTTAGTTACACCTTCATACTCAAACAAGTACGCTTTTGCTTTCAGTGGCATGTTTCATTATTTCTGTTGTGCTGCTGAAAAACACAATGGGTGGTTTTCCCAATTTTGTGCAAAACTGTGGCAATGTACAGAATTAAAACCTGGTCTTCATACAGAATTCAACGTTTCCTGTTTTTACTTCTTAAGAAGGCTTAAGGAATAAAGGTGGGATGGGTTGGGAGAATTACAGTATATACAGTCAAATCGCCACACTACTAGGACTAAAAAAAGTGTCCAGTTTCTGCACTATACCACAGCACTGTGCATTTTAGAGACACAGAATTGCCTTCATCAGCCAATTAACAAGGACAATTGCATCTATGTGAACTTCTGCAATTAATCAAGATGGACTTAAAAGACTTTGGTTATTAATCTTACAGTTCAAACAAAATCAATGTTTAAACACTGACCCTTAACACTTAGTTTAATAATTTTAAACCATGATTTTACCTACATTATTAATATTTACATTACATTCATAACCAGACTCACTGTGGGGGGAACTGGCCCCCACAGTGAGTCTGGTTTCTCCCAAGGTTATTTTTCTCCATTAATCATCATCTTATGGAGTTTTGTGTTCCTAGCCACAGTCACCTACAGCTTGCTCACTGGGGTTATTAATACAATTATCATTTAATTATTTTTAAACACTATTAAAAATCGTATTTTATCTAAATTACACAATGATGATTAATCAACTTTATAGACATTACAGTTTTATCGTCTGTTAATGCTGATATTCTGTAAAGCTGCTTTGAAACGATGTGTGTTGTGAAATGCGCTATACAAATAAAATTGACTTGACTTGACAAAATGTGCTCTTTGGCTGAACTTAATTCAATCATGGACAGTGGTTCCATGTGTTTGAAATGAGTTTTCTTTAACTTACTATGGAATCTCAACAAAAACAATTAGAGTAGAAAGAACCTAGTTGAATTGAGTAAATCCAAAACAATTAGATGTGTCATAGTAACTCAAATAAATCTCTTATTTTTAGTGTACTAACTACTGTAGTGAAAGTGAATGTTAGCATTCTAAATGCATGCTGGTTGGAAGACCTACAGAGTGTAGTTTAGTAACTGTGGTATGGTTAGCTAAGCATTTGTTCTCCAAAGTGAGCAATCAATATCATGTGATGTCTACCTGTCCTCATAGTTAACTCAAGCTCCACTCTTCACCATAATGGTAACCCCCAAAACATAAAAACATAAAATAACACTTGATTTAAACATTTATTTTCCTTTTTGAGTCCCATACGCTCATTACGTTCATTAATGCTACATTAACACCACAGAAAGTATTCAACTCAGTTGAATTAAGTAAACTTCCATTTTACAAATTTAAATCGATAGAACACAATGAAATCAAATGGTGACAAAATATTCCAAAATTTAGTTGTTTAGTTCACTAAGTAAATTGACAAGCAGCAAACAATCGTTTTTATTTATTTATTATTTATTTCCCATTGATGCTGATGAACTATTAGTTCAATAAACCACTGGGAATTATTACATTCAACTAGATACTTAATGACTAAATGAATTAGTGAAATAGTCAATCTTTAAATTAATTAATGCAATTTGTATTTCAGAACTTGTTACAATTGCACTCAACCTCACAACCTCAAAAAAATCTTTCATTTGTTAATTTACAATAACCTACAGCCAAAATCGATAAAAGATAAAATATATACAAAACTTTAGATGAAAAGAACTAAATCACATGACAGCCGATAAAAAATAAAGCATCCCCACAAAAGTGATGGAATCCCATTAAGGATTGATTGTGCTAATTAAGTGTATTCACTTTAAATTGTTTAAAAAGTTATATTTATATCTTATGTCTACGTTGTTCAGTGCTCTGTGGTGTTACTCTGTGAGTAAATGATGGTGTCTCGCAGTCTACACCGAGTGTTTGTTTAGTCCCCACCTGTTTACTTATTTGAGTCAAACAGCAGAATAAAGCTCCTCCCCCTGTATGTGCTGTTGCGGGCTGCACCTGCTGTTACCTTTGACACACAGGTGAGTCAGTGCAGGTAAGCGCTTCAGAAGCTAATCTCTTCTTGGCTGATCATTCATTTAATCAAATATATATTAAAAATGTAACAAAATAATCAGTATGTCTGGTGTAAAAGCAATTTCTGACAGAATTAGGTGTCTAGGTGTTAAATAACACATGGAAATTAATCTGACTAGTTACATAAATAAGTTTGGCTGTAGATAGCACGGTTGCTAACATTAGTTTTTAGGCAAGTGAGTTTTTTTTTTCAACTACGGGCACTGTTTTTTTAATTTCTATTTGAAGGTCACATTAAAACTGACTTTTACCTTCATCATTTATTTTTGGTACTTTTCAAATGCCTTTTATGTATACATTTGACTGTTTCACCCTGGTTTCAGACCCAGACTTTGAACCTTCAAATATGAAAAACATTCATAAAAAATAATATTATGTTTTAAAATAATAATCTACACAAAGCAGGGATGTGCACAGACATTTTGGGGGGCAGGGGCTCAAGTGGAAAAAAATGGCACATGCAAATTTTCACATTTTAATTAGTTAACGCCTAATTTGCATATCAATGTGGGGATTGTGATGACGTTATTAGACACCTTTTATCATATTCACCTGTAGTGTCTCCATTAAGTACAGTACATTAGCCTGTATGGCCATGATATATTGCCTTTGCGAAACTTTAGCTAACTTATTATATTAGCTAGTAGCTCATGAGTCACGCATGTTAGCAAGGCACAAGTTAACTATATTTGGCTTTCGGCTTTTGACTAATTAGCTATGTGGCAGGGTAAGTGGTAACTCCACCTCCCCTTCCTGATGATTAATCAGTCAGGCAGCTGTGTGTCCCCCAGAGGTCGCATTTGTCGACCGCATATGTCATCGAGGTGGTCTCGTTTCATTTTTATTTTTGTATTGGTAAAGCAAAAAAGGTTAACAATTGGATAAATTGCAATAGATGCCCGACCAGTGGCTTCTAGTTTCAAGGGACATCTGTTGGCCTCAAGGCCTAATGAAATCTTGGCCACTGATTTTACTGTCCTTGAGCCCTCTAGTTCAGGGTTGGAGCACGTCTTGGTGATGACTGATGTCTTCACCAATTATACCCTAGCTGATCCCACATGGGACCAACGGGCCGAGATGGTGGCACAAGTACTAGAGGTTGAGTGGTTCTATAAGTTTGGGGTTACTGGTCTTATACATTCTGACCAGGGCTGCAACATTGAATCCACACTGATTCAGCAACTTTGCGACTTGTATAATATTCAAAAGTCTCGTACTACTCATCATTCGGCTACTAACGGGCAGTGTGAACATTCAATTGAACCCTGCATAACTTGCTGCACACCCTGCCTCCATCCAGTAAGAGGGATTGGGTTTCTTGTCTGTTCAGTTATAACACCACTATCCATCAAGCTACCGGTGAGTCACCTTATTTCTTGATGTTTGGCCAGGAGTCACGTCTTCCGCTTGATTTCTTGCTTGGTAGAACTCAGGAGACCACAGCAGGTAATGTGCATGATTGGGTTGTAGAGCACCAGACCAGGTTGCAGATAGCATTTGAAGGAGCTCTGGAGCGTTTAAGGGTAGCTGATGATCGTCGAAAAGCTCAGTATGATCTGCACCTACATGATGCGCCACTGGGGGAGGGCCAGTTGGTCTATCTCCGCGATTATGGCATGAGAGGTCATGCTAAGATCAGGGACCTGTGGAGCCCAGTGGTGTATCAGGTTGTCAGGGCACCCAGGAAGGGGGGCTCCGTGTATACCATTGCACCTGTAGAATATCTGGGTAAGAGAATGCAGGTCCATAAGTCATTGTTAAAGCTCAGAATCCAGAAGGACTATCTTTCATTCGCCCTTGTTGAAAATCCTGTAGCTGATCCTGTCCCCTCCGAGGAGATTGAGGATTGGAGGAGGCTAATTTGTTGGTTTTAGTGTCAGAAACCTCTCGGGTCTTTCCAGAGTGAGTATGTGACGACCCTCTGAGTTTTCTGGTGCACCCTAAAAGAGGGCATCGGAACTCAACAAAGTCTCATCTCCCGACCTGATATTTAGGTTTGTTTAATTCAATACATATATTTGTTTGTCAGGGAAGCAGTGTGCAAACAGGAATGTTATATATAATATATATATATATTCATTTATTAAAACAAAATAAAAAAGCACCCCAGACTTTCTCTCGAGGAAGAAAAGGGGCAGGTGCTCAAGCCCCCTTTGATGTCTATGAAGAAAAAAGTAAAATAAACACAACCCAATTAAATATTGTGTAAAAAAATATTTTGTGGTGTCAGTAACCAAAAATGTTGCCACTAATAAAGTTTTATTAAAATTTAAACCAAGTTGACAAAATTGTTGTGAAGAGCATATTTAAGATTATGTGATAAAGAAAACAAAGAAAAATTTAGTAAATATGAAATTAGCCATTGCAAAACAAATGGGTAGACCATTTTGTTTAAAATATAATTTCCATCAGCATGTTTTCCACCACAAAATTCTATTAAACACATAAAATTATTAAAGATGTGGTGAAAATGGTCATGAACTTTAATTATTAATACTGCAGCCTTCAAGCTTAAAAAAGACACAATAGTATCATAAAAGTGGTCCATATGACTCCTAAATTCTTCTGAAGAAATACAGAAAGCATTCAGACCCCTTCATTTTTTAACATTTTGTTGTTGCAGCCTCGTGCTAAAATGCTTCAAATTATATTTTTTTCGCATCAATCTACATTCCATACCCCATAATGACAAAGCAAAAAACAGATATTTGATAACTTTGTAAAATTATTAAAAGAAAAAACTGCAGTCACGTGACACCATGCAAGGTTCGGACGTGTGAACGATGAGCTCTGCGCACTTTGCTAGTTTTGATTTAATACACCCTGATCCATAACTGTTCTAGGAAGACAATGTCAAAGAATTCAAAATCTTCAGACTCTGGAGACATTGTGCTCAAGCTGACCCCCCTCTGGAGGCCTCAAGCCAGGGAGTCGATTTGGCCAGGGAAGTGAAGGAAAATTGGCGACAATTGTTGAACGCGTCTGCAATGCTGACGAAGGTCGTTGCTGACTTGGAGGATCTTTCTGCAATACGTTGAATGATCACTGCAATGGAGACGAAATTCACTGAGGTGGTTACAAGAGTAGGGGACGTCGAGAAACAAATAGATTATCTAGAGTCATTGGAGAGGGAATTAGCTGCTAATCCACTAGCGACCAGGGTGGATTTGTCAACTCAAGTGGTTTTTATTGTCGTTCAACCATATACAGTTAGTACAGTAGGCTACACAGTGAAATGAGACAACGTTCCTCCAGGACTGTTATGAATGCAGGAGGAGGCAGACAAGGGGTTGGATCTACGTGCGGTTTTTATTAAACAATGGTGAGGGTAAACAGACAGCAACAAAGGAAATAACCATGATGGGTAAAACAAAACTAAAACAGGAGAACATCGAAGGAACACGGAAACTGTATGAATACAACAAGACAGGCAGGCAGGGCAGGCAAGACAACAGGATCCGGGCATCAACAAACATCAGAAAGGTGGGAACATGAACATTCAACGATCGACAAGGGAAAGGAAAACAAACAGGGTTTAAATACACAAGTTAATGGAACTAAACGATAAACAGGTGAAAACAATGAGTGAGTGCTGGCAGTGGTGAGGGCAGGGAACTATGGGAAATGTAGTGCATGACAGGTGACAGGAGAAACACAGGGCAGACAACAAGGAAATCGTGACAAGGACCATGGTGCTACATAAAACAACATAGGACAAACACAGAACCACATGAGACTACACAGACTAAATAACATACCTATATAACGTGTATTTGTAAACATGTGCAAAAAGTACTGGACAGTACAATAAATTACAAAAAATTGACAGGACAATAGGCACAGTGAGAGACAGTGTAGCACCGACCAGTACACAGTAGTGTAAAAAGATAACAGTTTCTAAAATGTAAACATAACATACTATGAGATAGTGTTCAATGCACATAGCAGTTATTGAGGTAGCAGCCAGGTATAGTGACAATAATTAAAGTGCAACTCAGGACACGTGTGTGTGTGTGTGTCAGTAAAGTCTCTGAGTATTGAGGAGTCTGATGGCTTGGGGGAAGAAGCTGTTAAACAGTCTGGCCGTGAGGGCCAATAGTCCCTCTATAGAATGTAGTGAGGGAGATGTGCTTTCCTCAGACTTCAAAGAAAGTAGAGACACTGCTGGGAATTCTTGGTAATAGAGCTGGTGTTGAGGGACCAGGAGAGGTTCTCCGCCAGGTGAACACCAAGGAATTTGGTGTTCTTGACGATCTCCACAGAGGAGCCGTCGATGTTCAGCGGAGAGCGGTCACTCTGTGCTCTCCTAAAGTCAACAACCATCTCTTTTGTTTTGTCCACATTCAGAGACATGTTGTTGGCTCTACACCAGTCCGTTAGCTGCTGCACCTCTTCTCTGTATGCTGACTTGTCGTTCTTGCTGATGAGACCGACCACGGTTGTGTGTCAGCAGAGTGAACAGCAGTGGACTGAGCACACAGCCCTGGGGGGTCCCAGTGCTCTGTGTGGTGGTGGTGGTGGAGATGCTGTTCCCGATCCGGACTTGGAGAGCATCTGGGAGAAGTTGGAGGACGAAGAAGGTCGGGATATGGTGAAATTCCTGGACGGGCTATTTCAGAGTTCGCTCGACACAACAGGCCATAAGCTGGAAATCAAGCGAGCTCACAGGGTCCTGGCTCAGCGATCCACTGAGGGAGACAGGCCCCGATTATTTCTGGCCAAATTTCTGAGATCATCCGATAAAAATCTTGTGTTATGCGAGGCGAGGAGTAAAGGAAGTCTTTCTTGGAAGAACCACAGCATTTTCTTGTTCCCAGACTTTGCGAATTTGACAAGAGAGAAACGTGATCGATTCAAGGAATGCAAGAAACTCTTACATCAATGGAAGGTCACCTTTTCACTGAGGATCCTGGACAAATCGACAATAGATTTGGCTGCAAAATAATTACATGTCCCCAGCAAGCCATGTCCTTCATAAAATCAATGGACTGAGTAAGTTATTTTTGTTCTCACATTGCAGCCAAGTGAACCGACTCACTGAACATCCACTTGATCTTCCGAGGAAGCTGAGGGCCTTTTTTGTTTCTATTTGTGCTGGTTCCACCCAGTGGCTGGAGTTCGATTTGTGTAGCAGCACTCCTTCGAGACAGTGTTGTGGATGAATCTGCACTATCATTGTGTTTATGCCTCCCATTGGTTGGAGTTTGTTTTGTGGAGTATTTCTTCCAGGACATTGGAGTGATTGGGTAATTTGTTGCACTCTTTTTTTTCTTTTTTAAAGTCATTTATTTATTTTGTGTGTGTGCTGGTTCCACTGGAGGCTGGAGTTTGTTTTGTGGAGGAACAAACCTTTGCGACAGTTATGTTGATCAATCTACATGTTCTTTGAGTTTATTCTGCCTATTGGCTGGAGTTTGATTTATAGATTATTTTCTGTTGTGTAATTCTTTTTTAAAAAATTTCTATAGAAACACCGGACTTGAGCAATCTGATGGCAAAGTTTTCTCAGGGGCTCTCTTAGGCGTGCAACAACTGTTGCAACTGAGGGATGGGCGCCAGTTGGGGCTTTCGTGCGCGTGGTTGATGTGCACGTTTTACTTTTTTCTGTTTGTTTGGTTCGGGGGGGAAGTTTGGTGTTTGTTTGTTGCACTGATGTGGAATGTGGTCTTTATATTTCTTCTAATATGTCAAAATGTCAAATGCTAATATGAGTAGATTGTCTCTCTCCACATGGAAAGTGAATGGTTGGGGCACCCCATAAAAAGAAGGAAAGTTATTTCTCTTAAATGTAAGAAATATGATATAGTGTTTCTTCAAGAAATGCATATTTCCCTGCAGGAAGCTGAAAAATTTGGGAAGATATGGGGTGGACATGTTTTCTTTAGTGCTGGCTAAAGTAAGAGCAGGGGATTTATTACACTGATAAGCATCTACAAATCAAATGTCTTAAACAGATTAAAGATAAATTTGTAAGTCATTATTGTTTAAGCTGAAATTCAGGGGCAAAGGTTGATTTTGGCTAATAATTACGCACCTAATGCTGATGATCAGGGCTTTTTTTAATAGATCTTGAAGGGATGATGCTAGTTGCTGGCACCCCTCCTGATATAATATTGGGAGGATACTTTAATCTTCTGATGGACTCAGTCCTTGATCATAGTGAAGCAAAAGTGTGTAAGCCCCCAAAAGCAATACTGATGCTTCACAGGATGTGTAAAATCTTGGTCTTACATATATTTGGAGACTTTTGAACCCATCTGGTAGAGACTATAATTTTTTTTCATCAGTCCATAAGATTTATTCTAGAATAGATTTTTTTTTTTAATCCAAGGCCCTCATTTATTCTGTTGTTGATTGCTCAATTGGAAACATTTTAGTCTCAGATTACGCCCTGGTGAGTTTAGAGATGTGCCACATACGGAGAAATATAAATCATTTAGTTGGTTTTAATGTATCCTTTTTGCAAAATTCTGAATTCCAAAACATGTCAGGCTGTAATTAATGTTTATATGGAGACTAACTGGTCCTCTGTGGGCATGGCTTGGAGCCACTTAAGGCGGTTCTTAGGGGCCGGATCATACAGTATGCCTCATTTCACCAAAAAATCCAAAGCACGAGAACTCGTGGAGTTGGTAGGGAATATTAAAAGTGCAGAGGCAGAGTCTGATGGCCTCAGACCTGATTGAAATACAGATATAACACTATTTTGTCACGGAAGGTGGAGTTTTGGCTATTCAGGGCAAGATAGTCATACTATGAGTCAGGGGACAATCTTTTGGCAAGATATATAAAGCAGAGAGAGTCTTTTTCTACCATTCCATCTGCTGGTGGTAAAATATTTACCTCGGCCATTGATATGATGCTTTTAAAGAGCTGGCCTGGGTAGCTCAGCGAGTAAAGATGAACACTACCACCCCTGGAGTTTGTGATTTTGAATCCCAGGGCATGCCAAGCAACCATATTGGCCCAGTTGCTAGTGAGGGTAGAGTCACATGGGGTAAACTCCTTGCAGTCGCTATAATGTGGTTCTCACTCTTGGTGGGGCGCATGGTGAAGTTGTGCGTGGATGCTGCGGAGAATAGCGCAAAGCCTCTATATGCACTATGTCTCCGAAGTAACACTCTCAACAAGTTACATGATAGGATGTGTGGATGTTCTCAAGCGTGGAGGCAACTGAGATTCAGCCTCCGCCACCCGGATTGGTGGTCACTATGCCACCATGAGGACTTAGAGCGCATTGGGAATTGGGTATACCAAATTGGGGAGAACGTTTAAAAAAAAAAAGAATGGAAAGCTTCCACCTACCATGGCACAAGCCCGGATCAGTCTGATATCATATTGACATAAGTATTGAGACCCTTAACTCAGTACTTTGTTGAAGCCCCTTTGCCGGTGATTACAGCCTCAAGTCTTTTTGGGTATGATGTGACAAACTTTGCACACCTGGATTTGGGGATTTTCTTCCTTTCTTCTCTGCAGATCCTCTCAAGCTCTGTTAGGTTGGATGGGGACTGTCAGTGGATAGCCAATTACAGGTCTCTCCAGTGATGTTCGATTGGGTTCAAGTCCAGGCTCTTGCTGGGCCACTCAATGACATTCACAGAGTTATCCCTAAGCCACTCTTGTATTGTCTTGGCTGTGTGCTTAAGGTCATTGTCCTGGAAGGTGAACCTTTGGCCTAGTCTGATGTCCTGAGCACTCTGGACCAGGTTTTCATTAAGAATATCTCTGTATTTTTCTGCGTTCGGCTTTCTTCAACTCTGACCAGTTCCCCATCCCTGCCACTGAACAACACTCCCACAGCATGATGCTTCCACCACCGTGCTTCACCGTTGGGATTTTATTGCCCAGGTGATAAGCGGTGCCTAGTATCCTCCAGATATAATGCTTGGAACTGAAGCCAAACAGTTCAATCTTGGTTTCATCAGACCAGAGAATCTTGTTTCTCACAGTCTGGAAGGCTTTTAGCTGCTTTTTTTGCATGCCTTGTCTTCCGTCTGGCCACTATGCCATAAAGCCCAGATCGATGGAGTGTTGCGTTGCAGTGGTGGTTGTCCTTCTGCAAGTTTCTCCAATCTCCACACATGATCTCTGGAGCTCAACCAGAGTGACCATCGGCTACTTCTTGGCTACCTCTCTTACCAAAGTGCTTCTACCCCGACTGCTTAGTTTGGCCAGCTCTAGGAAGAATCTTGGTTGTTCCAAACTTCTTCCATTTAAGAATTATGGATGCCACTCTGCTCTTGGGAACCTTCAATGCAGCCAAAACATTTGTGTAGCCTTCCCCAGATCTATGCCTTGACACAATCCTGCCTCTGAGCTAGTTCCTTTGACCCCATGGCTTGGTTTTTGCTCTGATATGCATTTTCAGCTGTAAGACCTTATATAGACAGGTGTGTGCCTTTCCAAATCATGTCCAAGCAATTAAATTAGCCACAAGTGGACTCCAATCAAAGTGTAGAATCATCTCAAAGATGATCCAGAGAAATGGGATGCACCTGAGCTACATTTCAAGTGTCATAGAAAAGGGTCTGAATACTTATCTCAAAGTGATATTTCATTTTTTTTCTTTTTAATAAATTTACAAAGTTATCAAAAATCTGCTTTTTGCTTTGATATTATGGTGTATGTAGTGTAGATTGATGTGAATTTTTTTTTTATTTAAAGCATTTTAGAATACGGCTGCATTACAAATACTAAATGTGAAACAATTAAGGGTCCCGAATACTTTCTGAATGCACTGTATGATGAACTTTGTGTGAGGAATTTAAATAGTTATTCACTTGGTGCTGTAAGCATTTTTTTTTTTTTGGTATGGTGTGCAGAAAATGTTTGATCTCACTGAATGATATCACTGAAAAAGTGTTCTGAGATATCTCAGCGGTCTCTGTGATAGCTCTATTCTGTAAACAGCAGACAAAAAATGTGCCCACAGCCCTCTGACACATTCTTTGATCAGCCAATCAGAAGACTTTGATGTGCTTTCTGCCTGTCAATCATTTTGCACATTCTCATAGTGTACAGCCGTAGCCAAAAGTATTGGCAGTGACATAAAATTTTGCTGCTTCAGTATTTGTAGATAATTTTTTCACATGTTTCTATGGTATACTGAAAAACAATGATAAACATTTCATAAGTTTTAAAGGCTTTTATTGGCAAAAACATTCAATATATGCAGTGTTGACCCCTGTTAGTCATAACCTCTGCGATTCACTCTGGCATGCTGGATATCAGCTTCTGGGCCATATCCTGACTGATGGCGATCCATTCTTGCCTTATTAGTGCTAGGGAGTTGATCACAATTTGTGAGCTTCTGCTTGTCCACTCGCCTTTTGAGGACTGACCCCAGGTTCTTTATGGGATTAAGATCCGGGGAGTTGCCTGGCCATGGATCCAAAATTTCAATGTAATGCTCTCCGAGCCACTTCATTATCAAATCAAATCAAATCACTTTATTGTCACACTACTGTGTACACAAGTGCAACAGTAGGTGAAAGTCTTGTGTGCGGTTCCGAATAACATAGCAGTACCAATTACAATAAACAACATATTTACACAACACAATTTACATAACAAATGTACACATACTTACACAACACAATATACAATGTACAGTAAACAATACACACAATATAGAATACACATACAATACAAAAAAAAAAATATGGGTAAGGGTATATAAAAATATATATACAGTCAGTCGTTGAATTGGGGAGAATATATTGACAGTCCAGTGTGTGGTACAAGATGATGATTAATAAAGTGCAGTGCTGATTGTTGATCGTGAGAGATCAAAAGTCTTCAAAAGTCTGATTGCTTGGAGGAAGAAACTATCATGTAGTCGGCTGGTGCTGGTCCTGATGCTGCGATACCGCCTGCCTGATGGTAGCAGTGAGAGCAGCCCATGACTCGGGTGGCTTGAGTCTCTGATGATCCTCCGAGCTTTTTTCACACACCGCCTTGTATATATGTCCTGGAGGGAGGGAAGCTCACCTCCGATGATTTTTCTGGCAGTTCTCTACAGTACTGGTGTAGAACCGTGTGAGGATGTGGTGGTTCATTCCAAACTTCCTCATTTGTCTCAGGTAGAAGAGGTGCTAGTGAGTCTTCTTCACAACGGCCTCAGTGTGGACAGAGCATGTGAGTTCCTCAGTAATGTGGACACCGAGGAACTTGAAGCTGCTGACTCGCTCCACCGGTGCTCCATTAATGGTGATGGGGCTGTGTTCTCTGTCTTTTCTCCTGAAGTCCACTACAAGCTCCTTGGTCTTACTGACATTGAGGGATAGGTTGTGCTCCTGACACCAGCGTGTCAGAGTGTGCACCTCCTCTCTGTAGGCTGTTTCATCATTGTCAGTGATCAGACCTACCACCGTCGTATCATCAGCAAACTTAATGATGGCATTGGAGCTATGTGTTGCCACACAGTCATGTGTGTATAGTGAATACAGGAGTGGGCTGAGAAAACAGCCCTGCGGGGCTCCAGTGTTAAGGGTCAGTGATAAGGAGATGTTGCCGCCCATTCTAACCACCTGACGTCTGCCTGACAGGAAGTCCAGGATCCAGCTGCACAGCGAGCTGTTTAAACCCAGAGCCTGGAGTTTCTCATCAAGCTTGGAGGGCACTATGGTGTTGAATGCTGAGCTGTAGTCTACAAACAGCATTCTCACATATGTGTTCCTTTTTTCCAGATGGGAGAGAGCAGTGTGTATTGTAGATGCAATGGCATCATCAGTTGTTGCGGTAGGCAGAAAAGAGGGGGGCAGAGCAGAGCAGATGTAATCTCTGATTAGCCTCTCAAAGCATTTGCTGATGATGGGGGTCAGAGCAACAGGACGCCAGTCATTTAAGCAAGTGATTTTTGCTTGCTTAGGTACAGGCACAATGGTTGATGTTTTAAAGCATGTGGGGACTACAGACAGGGAGAGGGACAGGTTGAAAATGTCCGTAAAAACACCAGGCAGTTGGTTCGCGCACGTTCTGATGACGCAGCCCGGAATGCCTTCTGGACCCGCAGCTTTACGGATGTTCACCCGTCGGAAGGATCGGGTTACATCTGCAATAGAGACGGAGAGTGAACCGACCTCTGTAGCGTCAGCCGCGAGTGCTCTCTCCGCGAGGGCGGTGTTGGTGTCTTCAAAACGAGCATAAAATGAATTAAGCTCATCCGGGAGAGAGGCAGCTGTGTTCATGGCGGAGTCTTATCACTCTTGCCTTGTGACATGGTGCTCCATCATGCTGGAAAATGTATGGATCATCACCAAATTGCTCCTGGATCGTTGGGAGAAGTTGCTCTTGCAGAACATTTTGATGCCATTCTTTATTCCTGTCAGTGTTTTTGGCAGAATTGTGAGAGGGCCCACTCCCTTGGATGAAAAGCAACCCCACACATGGATGGTCTCAGGATGTCACTGTTGGCACGACACAGGACTCATGGTAGCGTTCACCTTTTCTTCTCCAGACTATTGATTTTCCAGATGTCCCGAACAGTTGGAAGGGGGCATCATCAGAGAAAATAACTTTGCATCACTCTTCTGCTGTCCAATCCTTGTACTTCCTACAGAATTTCAGTCTGTCCTTGATGTTTTTCTTGGAGAGAAGTGGCTTCTTTGCTGCCCTTGACACCAGGCCATTGCCCAAAAGTCTTCACCTCACTGTGCATTCAGATGCACTCACACCAACCTGCTGCCAATATTGATCCTGGCGCTTGCTGGACACTCTGGGACGTCCTGAAGCCTCTTTGAAGTTCTTGATGATCCAGTAAATGGTTCTTTCAGATGCAATTTCTTTGCATGCAAGGCCATTTTGATGCAAAGCGATGATGGCTGGACTTCTTTCTTTAGAAGTAACCATTGCTAAAATAACACAATGATTGGAAGCACTTCTTTCCTCCTTTTATAGCAATCAGTCTGCTCTTATAATCCAGTCAGTGAGTTCACCTGACTAGTACTGGTTCACACTTTCCCAGGTGCTGCTTATATGATTAATGATATTTTGTTAGCTGGTAATTTTGTGCCAGGGCCAAAAAACTGTGAAATTTGGGGGTTTTTTGGCCAATGAAGCTTTTTGCAATTATTTAAAATGCATCTGATCACTCTGCACAATAATCAAGAAACAATGTGAAATCAACACCACAACAACTGAAGCAGAAAACTTTGCTTAACACAAAATTGATGTCACTGCCAATACCTGGCCATGGCTGTAGTAGTTGAAGCAGATTATTTAGATGATCAATCATTGACGATCTCAATGGTATCTTTTGAGGGTGGTGTTTTGAAAAGAGGTGGCATGTCCAATTCAACAGCTCAGTCTCAAGGAAGTTTCAGAATGGCTAAAATCATTTACAGCACCTTTAAAATCTTCCCTTTCAACACAAGAACTGCTGCAACTGGATCACTAGGTCAACTCAAGAACCAATTTAGTCCGATTCACAAACAAATCATTAAGGCCGGTTTTGTGAACTGGATAAACCAATATATTAATTGAAAAGACGACTCATAAAATTATTTGTTCACAAATCATACATCATTGCATCTCTTATGAACAGGTCAAGCAGAGCTAGTGCAAATGTTAAGGTTATTGGAAAATAACTAGTTAAATTTGAAATCGATTCAAAGCTATCCTATATCTTTGGAAGAATGTTCCACAAAAGAAAGTCATAAGTTTGAACAACATGAGTAAATTATGACTTTTGATAAACTACTCCTTTAATAATCGAGTATATTAATCCATTGGTGAAATTTAACAATTGATTTTAGGAATGCTGAAATGTCCAACAACCAGGAAGCCCAAGAAGATGAACTGCTGGCTCTAGCGAGCATATATGATGAAGAAGAGTTTTGCAGGGCAGAATCAGGACAGGAGGGTGAGATCCAGCAGTGCCTTGAACTTCCTCCAAACTTCAAACTGATAGTCAAGGGTGAGATAACATTTATTGATGCTGACTATCACCCCCTGGAATCACAAGTTTGAATCCAGGGTATGCTGAGTGACTCCAGCCAGGTCTCCTAAGCAACCAAATTGGCCCGGTTGCTAGGCAGGGTAGAATCACATGGGGTAACCTCCTCGTGGTTCTCGCTCGCATTGGGGCGGGTTGTAAGTTGTACGTAGATCACGGAGAGTTGCATGAGCCTCCATATGCGGAGTCTCCGCGGTGACATGCACAGCAAGCCATGTGATAAACTGCGTGGATTGACGTTTTCAGAAGCAGTGGCAACTGAGACTTGTCTTGCACCTCCTGGATTGAGTTGAGTAACTGCTCCACCACGAGGATCTACGAAGTAGTTGGAATTGGGCATTCCAAATTGGGAGAAAAGGGGGAAAAAAAAAGGGTGAGATAATATTAGTGGGTATTCAAACCAATTACAAGAGGATTTCACCTAATCATTATAAGGTTATGGTTTGTGCATATATCTTACAGGGCAGGCATGTGTAGAGTGTGGTATATCATTTCTACCCCCCTTGGTTCTGAGTTTTGAACTCCCTGCTGATTATCCATCATCATCGCCTCCAGTCTTTACTCTAAGCTCCAAATGGCTCACAAGAGTCCAGGTATGTCTTATTTATAGTAATATTACACTTTTCGATCCAAACTTGAAACTATTATGGTTTCTTTTTCCATCTCTATGATTTAGGGCCTCTGACACCCAGACACTTTAAGGATAGACAAAGTTTAATAAAAACAAATCTGTACAAATACAGTAGAGTTTCAGAACCTTTAGTGTCTGGACCCCCAATAATGCATTCCAGATCTTTGCAGATGTACATCTCTGAAATCATAAAACAGTAGGTATTGCATTGAAGAGCCACATGTGTTGCCAATTCAAAATAATAGTGTACGCTGATCAATCAAATCATTATGACCACTCACAGGCGAAGCGAATAATGTTGATCATCTTCTGACAATGCCACATATCAAGGTCTGGGTAAATTAGTTCTCATAGTCAATGTGTTGAATGCCGGACAAATAGGCAGGAGTAAAGACCCAAGCAACTTTGAAAAGGGCCAAATTGTTATTGCCAGATGAATGGTTCAGAGAATTTCTGAAAGGTGAGTACCTATCCACAGTGGTCTGAGGAGGGACAAACCACAAACCGGCGACAGGGTTGCACGAGGGCAACGAAGGCCATCACGTCTGGTCTTAATTGACAGAAGGTCTACTGTGGCACATGTCACAGAAAATTGTAATGATGGTTATGGGAGAAATGTGACACAACACATAGTGCATCGCACCCTGCTGCGTATTGGGATGCATAGCCACAGACTGGTCAGAGAGCACATGATGACCCGTCCACCGTCAAAAGTGCCTACAATATGGATAATGCATGTCGGAAATGGATCTTGGAGCAGTGCAAGAAGGTCACCTGGTCTGATGAGTCCCCTTTACTTTTACATCACGTGGACGTCCGTGTACACGTGCGCGTGCGCCATTTACTCGGGGAAGTGATGGCACCAGGATGCTTTGTAGGAAGATGACAAGCTGGTGGATCTGGGCAATGTTCTGCTGGGAAACCCTAGGTCATTCATATCAACGTCAGTTTGACATGTGCCACCTACCTAAACATCATTGCAGACCAGGTACACCCCTTCAAGGCAGTAGTATTTCCTGATGGCAGTGGCCTCTTTCAGCAGGATAATGCAACCTGCCACACTGCACACATTGCTTAGGAATGGTTTGAGGAACATGATGAATTGTTCATGGTGTTGCCCTGGACTCCAAATTTGTGTGATGTGCTGGACCGACAAGTCTGATCCACGGTGGCTCCACCTCACAACTTACAGAACTTGAAGTATCTGATGCTAATGTCTTGGTGCCAAGATATCACAGGACAACTTCAGGGGTCTTCTAGAGTCCCATGCCCATTTTGGCAGGACGAGGAGGACCAACAGCATATTAGGCAATGTTTTGGCTCAGTGTATTTTTGGAGTCCCCAAAATTTAGATTTTGACTACTGATTGTGTGTAAATGAATAAAAGGTACATAACTAGTTCCAGTAATATTTGTACTTTGTTTTGTTGGACAAGAAAAACTTTAAATTTTTGGACTCACAACATTGACATATAATGCAACATTTGTGTAAATTTTTTGTGTAATAGACCAACCCATTCCTGTGTAAAAATAAAATAATTATGCTGCCACATTTAATTTTAATGAAGGTTTTTTTTCCTGTAGTTTTGCTCCAAAATCACTGGCGAAATTTTTAATTTTAACCCTCCTTACAAAATAATGGATTACTTAGTAAATATTGATCCACAGCATTTACTAATCTGGATTTCATAATCAATTATGTTTATTTTTCACCAGTAAAAAAATGATCTAAAACAAAACTTTAAGCTGGGGACCTCTGGTTAAGTTGACATGGGATAACCCTGATGCAAAAATAAGAAGTTACTTTAGCAACTGACAATTGATTAACCGGCAGTCGCATTGTCACTTAAGCCATTCATCCAGCACGGTTCTCCTGTCCTGAGTATGGTTAGCTAACGGTGCTGAGAAATCCACGTGTGGAACGGATTGTAATCATCCTGTTTTGAACATCCAATATTTTGGCATAAGACTTCCCTTGCCAGATGCTTACCGTCATGTATTTTAGCAGTGTACGGACCTCAGGAACAGATGAATGTTGAAATGTTCCAAACTGAAGCAGGAAAATGCTCAAGGGACTCCGGGTGAAACGCACGACCCCCCATCCTGAAGCGATCAAAATGCTCATGTGGCAAAATGTTGGAAACCCTCCTCAGAAGAACCTATGGCCTTATGGTGGAAAACAGCCAATTTAAATTATTGTCTGCTTGTATTTCTGATCTGTGCGATATTGTCAGAACCATTAAGGTAATCACTGCTCACTGGCTTATCTTCTGTCTCTAAAGATCACTGCTCTTTGCAAGAGACTGGACGAGCTTTGGGAGGAGAACCAGGGCAGTGTGGTTCTTTTTACCTGGATCCAGTTCCTAAAGGAAGAGACTCTGGAATTCTTGGGCATCCAGTCTCCACTGGAGATCCAAAGCATTGGTGACAAGCTTCAGTGTGAATCTGTCCAGAAGCAATCAGCAGATGCTGATGGAGATAAACTGCAAGAGTTGGACCAACGAGCTGTTCAAGAAGTCGACCCTCATACGGACATCCTAAAGCAGCTGCTGGATTTTGATGAAGCTCAGAAGCAGAAGGTGTTTGATGGGAAGGTCTTCTGTTGTGGGATCTGCTTCTCTGAGAAGCTGGGCTCAAACTGTTTGCTCTTTAAAGAGTGTCAGCATGTCTACTGCAAGACCTGCATGAAGGAATACTTTGAGATCCAGATCAGAGACGGCAATGTCCAGTGCCTTGACTGCCCTGAGCCAAAGTGTACTTCCATAGCCAATCCAACACAGGTAATTATCAAGATAAAGACTGTTTTCTTGTGATTTTGCCATATTGTGAGCCATGAATACAGCTGCAACCCAGTTTGCTTCAATAATAGGTGAAACATCTGGTGGGAGAAGACGAGTTTGCCCGCTATGACCGCCTCCTCCTGCAATCAAGTCTGGACCGAATGACAGATGTTGTTTACTGTCCTCGCAAGAGTTGCTGCATGGCTGTGATGGTGGAACCTGACTCCACAATGGGCATCTGCCCCTCTTGCCGTTACGCCTTCTGCACTAAATGCAAGCAAACCTACCATGGCCTCTCCCTTTGCAAAGAGGGTAAGTGAAGTGTCCCTTCATAAACGCATGTTCAATTGTCACCATTTATTAAATACTACAGTACATGCTTTATGTATTGCCTCGTAAATTGACCCTCTAAATCACTGGTGGCGAGTGGAATGCTCCAAGTTGTTACTCATTAGGACTCTTGGAAATTACGATACTAAACATGTACTGTGACCCCAACAAGTACACTTCTGGACACTTATAAGAATATTAATTTTAATGTATTAAATATCAATCCAAGCAGCATCTTCAGACAAATTAAGTTTGACCTTTTCTCAGAACTAGTTTCACTATTCCAGGCCATGTTGTAGTTACTTTCAACCAACTGGTGTCAAGTCCTGCATCCCAATTAATATACCTACTACTATGCTCTAGTATATTCTCTTTTCGGAATGGAAAAATTCATTATTTTGAGTGTGCAGCAAAAACATATGCAAGTATTTGGACATACTATAACGTAATTAAAATTGTTACTTGCATCCTGTCACTGTACACCGACCCATCAATCATCTTTTTAGAGATATCATGACAAGACATTCTTCATTTAAGTTGTTACAACATTTAAGAACTGATGAAGCACCGTCTGTCTCACCTCCATGTTTGTAGTTTTTCCACTTTTAACAACTGTTGTTCTGTATAGCAAACAGTCAAATTTCTCTTCCGTCAAGCAAGGGATTGTGGGCAATATTAGCCAAAAAAGTGTGCACGAATACAACAATACTATATTGTGTGAACAATATATAATAATTTGACCAAACAAACTTTTTATGTAATGTTTTTCTGTTTTAATTTAAATAGCTTTTATACAACAGTACAAACAAGCAAATAATATTGAATAACATCTGCTCCAGACAAAAATTAATAATAATAATAATAATACATTTTATTTATTTGGCGCCTTTCTGGACACTCAAGGTCGCCTTACAACAACGAAAAAGGTACATTAAAACAAAATAAAAACTAATTTTGTTAAAAACTAACATAAAAACATGTTAAAATACATCAGTTAAAAACAATACAAGAGGATAATGCAATAGTAGTCACAATGAGTAGGCTTGTCTAAACAGATGAGTTTTAAGTCTGGATTGGAAGTGTTTGAGAGAATCAGAGTTGCGGAGGTCAGGGGGGAGAGTGTTCCAGAGCTGGGGAGCAGAGCGGCTGAAGGCCCTACTCCCCATAGTGATAAGGCGGGCGGGCGGGACAGTGAGATGAAGAGAAAAGGAGGAACGGAGAGAACGGACTGGTGTGGCAATATGAATGAGGTCAGTCAGATATGAAGGGGCAAGGTTATGGATGGCTTTGAAAGTGAGGAGCAGGATTTTGTAGTGGATACGATGTGAGATGGGGAGCCAGTGGAGCTTTTGAAGAACTGGGGTGATGTGCTTTATGGAGGGTGTGTGAGTGATGATACGTGCAGCAGCATTCTGAACAAGTTGAAGTTTATGGAGGGTTTTTTGAGGAAGGCCAAACAAGAGAGAATTACAGTAATCGATTCGGGAAGTGACAAGGCTGTGAACAAGAACTGCAGTGGAGAGAGGAGTGAGAGCAGGGCGAAGACGGTGGATGTTTCTGAGGTGGAAATAGGCTGAACGAGTAATGTTATTGATGTGTGCATTGAAGCTGAGGGTGCTGTCTAGGAGGACACCCAGACTCTTTACCTGAGGGGAGGGGGAAATGGAGGAGCCGTCAATGAAAATTGAGAAATTGTTTATTTTACTTAAGGTGTATTTGGTACCAGTGAGTAGAAGTTCAGTTTTATTGCTATTAAGTTTGAGAAAATTTGAAGTGAACCAGGACTTTATTTCATGAAGGCAGTTGGTTAGGGAGGAGGGAGGAAGTATACTGTTGGGTTTACTGGAGATGTAGAGCTGGGTGTCATCCGCATAGCAGTGAAAATGAATGTTGTGTTTCCTAAAGATGTGACCAAGGGGGAGAAGATAGATCAGAAAAAAGCATAGGGCCAAGAACAGAACCCTGCGGAACACCAGAGGTGACAGGGAAGGGATGAGAGCTGAAGGACTTTAGCTGAATAAACTGGGAGCGGTCAGAGAGGTAAGAATGGAACCAGGTGAGGGGAATACCAGAGGTGACAGGGAAGGGATGAGAGCTGAAGGACTTTAGCTGAATAAACTGGGAGCGGTCAGAGAGGTAAGAATGGAACCAGGTGAGGGGAATACCAGTGATGCCAATGGAGGAAAGTCTGTCTAGAAGGCTCGAGTGTGAAATGGTGTCAAAGGCTGCACTGAGATCAAGCAGAAGGAGGATGGTTAGTGAACCAGAGTCAGCAGAAAGGAGGAGATCATTGGTAATTTTAAGAAGGGCCGTTTCGGTACTATGGAGAGAACGAAAGCCAGATTGAAAAAGTTCATAAAGATTATTGGAGGAAAGATGGGTATGGAGCTGATCAGCAACAGTTTTTTCAAGAAGTTTGGAGATGTAAGGAAGGTTCGAGATGGGGCGGAAATTATTGAGGTCAGTTGGATCAGAGCCGGGTTTCTTGAGTATGGGAATAACAGCAGCAGTTTTCAGAGAGGGGGGTACAGTACCAGAAGTGAGGGATGCATGAATAATATTAGTAATAAGAGGGGAAAGAGCAGGAATGGAAGCTTTGACAAGAGAAGAGGGGATAGGGTCTAGTTGACAGGACGGGGTTTTTGATTTTTGGATGAGAGTAGAAATCTGGTGTACAGAGGGAATAGTAAATTTTGATAATGTATGGGCTGGATTAAATGATGGTGGAATGAGTGGGTTTAGGACTGACGGACGAAGTTGCTGGTGAATGTGTTGAATTTTTGTGGTGAAAAAAGATGCCAGTTTATTGCAAAAGTCAGAAGAATAGAGATGGTATGGAAGAGAATCTGGTGGTTTTGTGATGTTGGAAATGAGGGAGAAAAGAGCCTTTGAATTACCTTCATTGGAGCTGATTAACCGGGAGTAGTAGGATGTTTTGGCTTTAGAAATGGAGTCTTTGTATTTGAGGATGTGAGTTGTGTACATGTCTTTGTGTATGGTGAGTCCAGTTTTCCTGTGGAGTCTTTCCAGCCGACGGCCTATTGCTTTTTGTTTTCTGAGGGTAGGAGTGAACCAGGGTGATGTGTGAGTGAAGGTGACAGATCGAGTTTTGAGTGATGCCAGAATGTTGAGAATGTTTAGGAGGTGTGTATTGTAATGTGTGAGAAACTCATCTGTCGTAGAAAGGCTATCTGCACTGGGAAGATTATTAATATGAGTTATGAAATAGTCCAAGTTGATGTCCTTGATTTTATGGAAATGAATAGTATGTGATGAATTGGATTTAGTAAAAGACAAATTGACTTTAAATGAAAGAAGCAGATGATCCATGTAAAGGAGGTGATCCAATTGGCCAATTATTTCATACATTTCTTTCCTGCAAGCAAAAAGAGATCCAAAAGAAGCCAAAACATCAAGCACAACATGCTCTCTGCACTTATCTCATATGTGGTACTTTGGTTTTTACTAGTGGTGTTTAACATTGTGCGACCCTGCTTCCCTTCGTGGATGTTGTATTTTGGATTCGCTAAATGCAACGCATAATTTATTTAATTTAAACTGACTGATCTCAGTTCAGGAGAATCTGGGCTGTCATTAAAGTGTTAAACTTTTGACATACATTGTCATGCGACCAAGATCCGTGTTGATCTCAGCTGAGTTTGTCTTTGGGAGAAACACCAAGAAAACTTAATGAGGTTTCTTAACAGATGTAGTTTTTACATTGAAACCTGTTAATTCAAAAGATTAGAATCTGTTTTCATCTGATATTAAATGTTTTTCTGATTAAGATTTTTTTTATTGATTCATACAGATAACAAAGAAAAGAAAAACATATATATACACAGAATCAACATTTAACCCACACTATTACCCCTCAACTTTCCCAGTCCCAAAGCCAAACCCCACCCTGACCCTCAACAAACATCCAAGTGGTTATATAGAAGTATACACACAAATAAAAAAAAAGTATAATAATCACACACGTTTAAACTATGCTTCTCTCTCCACTGCTCCTTTCCGAGAGCCCCCCAGAAATGCCAAATAGCTGCCCCATTTCCCATTAAACGAATCCTAGGTCCCCTGCCTTCTACATGACACCTCCTCGAAAGCCGGCACCCTCTTACCATTCTGGAAACGAGGGCGCTCCAGCAGACTTCCTTCCCCTTAAAACCACCTGTCTTCCGATCATAACACTTGTCAGGACCCAATTTCTTTATGCGTTTATCCCCTATATTGATGACCGCCCAATCACCTAACATAGAGTCTGGGGCAAAATTAAATTTGAGTGCCCAATTCGTCACACATAAAACTCTGAACCTTCAACCAAAATTCTTGGATCTTACCACACCACCAAAAAACATGGGCATTGCCAGCAGGTGGGTGTGTCTTTAAGACCAAGCCTATACAATCTAGAGGGGGTCCAATAGAATCTGTGTAAAATCTTAAATTGCATAAGGTGCACTCTTGCATCTCTAGATGTAGACTTTAAGTTTTTTTAGAATCCTAGCCCACACCCCCTCCTCCAATACCAAATTCAAATCTTTCTCACTCAGTAATACACTGATTCCTCATGACCTTTACCAAAAGTAGTAATCACCACTCCCAGAGTAACTTCAACTTTAGGGGGGTGTGTGCTACTACCAAAAACAGTACAGAGCAGGTGGCGCAGCTGTAAATACCTAAAGAACTGAGTCCTGGGAATCCCAAAATGTTGAATTTTTAAAGGATCTCAACACTCCACTCTCATATGTGTCACCGAGTGTATTAACCTCCCTCAACAATCCACTCTGACCAGCAGAAAGGGGACTTATTAATACATAATTTTGGGTTAAGCCATATGTTCGAGGAAATGTTTAAATAAATGTCCGACTTAAACACTCTGGACACTTTTGTCCATACCTAGTGCAAATGCGAGATAAAGGGGTGGAACGTAACTTCTCCAATTAGTTTGATAGAAAGGCTTTGCAATGGTGAAATAGGGGCAAGAACTTCCAGTTCAATACAAAACCAGGGAGGGGCTCTCTTAGGTGGAAGTGTCCAATGAGCCAAATGTCTGAGACCAAATGCATAATAATAAAACAAAATATTGGGAAGGATTAACCCACCTTTGTCAATCAGCCCATGCAGCTTACTAATATGTAATCTGGGATGTTTACCATTCCAAATGAAGGACTTGGTTTTGCTATCAAATTGCTTGAAATAAGAGATTGGTACATCAACAGGGAGAGATTGTGGCAGGTAGTTGAATTTTGGAATACAATTCATTTTAATATTTAATAGTTTAATAATTTAATAGTTTTATGGGTTTCTCCATTCACCACCATAGTTTGTTTGTTTTGTATTTCTCCTCTTTTCACCCCAATTTTTGGAATGCCCAATTCCTACTACTTACTAGGTCCTTGTGGTGGTGCGGTTACTCACCTCAATCCGGGTGGCGGAGGACAAGTCTCAGTTGCCTATTGAACTGTTTCAGTGGCATCACATTTTCCACACAGCTGCCATAATTGTGACCATCAGCAGGAGAAAACAATGGTGGTGAATGGAAGGGGGTACCTCATCGAGGATTGATGCTGAATACCACCCCTGGAGTCACGAGTTCGAATCCAGGGTGTGCTGAGTGACTAGAAGCTACTAAATTGGCAACTAATTTGGCCCGGGTTGCTAGGGAGGGTAAGGTCACATGGGGTAACCTCCTCGTGATCGCGATTAAGGGTTCTCGCTCTCAATGGGGCGCGAGTAGCATGAGCCTCCACATGCTGCAAGTCTCTGTGGTGTCATGCACAATGAGTCACGTGATAAGATGTGTGTATTGACTGTCTCTGAAGCGGAGGCAACTGAGACTTGTCCTCCACCACCCGGAGTGGGGCGAGTAACCACACCACCACGAGGACCTACTAAGTAGTGGGAATTGGGAAATCCAAATTGGGATAATAAAATAATATTAATTATCAGAATTGGCCGATACATTTTCCAGTTTGGCCGATTTTATTCTTGAGGGCACCGAAAATCGCCTGCTTGCATGTGAAGAGCCTGAGACGTGTAAACGGCCACTTTGTTTTGTGCCATCTTGTTACTGCAATAAGAGACCGGTGTGCAACACAGTGTCATTTAAACGGTCCACTTATCAGCGCTGCGGCAGACGCGTTTGAGCTCATAATGTTGAAGTACTCGCCTGTTCCATTCTCCTCAACAGTTCCCAGGAACTTTAACCCTTTTGTCTAATGATAAAAAGGCAAATATAAATAAAACTCATATCACCGTCTGCAAATATGTGCATATCTCGTTTAAACAGATGTAATAAACCAACCTCACGAAAATCCAGCGTTTTCTTCCCGTCGAGCCCTCATATATTCTTCTGAATCTCGTTTTCCATCAACCAGAATCAAAGACTTCAGGATCAAATGTACCTCTCATTCACAAATCATGATGGTTCGTCTGTGAAATTAAAGTAGGTGATCCAGGCCATTTAAACCATCAGGAGATTGAGGCTCGTGCTTGATCCGCACGATCGTGTGAGTGCAACTTCAAGGCTGCGTCCGAAACAAGAAAAGGCTGCCTCCCGAGGCTGTATACGGACATACAATGAAAATAAAATGCTTTTCAAACTGTTCGGAGACCAGTTTCCTTAAGAGTAGGCTACCATTCATTCAAAAAAACTGTCAGTTAAGATATTAACTGATTAGGTAGCAAGTCTGCTGCGCGTCAAACCTGATTTGATCGGAGGTCTGAAAAGTTTGAGAACCGCTTGATGCAGTATAATATTAAGGTAAATTATTATATAGCCTGAAGAAAAATATATAATTGTTAATGTTCTATTGCACCTTGCTGTCTATAAAAAGACACTCTTATTTCCATCTGCACAGTTTATAGGTCTGCTTTTCTTTAACAGATGAGGTTCTCAGGTTGCTGGAAGTGTACCAAGCTGCAAGTGCAGCAGAGAAGATGCGACTTAACAAGGAATACAAGAGGATGATCTTTAAGAGAGCGAAGAATGAGGCTTTAAGTGAAAAATATGTGAAGAATAACTGCAAGCAGTGTCCCTCCTGTGGCGCTAACATACAGGTCAGCACCCACTGCCTGAGTACTGCACACAAAAATCGAATTTGTGTTGGTCAAAGCTGGTGTGGTCTTTGGCTAGATTTTCAGAAATGCTTTCAGATAAATGATTTGAAATAGCAAAGAATAATTGACCCAGAAAATACATATGACATGAATTAGGTACAGTCTGATGAGATTTTATCCTAAATTCCATGGATTTGATCCTACATTAAGAATGTAACGAACAATGATGTGAAAATGTTATTATACTTACACCATGTTTTAAAAACATTTTGATGCCAAGGACCCACAAATATGATGATTCCCTTGTAAGGGACCCCTTTAAATAAAGGCAGCTATGTATCTTCATGTACAACCCCAATTCTGAAAAAGTTGGGACATTATAAAGAATGCTAATAAAATAAAAAGGAGTGATTTGTAAATTATATTCACTCTTTGCTATATTGAAAGCACTTCAACTACACATTATATGATGTTTTACCCTGTGAATTAAATGTTTTTTTTGTTTTTTTAACGTAAAGTCATTTAAAATCAGTTGGGACAGTTGAGTGTTTTTTTATACTGTGAAACATCACCATTTATTCTAATAACACTTATTAAGCATTTAGGCACTGAAGTCACAAGTTTATTAAGTCCATTATGCAGGTCTTCAGTTGCACTATTTTACAGGGTCTTTGTTGCCGGATGGTGTGATTCATAATGCACCACACATTCTCAATTGCAGATGGTCAGGACTTCAGGCAGGATAATCTAGCACCTGCACTCTCTGCATAATTTCATGCATTCATGGTGTTCTCACAGATGTGAGTTTCCCATTCCATACAGAAACTGGCTTTTGGACCTGACGCTAATAACAGCTTGGATGGTCCTTTTGCTCTTTGGCCCGGAGAACACAACGGGTGTGTTTTTCAAAAACGATTTGAAATGTGGACCACTGTTCCACTGTTCTACTTTCCATCTAAGATGAGACTGAACTTCCAGACAGTGTTGATGTAGGGCTTCTGCTTTGCATAGTAAAGTCTTAACTTGCATCTATGGATGCAGCGGTGAGTGGTGTTGACTAGCAAAGGTTAACTAAAGTAATCCCAAGCCCATGTTCATGATATCCATTACAGATGAATGATGTTTTTTAAGACAGTAATGGCTGAGGGATCAGAGATCATGCTTGAAGGACTTGGCTGTTTTTGGAGGCTCCTTGTATACAATGACACAATTGCCTGTTGAACATCTCCTGTTTCACATCACCTTGTTATTTCATCTCGTCAAATTCAAAATTAGAATTTATTTATTGCCAAGTAGGTTTTCACATACAAGGAATTTTCCTTGGTGTTTGATGCATACAATAACAATAAACATAGTAAGATAAATAATAAACTATATTTAAGATACAATATAAAATATATTAATAAAGGAGCTGTACAGTTGTGCAAAATATGTGATGTTGTGCAGGGATGTGCAAAATATGTGCAGAATATGAACCATAGAATGTGCAAATGTTCACAGGAAAGTTCACAGTTTGAGTTTAAAAAGTGCAATAGACCAGATAAATGTTCTTTACCTTGACGCCAGATGCGGCGTCAGCCGATTTTGCCGGGTCTTCAGCCCTGAATGTTTTGAGTGTAGCCCCGAATGTATTTGGAAATGTTGACTGACAAATATGAAACCGGACAATAGCCTATGTAAACCCCCGAAATCATAAGTTGCCTTATTTCATTGTGCTTTGGCTTTTCTCATACCGCATACAGCCTGTAAAAATAGACATAGGTCTTAAAGATAATCTAGCCAATAGAATAAGTTTCTTTGCTGTCGGTAGCCTATGGGCTACTCCGTTTCTTCCTCTCTGTTGAATATGCAGCAGGTAGGGGAGGAGTTGACATCAACTAACGTTACTTTTTGGCGAGTTAACAGCCGTTAGCTGGAAAGACAGCAAAAATGAAGCAAATCATGCTTTGGAGATTTTTCCGAAAGAAGTCAGTGGGTAGCCAGGAACACTAGTTTTATCACACTGCACTTGTAACGAGAGCCAGCAGGTAGATAGCTGTGCAGTGTGTAAACCTCACTCTCCTGACCTCAAAAGGTGTGTAAACGACTGATGCAACTTGTTAGCTCCTTGATAGCGCATACGCCTCTCACGCCGGAGACGACAGTTCGAGTCCTGTCCTTAGCGTACTTTTCTTGTTTATCATGTATTGTTTTCTCTAAGGATAATCAATGAGCATTAGCATAAAATGTATGTGTGACTTGTTTTTTGATATTAGTTTGTAGTAAATATACACTTTGATTTGATTAAATGGTTTTGTAGAGGGTAGCAAAGATGAGCTACACACTGAGGAGCAGCAGCAGCAGCTGTGCCAGAATCAGGCATGGAAACTGGTAACAATTAATCAGTCACTTTACTTTAAAGTTAAAAGTGAAACATTGTTTATCCCAATGATCCTAATGAAAGGATTTTGACAGATGAACATGGAGAATTATATACAATTCGATGCCATGGTGTGTCAATGAACTTAGAATAAAGTCATTCATGTATTGCTTTAACTTAGGATCTTATACATCATTTTGACTATATATGTCAAAAAATATACATTATTTATATAAAAAAAAAAAATTTACCTCACTTTACTCACTATAATATAACTCTTTTGTGATGACTTTATGGTAATGTACATGAAAATTCAAGAATCATGATAGATCTTAGGGCAATCCCACTGATCTGCTCTTCCCAATACATTTTCTTCAACGCTATTGGTCTACACTTTGAAATATGTAGCACTTGATGAATTAGTTGTTTGAAGCTGATTTGCAATAAGTTATGTGCTGTATCTGTTCTTTTGCATCACAGATGATTCAGGGAGGAGAGAGGAAGTTGAGGATAGTACTAGAGTGGAAGATTTAGGAACTGTAGAAACAGGCCCAGCAAGAGCAGAACTCAAAGAATACCCTCTCACCAGCTTTGAACTACAGAGAAGTGGTTGCTAGTGTGAAAATAAAATTGTCTGGGCTAAGCCCCAGATGTCCTTCAATGCTGGAAACGCCTCTGCTTGACGCAAGACAGATGTGGAAACTATATTAATGTAATGTGTAGTGTCTATGGAGGTGGGATAAGAGACAGTGTCAAGAGTGTCATAAACCTTGGTTATGAGGCCAGCAGCAGACAGGAAGAAACTGTTCTTGTGGAGTGAGGTTTTGGTCCCAATAGACCTAAGCCTCAAGAGGGGAGTGTCTCAAAGAAATTGTGTCCTGGGTGGGAGGGGTCGGCCACAATCTTTTCTGCCCACCTCAGGGTCCTGGAGGCATACAGGTCCTGGATAGATGGCAGATTGCAGCCAATCACCTTCTCAGCTGAACAAATGACATGCTGCAGTCTGCTTTTGTCCTTGGCAGTGGCAGCAGCGTACCAGATGGTGATGGAGGAGGTGAGGATGGACTCAGTGATGGAGGTGCACCATCATTGTCTTCGGCAGGTTGAACTTCTTAAGCTGCCGCAGGAATTACATCCTCTGCTGTGTTTTTTATTTAGAGAGCTAATGTTCAGCTCCCACTTGAGGTCCTGGGAGATGATGGTTCCCAGGAAGCGGAATGACTCCACAGTGTAAACTGGAGAGTCACACAGGATGATGGGGTGGGTGGGCCTGTGTTCTTCCTGAAATCTACAACCATCACCACTGTCTTCACAACATTGAGCTCCAAGTTGATCTGACTGCACCAGGTCACCAGATGATCAATCTCCCGCCTGTAGGCGGACTCATCCCCATCAAAGATGAGCCCAATGAGGGTGGTGTCATCCGCAAACATCAGGAGCTTGACAGACTGGTGACTGGAGGTGCAGCTGTTAGGGCTGTTAATCAGAAGGTTGTTGGTTCGAACCCCATGGCCACCACCATTGTGCCCTTGAGCAAGGCACTTAACTCCAGTTTGTTCCGGGGGGATTGTCCCTGTAATAAGTGCACTGTAAGTCGCTTTGGATAAAAGCATTTGCCAAATGCATAAATGTAAATGTAAAATAAATGTTGTGTACAGGGAGAAAAGTAGAGGGGAAAGAACACAGCCTTGAGGGGAACCAGTGCTGATGGTCCGGGAGTCAGAGACATGTTTTCCTAGCCTCACATGCTGCCTGCTATTAGTCAAGAAGTCTGTGATCCACCTGCATGTGGAGTCAGGCATACTCAGTTGGGAGAGCTTGTCCTGCAGCAGAGCCAGGATGCTTGTGTTGAAGGCAGAGCTAAAATCCACAAACAAGATCCTGGCGTAAGTTCCTGAGGAGTCCAGGTGCTGGAGAATGAAGTGGAGGGCCATGTTAACTGCATCGTCTACTGACCTGTTAGCTTCCACAGAGGTCAGGGTGACAGGTCTGAAGTCAATAAGTCCTGTGGTCCTTGTTTTTTTGGGGGGACAGGATGATGGTGGAGGTCTTGAAGAAGGCTGGCACATGGCATGTCCCAGTGAGGTGTTAAAGATATCTGTGAACACCGGAGACAGCTGATCAGCACAGTGCTTCAAGGTAGATGGAGAGACAGAGTCTAGCTCGGCTGCTTTGCGGGGGTTCTGTCTATTGGATGGTCTGTTTACGTCTCTCTCCATGATGAAGATAGTTGTCATTGTGGTGGGGGAGGTGGGGGCCTCTGAGGTAATGATCTGTGGAGAGGACCAGGCCCCTTCTGTGATGGGGGATGTGGCTTGTTATTAGTCTTAAATTGCTCCTGTCTCAGCTTTTTTGGAGTGTGTTGCAATCATCTGATTTGAATTTATTGTACATAAAAAAACAAGAAACAATGAAATTTGCAAGATAAAACATCATATACTGTGTACTTGTAGTGCTTTCAATGTAGCAAGGGGTGAATATAATTTACAAATAACTCCTTTTTGTTTTTATTAGCATTTTTCATACTGTCCCAACATTTTCGTAATTGGGGTTGTATAACGATCCATTTATAGAGTGAGAGAAAAATATTATCTGTGTTAGGTTTACAACCTCTCTGACCAAAGTACGCCTGCGCCAGTGCTGCATACGGATAATGGTACACTCGAGCACAGGTGGATAAACTTCACAAAACATAAAAGCTGCTCTTCTCGGCTTCTCGTGAAATGGAAGTTCCTTGCACTGTTTTCCAGTAGTGTTGTTCCCCCACTGCAGAATATACAGCCCCATGGCAAAAGGAACCTTCCTCGAGTTCTAAATTCCCGTTTGCAACCTCTGCTCGTTTGTTACGTGGAAAACAGAAAACAGAAATTATTAGTTCACCTTTCAACTCTTTTGGTCCGAGTCATTCCTTCTTGTCACGTGACAGCCATATGAGTGTTTACGGTAGTCACGTGACAAAAGAAAGAACGACGTGGACAAATAAATTCAATCCAGAGGTGAACTAATCTGTTTCTCAATAATTTGTCCATGGCTGCATTATCAATTTTTCCTTATTTAGACTATAATCAAAGTTTGCGTATGTAGACATGCTGGGGGGGGATTTGTTCATTTTGCTGAAGGAGACTCAAAGGCTGTGTCTCGTTTGGAAGTATGCGTCCTCCGGAGGTCATATTTTTTGGCCACATGTCATCAAGGCTGTCTCATTTTATTTTCTTTCTTTTTTTGTCTTTTTCTTATTTTTGTATCTATTTTCAATGCATTTTATGTATATGCACTTACATTTATACAATTGTTAACCTTTTTTGCATTCCCAATATAAAAAAATATATATAAAAAAATAAAATAAGACAACCTCTAATCTCCGTGGCCGACAAATGTGATCTCCGAAGGATGCATCCTTCCACCCCGAGCGGGATTTCACCAGTGATCTCCAGCATGGGAGTAGGGCACGCTCTCAAGAGTCTATAAATCCATGGCCAATAATCCAATAATTATTATTATTATTATTATTATTATTATTATTATTATTATTTCGTTTTTGCTTGCTAGCTAACAATTAGCATGTGGTACCAGCCTAGGCCACCAGGTGCCACTATCAGTAAGCATGAAATCTTATGCTTACAAGGTGACAGATGACAACTGTGGTTCTTGATCTGTTTATTTACTTTGTTGTATTACCTCGTGCATCAGTGTCCCGTTAACAATAACACACCTGATTCAATTTATGAGAGGGAGTATATACAGTATTTGTCCTAATAGAATTTACTTAAAAATATACAAATGTTTGCTAAGTTTTATAGACATATATTGCCTCTTTATATATACCGGCATTCACAAATAATTCACAAGTTATTATTGTTATTTTAAAATATTTCATAATTATTTATAATAAATAATAATTTATTTTTATTAATATTAATAATTTGCTTTGTTGACAAACATGGTGATACTGGCACATGGTATCTCCTGTTTCTTATCTCTTTCGCTTAGCTTCGCCTTCTTTTCCCAGGATTGACTAAGATGAGGTGAGCGATCGACACGGGTTGGTGTGCACGTGCACTTTAACGAACTTTAACGAAATAACAAAATCACCACTTCGCCACTGTGACTCCTGTATTACCTAAAATCCTTGCGGTTTAGAGCAGGCAGACAAAACACTCTAAAGCAGTGTTTCTCAACTGGTGGGTCACAGGTTTCTTCGGACAGGTACAGCAGGTACTGAACATGCCATGGTTCCCCCATTGAAACATTTTCAGCGGCCGTCCACACTCAGTGCTTCCCCTCATTTAACAGAACAAGGACAACCAGACAGCCACATGGCGTTTGAACACGAAGCGTGCACCATTTCCTCAAGCAGCTCTGCATCTTCCTTTAACTAGACACGGTGCCGTGGTTGAAGCTGTCGCATCGCTCTAAAGAGTTCATTGATTTGAGCAACTCTAACACAAGTCCCATTTAAACACAGCACTGAAAACAGTGAGAGGTGTCGTAATGGTCAAAGACGTCTATCTAGCAAATGTTTACATGGGCCAACGATTTAATAAAGCATCGATATTCCCAGTGGTTAATGTCATCAAACAACCACACTTGTCACACTTCACGACGAATGCCATATGAAACATAGTAACCTGAGGTATATTCATTTAATTGGGGGATATCATGTTTTAATAGACTCTCCAACATTATAGATGTTTCTTGGTGTTGCCTCTTGAGGATAAAAAAATGTTTTTAAGAGGAAAAATCTTATTTTGAAAGATAACAAATTTGAGAGAGAAATAAAACATTTGGAGAGAGAGAACAAAATGGGCTCAGGAAGGCACAAAGACACCTAAAAAAAACATTTTTACATGCCTCGTTTTACGTATCTATGCATTTTCCTGGAGTGTAATTAAATTGTGCGTCACATTTGCTTTTTATGACACTATTGTTTAAGTTTAGGTTTAAGGTTTAGGGTAGGAAGGTTGTTTTTTGTTATTTAAAACTTAATAGAGCCTTAATCTGTTTGGGAGAACACTTAACACACTTTTAGAAAATGATGCCACAGTTATGTAATTTCAATGAGATCCATTAAACTGCATTTTGTGCTTCTCTTCTGTTTCATTTCTGTAGAAGGATGAGGGCTGTAACAAGATGAGCTGTTCTTCCTGTAGGCAGAATTTCTGCTGGATTTGCCTAAAAGTTCTCAACAATATGAACCCCTATGATCACTTCAATATCTCTAACACACCATGCTTTAATCAGTGAGTCTCATATACACAGCCCTTATAATGTGTTTCAGTCTCTATAGCTGTCTCTAGACATCAGTTTTGTCTTTGACTTGCTTGAGCAACCATACAGAACAACTCAATACTTGACTGATTACTATTGTATTTATTTAGATGGAAATCTTGCACTCTATATTAAAATGATAGTTCTCACATTAATAAAAATTCTGTCATTATTTTTTACCCTAATGTCATTTTAAACCACACTTTTTCAGGGAAAACAAAAGGTGATATTTTTAAGGATATCCCGGCCATTCTTTTAATTATTATGAAAGCTTATAGCGACTGGGTTTGTCAAGCTCCAAAATGACATAAAAAAGTGGTCCGTATGACTTGTGCGCTATACTGTATTCCAAGTCCACATGACCAAAATGTATGTCATTATTCACTTACATTTTTCCCTTTCCGCCACAGCTCTTAAATCAAGTGTGGCGCTATTAGAAGTGTCCCAATAATTTTGACATTAGTGACATTAAACGTAATAAGTTCTCACATGTTTCGTGACCAAACATCATTGACGTCAAACCTGATGTGACGTGTCTTATCATATTTGATTTGCGAGCAACAACAGAAGGCAAGATTCTCAGTGAATAACAACTTACATTTTTTTCTATCAAGCTATCAATGACTTCAGGAGACTAGTGGAAGAAAGATAAATTATCATATTAGTCTACTTGTATTTTTTTCATTTTGGAGCTTAACAGCACCAAATGTCTCTATCCACTTTCAGTACAAGTAAAAGAGTGGCTAGGACATTCTGCACAATTTCTCCTTTTGTGTTCCACAGATAAAAGTCATACAGGTTTGGAACAACATAAATGTAAATGATGACAGAATTGTTATTTCTGGGAGAGCAGTTTTGAATGTACAAGAAATAGTGATGTTTTTGACTTGAAATTGTCCTTGTCTGAAGCTACAGTACTTGCCTTCAAAGACAAGTACTGAAGAGCATACCTCAAGCAGTATCTTGCTGTGATTTTGTTTAAAATATGACTATTACTTTCTTTGTAGATTACATGATGAAATGGCAGCACAGGGGGCTCAATGAAGTCGACTGATCCACCATAATGAAAAGCTCATATCTCTCTATGCACTTTATCCAGTGCACTTAGCATTCTACTTCCGTTTATTGATTAGCTTTTATGTTGTCAGAGGCAGTCTTTTGAAAATGTACAATTCTTTTTCACTTTTATTCTACTTTTTGAAGGATTTAACAGTCGTTATTTTCATTATGCAAAGGAGCATCCCTTTAAACGGCTTTGATGAACATTTGTAAGCAAACCTTATGCTAAGCATTAGGGACAACCAAAAAAACCTTCCTTTATTTGTATAGCGCTTTTCACAACACACATTCTTTCAAAGCAGCTTTACAAAAAACGAAGCTGTAATGTCTGTAATGTCTTAAAGTCATCATTGTGCAGTTTGCTGAAAAATGCGATTGTAGATTATGCCTTAAAATATTATTTGTCTTCAGTCTCCCAGTTAATGTTGGTTTACAAGCAAAGGATTTTATCCTGTGTTTGATTTGTTTATGTTAGAAAATAAAGGAACCTTAATAGTAGGGGGGACTGAGGGCAATCTTAACATTAAAGTCAAGTAAAAAAGAACTTGAAATACAGTGTGGTTTTTTAACTCTTTGTTTACATATTTTTATAAACATATTTAATAAAATGATTAGATTATAGATTATATTTAGGACTAGGTGATCAATCCCTTGTGTGTTGCACATACCTTGAGGCCTTGCTGTTATGAGTAGGAATGATGATGACGTCTCAGGATTTTCAAGTGGGCACCCTCTTTCCTCAGTGTTTCACTGATGACCCACTACACCTCCAGAGGGTTCAGCAATGAGGCCTGGCATCCCAGGCTCATCCCCCTTGACGTCAACTCGTTCTTGATGTTACTTTTGTCTCTCCTCTTAATCCAGAGCCACTGGTTTGCCCTTTCAGCTGCACTGGAAAGGGCTTTGATGGGTTGCCATTGGGCCTGGCCTCGGATTCCCATGTCCTTAAGCAGCCTGGTACTTGACATGTTAATGAAGCCTCTGCAGCCAACTATTTAAAAAATAGAAAAACATGTAAATTATTGTATTAAATATATGAAAAATATATTTTTAGATGTTTTATAAAACAATTACAATATTTTTATATTTTTTAATCTTAAAGAGTATTGTGAAGTTTTCTTTAGTTTACTCCATTTGACCAGAAATAACTTTGCTTTTTTTAAAAGTTTAAATATCTGATATACGTATATATTTAAGCAATATCACACAAGCAAGAGTGCGATATGGCCATACATCAGCACTGCTGTGATTCGGCCGCAGGCACAAGGCTGTAGGTAATCACAGCAGTGCTGATTTAGGGCCATATCGCACTCTTGCTCATGTGATATTGCTTGTATACAACAGTTAAATAAAAAATTAATAAAAAAAAAAATAGGTAAAATTGAGTACGGTCATAAAAAAATGCATTTGTGCACGGAACTACTTTCTTACGCCATGGATCAGAATCTGCTGTTGCTGGTTCAAAACAAATGATGTGACCAAGACTCTCAAAAACATCACTTTAGATTGATTAGTATCATGGCTTGTGCTGTTTCTAACATGTTATTGGAGAAACAAGTGTGTGTGTGTGTGTGTGTGTGTGTGTGTGTGTGTGTGTGTGTGTGTGTGTGTGTGTGTGTGTGTGTGTGAGAGAGAGAGAGATTGAAAATAAATAAAATGGTTAGCATTTATATGAAATCTACTTATTTATTTGCATCACATAATATATTATTATAATAAAAAGATTAAATTGACAGTCATTTGGTTTGATGTATGCAACTCTGATTCTGGCAGATTCTAGCACGTTCATATTTTGTTCAGCCCCCCAAAGAATTTCAAAGACAAGCTAAATGAACAAACCTGTTCCCTTCACGTCCAATGCTTCACCGTCTGATCAGGGTATAAATGTCCTACATAATTGGCCTCTGACTGTTATGAAGGCAGACGAAGGCAGACGAGGGGTGAGGATCTAAATGCGTTTTTTATTGAAAATGATAAAGACAAACAAGGCTGGAACAAATGAAACGTCCACGATGGGAAAACAAAAACATCCAAAGAGTACACAGGCTGGAGAAACATCTACGGAGGGCAAAGGTAACATTACATATGAACGACTGACAGGGACTGACAACGACTGACAGGGACTGAACAAATAACGGGGCTTATGTACACAGGGAGAGTGATGATCAAACGAGACACAGGTGAGAACAATGAATGACAGGTAATGATGAGGGCAGGGAATTATGGGAAGTGTAGTTTACAACAGTTGACAAGTGAAACACGGGGCAGACAACAGGAGACCGTGACATAACCCCCCCTTTGAGGAGCGGATTCCAGACGCTCCAAAAAGGAAAAACACCCACAAAAACGAAATCGTCCAAGGAGTGGGGGGCAGACCAAGGAGGGCACAAGGGGCAAACAGACAGTCCAAGGGGGGCACAAGGGGCAAACAGTCCAAGGGGCGCACAAAGGGCAAGCAGGCAGTCCACGGGGGCACAAGGGGCAGTCAGGCAGTCCAAGGGGGCACAAAGGGCAAGCAGGCAGTCCTCGGGGGCACAAGGGGCAGACAGGCAGTCCAAGAGGGCCACAAGACGGGGACTGGGTCAGGTGGCCTGGGAGGTGGCCACAGGACAGGGTTTGGTTCAGGAGGCCTGAGTGTCGGCCACAGGGCAAGGACAGGTTCAGGAGGCCTGGGAGCCGGCCGCAAGTTAGGGTCTGGGTCTGGAGGCCTGGGAGTTGGCCACAGGACAAGTTCAGGAGGCCTGGGAGTCGGCCATAGGACAGGTTCAGGAGGTCTGGGAGTCTGCCTCAGGGCCACAGCCATGGAGAACTCCGAGGGCAGAGCCGTAGAAGGTTCCGGAGACAGGGCCATGGTAGGCGGAGTCATGGAGAATTCTGGGGGCCGAGCCGTGGCAGGTAGAGTCATGGAAGGATCAGGAGGTGGAACCGTAGAAGGCTCTGGAGACAGAGCCGTGGTAGGCGGAGCCGTGGGGGGCTCAGGAGGAGAAGAGGAAAGGCTTCTGCTCTCCAGCCTCCGCCTTCCATGGCTCCGTCCACAGAACCTCCCATGGTTATGCCTCCAATGTTCAGCGAACCAGAGCTCACACATGCCACGAACAACAAATCAGCGCCTGTAGCCCCGACCATCAGTAAGCCAGTGGCTGCAGCCTTGACCGTCAGTGAGCCAGTGCCTGTAGCCTCGACCGCCAGTGAGCCAGTGCCTGTAGCCTCGAACGTCAGTGAGCCAGTGCCTGTAGCCTCGAACGTCAGTGAGCCAGTGCCTGTAGCCTCGAACATCAGTGAGCCAGCGCCTGTAGCCTCAACCGTCCCAGAGCCAGCGCCTGTAGCCTTGACCGTTCCAGAGCCAGCGCATCCTGAGCCTCCCAGGGCTCCGCCTCTGGAGCCTCCCATGGCTCCGCCTATCGAGCCTCCCAGGGCTCAGCCTATCAAGCCTTCCTGGGCTCCGCCTATCGAGCCTTCCAGGGCTCCGCCTCTCGAGCCTTCCACGGCTCCGCCCACCGAGCCTTCCACGGCTTCAACCGCAGAGCCTCCCAGGGCTCCGCCTCTCGAGCCTCCCAGGGCTCCGCCTCCCGAGCCTTCCATGGTTTCAACCCCAGAGCCTCCCAGGGCTCCGCCTCTCGAGCCTCCCAGGGCTCCGCCTCCCGAGCCTTCCACGGCTTCAACCCCAGAGCCTCCCTCGGCTCTGCCTCTCGAGCCTCCCTCGGCTCTGCCTGCCACGGCTCCACCTCCTGAGCCTCCCACGGCTCCGCCTACTGAGCCTTCTACGGCTCCGCCTCTCGAGCCTTCCATGACTCCGCCTTCCACGGCTCCACCTCCTGAGCTTCCCACGGATCCACCTCCTGAGCCTCCTTCAGCTCCACCTCCTGAGCCTTCTACGACGTCGCCTCCTGAGCCTCCCTCGGCTCCGCCTTCTGAGCCTTCCATGGCTCCGCCTATCGAGCCTTCCAGGGCTCCGCCTCTCCAGCCTTCCAGGGCTCCACCTCCTCCTTTGCTCAGGTCTCCTTGGTATCATGGCCGTTTTCTTGATCTGCTCTGGTCTCCTGGGTCTCCTGGACTTCTGCCTGATCTGCTCTGGTCTCCTTGGTCTCAAGGCTGTCCGCTTGATCTACTCTGGTCTACTGGGTCTCTCGGCTGTCCACCTGAGTTGCTCTGGTCTCCTTAGTCTCCTGGCCTTTGCATGATCTGCTCTTGCATCATTGATCTCCAGCTCCATCTTGACCCTGCCTCCCTTACCAGCCTTCCTTGGGCATCAGGAGCCACCCATTGGGGGTTTATATCATAATTCACTGTTGCTTTGCCTTGTGTTTTGCCCCTGTCATCTGTTTCCCCCGGACTACACTTCCCATAATTCTCTGCCCTCATCACTGCCAGGTGTTCCCTATTGTTCTCACCTATGTTTCATTTCCTCCTCTACCCCTGTGTATATAATGCCCTGATTTCTACCCAGTCTTTGTGAGTTTTTGTTTTTCTCTCCTGTTGATATGTAACAGTTCTCATTGTGTATGTTTCGTTTGTGTTAATTCCTAGTTCTTAGTTCAGACTTGTTCCCGAGTATTCCGTGTTATTTTTGTACTTTTTGTATTTTTTTTCTTCCTTCGAATCATTACAATAATTACATTATCTTCAGAAAGCTGACTGACAGACTACAGCATCATCAACAGGTGATCACATACACTCCATCTCTCTCTCTCTCTCTCGCTCTCTCTCTCTCTCTCACACACACACACACACACACACACATACAACCTTGTTTCTCCAATAACATGTTAGAAACAGCCCAAGCCGTGATACTAGTAGTTCGAAAGTGATGTTTTTGATAGGCTTGGACCCATCATTTGTTTTGAACTAGTAACGGCAAATTCTGATCTGTGGCGTAAGAAAGTAGTTTCATGCACAAATGCATTTTTTATGACCATACTCAGTTTTTCCTATTTTTTTTTTAAAATATACTTCTTTATTTAACTGTTGTATACAAGCAATATCACACGAGCAAGAGTGCAATATGACCTTAGCCCCGACCATCAGTGAGCCAGTGGCTGCAGCCTCGACCGTCAGTGAGCCAGTGCCTGTAGCCTTGACCGCCAGTGAGCCAGTGCCTGTAGCCTCGACCGCCAGTGAGCCAGTGCCTGTAGCCTCGAACATCAGTGAGCCAGCACCTGTAGCCTCGACCGTCCCAGAGCCAGCACCTGTAGCCTATATACTGTGTATATATATATATATATATATATATATATATTACTGTATAAACTGCCCTCAGTAACTTTTGTCTTTGTGTCATCTTGGACTAAAGCCCACCCACACCCCCAGTGACTTTGTGTTGCTAGGCTCTGCGATCTGTGTAGCTAATGGGTGTTCCTACTGTTTGTTGCTGTAATGTTATTGGAGGACTGCACGTCTGGCTATAGCTTTTGAAAATGTAATCAAGGATGAGAACTAATACCTAATACCCTCACGACACTACACTTCTCTGTCTTGATAAGGGTAAAGCTGCAGGGATTTCTCCAAAAAGGGATGTGAGCTCCAAACCTCCATTGAAGATATTGGTAGCCCCTAAACTAAACCTTTCCCTAAACTTAACCATGAGTGGAAGTGATGCTTCCTTTTGGAGGTGGCTCAACCCCCTTTTGGAGTAACCCTGCCCCATTTTGGAGGTCTCCGGCCTGCAGCTATACCTACTTAACTGTCTTGCCTGCACTCCTGTCCAGTCTGTCAGGAGACCAATGACACGAGCTCCACTTCCTTCACTCTTATTGTTGCTCGCTATTGTCACCCATCATTTGCAAAGCATTGACATTTTCTCAACTTGTCTTGTTGCTCTCCATGGTGATCTCTGTTGCCAATGGCCGTCGCTGTGCTCTCATTGAAAACAAATGGGATTGTGTCGCTTGCAGTGTGAACGGGGCTTTACACTGCCACCTAGCGGCATGGATGCAGCATCATGTAAAATCAATAGTTTTTAGTTTCAGATTCAATTGTAAAAATGTTGTATTAATAGTCAGCCATGATTACTTTAATCAGTGAGTGAAAGTGTCAAATAACAGGAGTTACTGAGATTAAGAGCGTTGTATTCAGCTGGTCATGTGACTCTAACATGACAGCCCCCATGTGTGGACCTTCTCCATGTAGAATAAAACAGCTTTTATAAGGATACTGCTATGACTGGAGTCTTCATTTTAATGTGAGTGCTCATGATTTCCTACTTAAAATTACAGTTCATGTCTTTAGGAGTTTAACATTTTTAATGAGGAAAAAATGACTGAGTGCACAATTAAGTGTAAAATAATCTGAAATAAATATGAAGTAAAACTATGAAAACTGAACAGTGTTGGGCAAGTTACTCAAAATACAAATTACTTAATACTTCTCTAACCTTGTAATCAGATTACTTTATTGATTATGGGAAAAGTAATCACATTACTAATTAATTTTAACTTACTTTTTAGTTCTTTCTTAAACATCACAGACAGGTTTTTGTTTTTCTGCTCAATGAGTTCAAAATAATGTCTATATTTCCTCTGTTCATTGTTGTTTCTTCAGCTGTTACAGAATCACAAAAATACATACATATGAACATAAATCATTGTGGCAGGGCGGAGGGCGGGGCCGGGCCGGGTGGTGATTCTACACACTCTGCCCCTTATCAGGCTAATCAAGCCTCCGAGAGAGATAAAGGCCAACTGCGGAAGATGGTGCGAGAGAGAGAGATCGTTTATGGCATGTCCGTTATGTGTGTGTGTGTCTTTTTAAGTTTTTCATTAAAATATTATTTATATTATCACCCGGCCCCACCCTTCACCTTGTCACATTCATGTTTTAAATGTATTATAAACAAACAATATTATTTGAGAAATGTGTGTAACCAAAGTAATGTACTTAATTGAAAGTGAAAATCTAAAATTATTAAAAAAATTGAAATTGAAATGTGTTACTCTACATTTTTTTAACTAAAAAGGTAATTATATTACATTAACAAATTACTTTGTAATCAGATTACACCCAACACTGAAAACGAAAAGGAAGTTGAGACACAAAAGGTGAATAAAACGGTCAATATTAACCCTACAAGAGTTTAATTGTCCAATGGGCGATCCAGCTGGCTAATATTTGACAGTGACTTTGTAGATAAATGAAATAAATATCTGTGAGGTGTCAGTGTTCTGGGGGTTTGGTTCGGCTGGTACTGTGTGCAGATGGTAGGAGGTACACAGTGTCAGGTAATGAGACAATACCTCACGAAAACACATACAAAGAGCTAGCCTTTACTGCAGAGGCTCAATGAAAAGCGCCACAACCTGCTGTAATCCCTTTTGCTAGAGTTGCTGACACGGGCTAACCCTTTAGAAAAGGCCCTCTGTTGTTGTGTGGGAACGTCACTGCATCTTATCCCAACAGTCCAACATCATTACGGTGAGTTGTTGTGGTGTACCTTCAGGCACTGTTTCTCAAATGACAACCCAAACCTTCCACTAACCCAGCTCGAAACCAGAAATCAGGTCAGTGGGTTTATAGATGGCTAATTGCTCATTAATATGGTACTATATGTGTGGCATCTGTGTTTTATGATGGACTAAATCGTTTTATTAAAAGTTCTGGCGTCAGTTCAGAACATGGTGGTTGTAAATGTAGGTAACAATTTTTTGTTAGCATTTGTTAATTAATGTTAATAAAAGTACAATTGTTCATTGTTAGTTCAGAATGCATTATGTAATGTTGACATAAACAACTTTTAATGGAAAAAATGTATTATGATATGCTAAAATTAACATTAACCAAGATAAATATGTGCTGTTAAAGTATTGTTCATTGTTAACTAATGTAGTTAACTAATGTTAACAAATAAAACCTTATTGTAAAGTGTTAGCACATTAGTTAATGCACTATGAACTAACATGAACTAACAATGAACAATTGTATTATTTGCTAACAAACAAAAAAATTATAAATGCTGTAAATAATTTATTCATTGTTTGTTCATGATACCTAATGCAGTACCTAATGGTAACGAATGGAACCTTATTGCAGAGTTTACCAGTATATTCATATTATGTCATTTAAGGACATACAGTTTGGAACTGTAAAATATTCACCAAATTCTGTAAATATATATTTTTTTAGTAAATATATCATCTAAACTTTATTTACTGCATTTGCCCCCTCTCTCCAATTTCCTTCCTAAATCATTGTTCACTCTCCAAAGCTTTCATTTAATGAAATATGAAGTCACTAAGCTCTATTTTGAGTAAATCAATTGTGTTATATATTTTAACACCTGTAGTGACCCTTTGGGAATTCAAAAAGAAAAAAGATGATTGAAGGTGATCGAGAACTTTCAGCCATGATTCAGGAGCTCTGGGACAATGACACCAATCGTCTGAGACCTGGTATAGATTATCGTATATCTCTACAGGTAATTTTCAAATCTTTCCAGTGTGAAAATCACGTTTGCTTGAATATGTTTTAAGAAAGCATATAAACAGACAGACTTGATCTGTTTTCTGTTACATCCTTCACGTTCTATTATGTAAAACAAATAAAGTGACTTGCGTTGCTATTTTATGTTTGTTGACCTGAGGTCATAAGGTCCGAGAGATTGAGCCTATGCACCTATTTAACACATACAAACTGAGATGGGCATTGTTCAAATGCTCTTTAAAACATTCACAATAGCACTTTTGGACAAGGCATTAACTTGTAAACTGGAATGCTTGCTGGGATTGTTTACTAAAAATAAACATATTTGATTTGTTTTAGAATAAACAAATTAGCTGCATTTAAATATGTTTAATGTATTCTACAATTAATTGCTGCTGTAAATATTGACCATGTTTACATGCACAGTACTTTTTCTTATTAAGTTCCGTATTTTGATTAAGCCTTCATTTTGAAAAAGGTGTTAATATACCTTCCTGTTTACATGTAATCAGCATATTTCAAATACATTGTATTTACATTTAGTCATTTAGCAGAATCACAAATGAGGGAAAAACAGTCACAAAGCCACTTACAAATGAGGGACATAACAAACAATTTGTCATACAAAAGTCAACAATATTTGCAGTATCACACTGCCAAGTTCAAAGATTAGCTAGAGCTAGCACTGCTATATACAGTACATTATAATACACAATAAATCATTGATATGCAGTTATAACATATAGAATGAAAAGGCTGCCAAATAGTAAGCAATTTCCTATTTATATAACTTGTGTTATAAATGCTTAATAATACTTGTTATAAATCCTTAATTATACTTATATAACATTAGTAATCTATACATTTTATCCTTATGTAAAGTGCATTTATTAAGGAGTTGCCAACATTAGAAACCTGTACATAAAGTTCAGTATGGTTTAATGGTCATTAAGCTTTATTATGTGATTTATGCTGTGATTGAGCAGAAAGGTTAGGTTGAGTTAAAATGTTCACTTTTTGGCATGTATTAAATGAAAGTTGCCCTTTTATACTTGTTGCTATAACTGCACAAATGTTTCATAATGCATATAAATCGATAAAAAGGGAACAGTAATGTAAAGTGTCTATATTCTAAATAAGGTGTTTACATGGCACAGAATTATGATTAATATGGACATATGCCAAACGTCTAATTTAGATGTCCAGCAACTGTAATATTGGGTTTTGAAGATTGGATTAATGCATTTCCATGACATATGTTCAGAATGTGACCAAAATCCGATATCAATCCGATTAATATTTTCTTGTGCATATAAATGTGATTAAATTAGTATCCATATTTATATATCAACAAGTCAACAAGTCACATCTTAAACCCATTTCTGCTCAGTAAAGTCAATACATCCAGTAAAAGAACATACAGAACAACACATTTTTGTCAGAGACATTTATTGTAAACACAAAGCCCCTCTCTGGCTTCACTTATCAATAGCATATGCATCAGTGTATTAAAAGAGCCCATTAACAGGTTCTACAATAAGACAGCTAAGTCGTTATATATTTTGTTAATATTAAAGTCAGTTTTTAGGTCAACTGCAGTTGTCAGATTATGCCAGTTTTGCATGAAAGATGGATTGCATGAAAGATGAAAAAAATTCTGGATGTTATTCAAGCTTTTCTTTATGTCATAGGGCAAAGCAGGTAATCTGGCAAGTTTCGCAGATGACAATGATGCAGCGGGGTTGCCTTTGTTCACATTTGTTGATGAAAACATCTTCAAAAAGGAGACTTTTTTGGGTAGGAAATCAGAGAATGATTGTCATATTTAACAAGCAGTTACAAAAGACTATTTTTCCTTTACTAGTTGAAGAGCAACCATGTATTTGAATGTATATTTCACTATACCATTCTATTTAGATCTGTGCCATGACAAAAAAGAAAATAGCTGATTCTAAACAAGTATGGTATTAAACAAGAGATTACACTGAAAAGTTGAGTTCTCTGATTGTGTCATTGTAGCCTTTATCTCACTGCTGGACAACTATGAAAGTGATACTGGTGAGCCGGAGATAGTCACACCAGAAGAAGAACTGGAAAACCACAAGTTCCTGGATTCAGTTATAAAGACTCCCACAATGAAGGTAACCATTGTTATGGTCGGTGCTTATCAAGGGTGATTCAGTTGTATTCAGTTTTTCCAATTTGTCTTAGTTCTTGTCAAGTACCATGCACAGAAATACATGTTCTAAAATCGGAAATACGTGTCTATTATATTGAACCCTTACAATAACCTCACACTGATATACTATCGTGTGATTTTTAACAATTGTATAAACGCGACTCTTGAAGAAATAGTTCAGCTAAACATGATCATAATATTCTCAGCCTCATTTCATTCCAAACACTGAATATTTTGACATCTGTTGTGTTTATGAATGGTATGAAAGAAGCTTGTTTAGAATGGCTTGGATGTTCATGAGACAAATTGCTTTGTTTTAGCGCTAAACAATGTCCAGCAACATTTGAAATGAAGGATTCTTGCATATTTGCATATTATATATTTCTTAATTCTATATATCTAATTATAATCATGATTGCTCAGAGGAACAAGTACTTTCTTAAACAATTGTATATTTGCTTTTATCAGATTGCCCACAAATATCTAGTGGGGAAGCATCTGTCGCCAGAGGACACCACAGGCTTCAAGCAGCAGCTGTACCGCATCTGGTTTGAGCTGTACGCCAGGAGAGGGTCCAGTAAGTAAGTATAGAGGCTTAAGAACAGCTTATAGAAGACTGATATTGTAAAGTTTGAATCCAAATTCTTACCGTTTAAATCTTGGGTATCTTCGACAAATAGAATTTTAAAAGGCATCAGAAGCATAAATCCCCACCTTCTCGACAATGTCATAATTTTGCTATAATCTGTTGATTGATATTCAATTAATTGTAGTAAAAATGTAACATGTACAAACTATTTATAATGTATAAATATTTAGTTGTGTTCCACATTTTGTGCACAACCCTGTTACAACATGATTTTTGTCATATTACAGAAAATGTATCATTACATGTTCTACAGCAAACCTCATATAAAATGAATAAAACAGCTAATATAATACGTTGACCTCCTGGGATCAACACTTTATGAGAATTATCACCAAAAAGTAAAGGACTTTTTAAGTTTCAGGCCCTATTTTGTACCCTGAAAAAAGCCAATGTCAAATGCTTTTTATACAGTATGCTGATGTTTTAAAAAAGGCTTCAATTTAGGTAACGCAAAGTCCTTTTTAAAGGGTATTTTTGTTTATGTTTCTCTCTCCCCACAAGACCGGACTCATCTGGTTTTGAGCATGTGTTTGTAGGAGAGACCAGAGGAGGTCATACGGTCATTGGTTTTCATAACTGGATTCAATTGTACTTACAAGAGAAACTTGGACAAGTTGACTACAAAGGATTTAGTGCGAATGCCAACTCTCCTCCGGTATGTTTATGACATCATGGAAAACTACATGTACTGGATAGAGTTACTTAGTTTGTTTATTGCTTATTTATTTTGTATAGTTTAAGTTAATAATAACTTTTTATCCCCTTTTCTCCCAATTTGGAATGCCCAATTCCCACTACTTAGTAGATCCTCGTGGTGGCACGGTTACTCGCCTCAGTGGGTGGCGGAGGACTCAGCGGGGCAGTTGCCTCCGACTCTGAGACGTCAATCCACGCATCTTATCACGTGGCTTGCTGTGCATGACACCACGGAGACTCATAGCATGTGGAGATTCATGCTACTCTCTGCGATCCATGCACAATTTACCACATGCCCCATTGAGAGCGAGAACCACTAATCATGACCACGAGGAGATTGCCCCATGTGACTCTACCCTCCCTTGCAACTGGGCCAATTTGGTTGCTCAGGTGACTGGCTGGAGTCACTCAGCACACCCTATATTCGAACTTGCGACTCCAGGGGTGGTAGTCAGCGTCAGCTACCCAGGCCCCCTACTATGGGACTACTGATATATTAGTAGATATACAGAAATCTGTTTCCTGACAGCTACAGAGTCCATTTATCTATTCATCCAGCCATTTATTCATTTATCCATTTATCACAGTGGATGAGTGCTCTTTGTCATCTCTTAAAACACACAGCATGATTCTGTGGAGTTTTGTTGTCTGCTTAACATATTAATGTATACTGCTTAATATTTTTTTCTTTTCAACATGATTCCCAGCCGGATGAGAATAAGCACATGTTAGCCCTCCAGTTCAGCTGGAAGAATGGCATTAAACCCAAAGGAAGCATCTTCATTGGAGTGAGCCCTGAGTTTGAGTTTGCCCTGTACACTCTGTGTTTCCTCTCTTCCCCAAACGAGCGTGTGAAAGTCTCCTTTAACGTCTATGAGGTGGAGATAGTCTGTCACCACTTCAACCAGAAGCACATAGGCACCACCTATCCTGTCCTTGTGAAATACCTCAAAGTATAACTACATAAAAGGTCTTTACGGTAAATTAATTCATCATAGCCATGGGTTATAAGTATTGTTTTTATGTTTTTATCTCAAAAACAATAAACCATATAAGACCACCAATGCCTTTGCCTCTGTTGTAGTGTCTAACATTTTCAGGTCTACATAATCCTTGCAACATTTTAAAGAGATACAGTAGTTCACTCAAAAATGAAAATTGTTATTATTTATTAACATGTGTCATCCAAGCCAATATGACTTTCTTTACTTCAGTAGAACTCAAATAGATAAAATGAAAGTCCTTCCATGTGTTCAATAGCCTATTTAAAAAGCTACTTTTAAATGTAAATAATACATTTAAATAGTAGCATATATCCTTCGTATTTCTCAATAAAGTATGCATTGTTTAAACCTACACTATATAAAAATAATTTTTTTTATTAATGACAGAGTGCAGCAAAAATCCATCTTCCAAACCATGTTTTTACCCAAATACACTTTGATAAACCTATAATAATGATATTATAATATAAATATTTTAGAGCTGTAGGGATGGATTTTGTGGGAAATTGCACACATGCGTCATTCACCTGTGCGTGTTGACGTTATATCCATACACAGAGAAAATAAGCTCCGGCTACTGTAGTGCGTGTATGGTGTGGGAGTAGCGTGAAGCTACGGCAATAAATATAAATAAATCCTTTAGTCCTTTAGTGGTCACTGGCTCGATCCCCATGGCCACCACCACCATTGTGTCATCAAGCAAGGCACTTAACTCCAGGTTGCTTCGGGGGAATTGTCCCTGTAATAAGTGCACTGTAAGTCACTTTGGATAAAAGCGTCTGACAAATGCATAAATGTAAATGTAGTCCTAGGCTTGCCAAGGATATGTGAGTATTGAAATTATGTTAACCTCTGGTTGGTAACAATGACAATCTACAAATTAGTTACTATCTTGGTCTATTTGGCCAGAATATACTCCAGTTATAAAGACTTTACAACGTTTGACCTTATCAGACTAGCAGTCGTTATGTCTAATGTAAAGGAATGTTGCCTAAATTTTGTAATGTCTTTTACATATTTCAAAACATCAATGTTTCCAATAAGTCAAAACAACAGCATAAGATATGGCACTTACCTGCTCAGATGACTTGTTTTCGGATATCTATCTCTTCCTTTCTTTTGTTATTTATTTGTCCATTCGCTCTGATAAGATGTCCTGTATCCATGTGTATACCGGTGCCTCGAATCACATTCATCCGCGCAGAGGAGCAGAGCCGAAGCACAACCAAAACAATGTTCTTCCACAAGATGCATGCAGTTTTATTTTTTAACCGCTAGAGGGCCAAAAATTACATAGTGTAGCTTTAAGTATTTTTAAGTAGGGCCTACTGAAATCTGTTTTATTTTTACCCAAAGCATGCGTTTTTAATTTTATTAAAACAAATTTAATTCCATGTTTTAGAGTTTCATTTGATTTCATCATCAAAATAGTGTCTAGTCAAATTAATACAATTTAATTTAATTAAAAAAAGAATTTAGAAAAATTACTTTCCAGCATAGAATTGCATTTTTTTTTACGTAAATTTTCAGTACTGAATTCAGTACAATTCAGTACAACATTGCTTCATTTTTATTATTATTTGTATTATTATTATTAATATTATTATTAATTATTATCATTATTTATTATTATTATTACTACATGTTACTATACAGTTATAGTATAGTAGTACTTCTTGCTTTTATTTTGAATCAAGCTTTTATTTTGACCTGTGTTTGACGGAAGCTTTACAAGTCAGGATAAACAGTTTGCTACATGGCCCAGTGTGATCATTAATTTGCAAATGTTGTCATGTAATTTTATAAATAAATATAAATTTTTCATGTGTTGCACGCTTCATGGTGGGTGAGTGCTCTGCTTTGTCATCTCTTAAAACACACAGCATGATTCTTTGAAAGCACGCAGCTCAATCAGACTAAGAGTGCAGTCTTTCACGGTTTATTGATCAAACTTGAACATATCACAATTTTAATTCAAGGAAGAGAAGCATGTAATGCGCTGAAAATATATTTTGGTAGTATTGGAAGCAGCTTCCCTATGAATCCGACATGTTTTTGGGTTGGTGCCGGGCCAAATGTTGTAAGGATTGTCACTAAGCAGAGGTAAGAAGCAGCTTTTGTATTCTACAGTTAATTAGCAAATTAGATGGGCTGGCTCCTCTGTTGCTAGTGTAATGGCCTCAGCTTCTGGGCTTGAGGGTCCTGCCTCCACTGCTGTCACCTCTTCAGGCAGGATAGGGGACACTGAGAGGCTCTGAAGAGAGGACTCCTCTGAGCTCTCTGGTGCAAAGGGTCCAGCTGCTAGGCTTGAGGGTGATACCTCGATCACTGCCGCCTCTTCTGGCGGGACCAAAGACACAGACATGTGTGGACTTGAGAGCTCATCTGAGCTCTCTGGTGCTGGTGCAATGGCCTCAAATGCTGGGCATGAAGGTCCTGATTACACTGCTGGTACCTCTTCAGGAAGGACTGGGGACATGGAGAGGTTTTGAGAAGAGGGCTCCTCTGAGCTTTCTGGTGCAAAGGCTCTAGCTGTTAGGATGGAGGGTGATACATCAACCAATTCCACATTTTCTGACTGGACTGAAGACGTGGAGATGAGAAATGAGAACTCATCTAAGCACTCTGGTGCTGTTGCAATGGCCTCAGCTGCTGGGCTTGAGGGTCCTGCCTCCACTGCTGGTACCTCTTAAGGTAGGACTAGGGTCATGGAGAGGCTTTGAGAAGAGGGCTTCTGTGAGCTCTCAGGTGCTAGTGCAATGGCCTCAGCAACTGAGCTTAAGGGTCACCTTGCTGGCACCTCTTCAATCAGGACAAGGGGCATGGAGAGACTCAGAGTAGAGGAATCTTCTCAGGTCTCTGGTGTGGAAGTGATGGGTACAGTTGCTCGGCTTGGGAGTCATACCTCCGCTGCTGCTTCCTCTGGCACATAGGAACTCTCTGAGGAGAGGGCTCCTCTGAGCTCTGCAGTGCAATAGCCTCTGCAGCTGGGCTTGAGGGCCTTGTCTCTAGTACTGCCAGGCAGGACCGGCAACATAGAAATGGCCGGAGGTGAGAGCTCCTCTGAACTCTCTGGTGCTGGTGGAATGGGCTCAGTTGCTGGGCTTGATGGTTCTTCTGCCTCCATCGCTGCCTTTTCAATCTGGACAGATGATGTGGCGAGGTTTGGAGGTGGTTGAACTTTGATGTTCTCAATTGAAGAGCTTGAAGATTCTGCTCCTTCCACCTTGGATACATCAGTGGACAGCAGTTGAAGGCGGACCTTCCTTTTCTCTTCTTGCTCCTCATTCTTGGCCACCACGTGGAACTTTTTGATGGTTTTAGGACCCAGATCAGCTATTTGAGGGTCCCAATTGTGGTAAAAGAGGAAGAGAAAAAGTTGTGAAAAAAACTTTTGATTCACATTCACTATTGGTACCATGCCAATACACACACAACTCAGCCACAAGTCGATGACATCCTACATCATGAAGCAAATTCGTGAAGTCGTCTTTAGCTCCATAACCAACCTCACCACATTGCTCAAGTACTGATCCATTTTTGACTGAAAGTGGGAAAAACCACAGAACTTATGAGTTTTAAACAAGATTGATATCTAAACACACCACAATATACCATGCTGTTGTAGCATTCGGCTGACAAACCTCAGGTTTTGATATCTGCCTTACACTATCCTGCAAAAACATGGTCATGTTTAATGAACATACACCCTGGTCTAATCTTGGGCTCACATTTGCTGTCAAAACATCCAGTTCTTTGCCAACAGTGGTGAGCAGCATACAGAGGCACTGTAGTGACTGCTCATCTTTCTTGTTTCTGAGCAGCCTCGCCACGAATTCATGAATGGTGAACTCTCTCAACATCTGCTGCTTGAAGAGCTCACCAATGAACTTCATGTTGGCAATGGATCGTCTACGAGACTTCTTTTTCCCTCATCCAAATCGAATTTCAACCTCACCTTCACACCAGCCTGAGACAGAATTATGAATTTAGATTATTTTTGGTCATTGACAAACAATGTAAATCACAGTTTGTCTCATATTTAGGATATCTTTAAAGAAAGATAATTTAATGTAGGGATGCAACGATCCGATACCTAGATTGGTATAGGCTCCGATACTGACGTTTTTAGACAGATCATATATTATATTCGTTATTCTAAAGCTCCAAAAATAACATAAAAGAACTATAAAAGCACGGTCCAGCAACCGTGGATCACATTTTCTCCAAAAATACTGAATCAAACCAATTGTATATACACTGCATAGTGAATAAGACATAAACTTATAGCACACGTGAAGCGCATTTACTTAGAAGTTGCACTCACGTGCTCATGCGGATCCATCCCAAAGAGCAATCTCCTGACCGTTTAAATGGCCTGGATCACCCAGACTGACTGTCATGTCTTGTGAATCGGAGGAACTTTTGATCCTGATCCTGAAGATTTTTATTCTGGCTGATGGAATGTGCGCTTCAGAGGATGATATTAGAGGAGCATTCGATGGGAAGAAAACGCTGAATTTTTGTGAGGTTCATGAATGACATCTCGGGGATATATATCGGTCGGCCACTAATAATTACACTTTTATTATTATTATTATTATTATCATTATAATTTTTTTACAAATTACAATGGTATTTAAGTTCATTGTATGATTTAATGGACATAAACATTCTCTGAGCAATATATGACAATCTTTAATTTGTGTGATATGAACGATACTACTGTCCTGAATTTAAAACAATTTGGTCATGAAGTTCACTACTGTGACAATTGTTTCCATTGCTTGGGGGTTTCTAAACCAACAATTTACATCTATAACATTTCCGCAACATTACTCTCGCCGTATAATGTGTATTGGGCACAGCGTTTAATAATGTGTATTAAATATCTTGATGCTTGTCCAGTCTTTAAGCCCATGGCCCTTGCCTGTTCTACATTATCCAGTATACTAGTTAGCAATAAAGTTTTTCTTAATAGGCTATACATTTACATTGAAATAATGTGTATGTCACATATTTCCTGTTGTCTTTTGTTTTTGTGCTCTTATTTTGAAATTCTTGTTTATTTCCTGTGTCCAGTTTTTGTAGTCCTTTTGTAGTTTCATTTTATGATTGGTTTTCCCCTGATTGTTCCCTCAGGAAGCCCCTCTGGCTCCTGCAGGCAAGGAGACATGAACTGCAACTAATACTTCTTCTCTGCAGAAGGTCCAGGTGTCATTGGCTCTGATGAGGAGCTTGAAGGTTCCTCTTGCTCACCTTATTTTACTCACAAGTTCAAAAACCCCATTATAAAAACCCATAGAAAAGTCTTGAGGGAACCCATGGCGAGTTCTCTTGCAGGTTTTTGGACTACAAGCTGAACAGCTCTATTGGACCCAACAGCAAACCATGAGCAAGCATTTTTGCTCATTTCACATGCAAAGAAGGCATTTACATGGAAGACTTAAAGGCAAAGATGCAAAAGAATGTGCTGTTTTATTCTAAAGGGCCGTTCACAATGGTGGTGTTTTTTCAGTGATAATTTGAGTGACTGGAAGTTGGTGATCTGAGGCGATATAAGCGACAGTAATTGTTGTCAGTGCAACAGAGTTGAACTTTATGCAAATGAGCTGTGACATGATGCAGGAAATATAAATGGGAGTGACTGAGTTTCTGGAGCTCACGAATATTATAATGGTCACACATGAAAAAAATGTTTTAGTACAAGAACCCTTAACATTAAAAGTGGACCAAGCAAAAATAATACAAATTATAAGATATGATTTTTTACAAATTACAATGGTATTTAAGTTGAATGGCTTACAAAAAATTACTGTGTGAATGAAACTGAGATCTGAAGTCCAGATACAAGTTGAAAAAATGTGCAAAGAAAACTGGCTTCTTTTCTTAGACTGGAATTACTGTTAATTTTGTTTCTACATCAGGGACGTGCCATCTATATAAGCAAGGTTATCAGTGCTTACCTAACAGAAGGGTGAAAAGAAAAATGACACTATGATATATTTAAATAAAATTGTAAATATAAACTTCTGTTTTCGTTCAAATTAGATCATCTTTCATCTCAGTTGAGCAGCACAGATTTATTAATTTGCTTTGGTGCTACCCTCAAATATAAGCACTTTATGATAAGCTTTCTCTGATTCAAAGTATTGTTTACAGCCCTTTAATTCAACACTGTACTTTCAAGTTGAATCCACCGCTACAACAAATGGCCAAGGTAAGCATGCTTACCAAAATGAGTAAGCCAATCAGAAGCTCCTTCCTTCAGTCATGTTATCTTATAGGCTAAATTTTTGTTTTGCTGCGACACGTTCAAATTCACATAACTAATGCGTTATTAAGTGCTAAAATGGATATAATGTAAGCATTGCCAACCTACAGGGATTCACAAAGTTGATTTAAATGAAATCGATTAAAGAGCTAAACTTAATCAAGCAGGCTAACTATTACACCAAAGTGATGGAGATGTTCATTCGCAAGGAGAGACAAATGGATTTTGTGTTCAAGTAAAGGTAAGTTAATATGTTTATTATAAATCTATTTTATTGATACTAGTTCATAGATACTAGGTCATTGTTTCTGGTTAGTCTGAGGCTATGAAGTGGTGATCTGACAATCGCGTCCTTCTTGTGTTATGCTCTGTTTGTTTTATAGTTCTAACATTAGGGTGCTGTGTCTGTTTAAAAAATGATATTAAGGAATGACTGTCGTGTTAACGTTACATTTAGTTTAAGATTGTGTGTTGTCTTTGGTGTCAGATTAGTGAATTGATGCTGTCTATTCCAGTGTTTCTGAACTGTGGGAACAGTGACGTGTGAGGCCTATGATGTAGAAACATTTAGCCTGCTAGTAACTGGATTTTCTTTTTCTTTTTAATGTATGTCAAAATAATCTCTTCTGGCACTATGGTTCATTGTATGATTTAATGGACATAAACATTCTCTGAGCAATATATGACAATCTTTAATTTGTGTGATATGAACGATACTACTGTCCTGAATTTAAAACAATTTGGTCATGAAGTTCACTACTGTGACAATTGTTTCCATTGCTTGAGGGTTTCTAAACCAACAATTTACATCTATAACATTTCCGCAACATTACTCTCGCCGTATAATGTGTATTGGGCACAGCGTTTAATAATGTGTATTAAATATCTTGATGCTTGTCCAGTCTTTAAGCCCATGGCCCTTGCCTGTTCTACATTATCCAGTATTCTAGTTAGCAATAAAGTTTTTCTTAATAGGCTATACATTTACATTGAAATAATGTGTATGTCACATATTTCCTGTTGTCTTTTGTTTTTGTGCTCTTATTTTGAAATTCTTGTTTATTTCCTGTGTCCAGTTTTTGTAGTCCTTTTGTAGTTTCATTTTATGATTGGTTTTCCCCTGATTGTTCCCTCAGGAAGCCCCTCTGGCTCCTGCAGGCAAGGAGACATGAACTGCAACTAATACTTCTTCTCTGCAGAAGGTCCAGGTGTCATTGGCTCTGATGAGGAGCTTGAAGGTTCCTCTTGCTCACCTTATTTTACTCACAAGTTCAAAAACCCCATTATAAAAACCCATAGAAAAGTCTTGAGGGAACCCATGGCGAGTTCTCTTGCAGGTTTTGGACTACAAGCTGAACAGCTCTATTGGACCCAACAGCAAACCATGAGCAAGCATTTTTGCTCATTTCACATGCAAAGAAGGCATTTACATGGAAGACTTAAAGGCAAAGATGCAAAAGAATGTGCTGTTTTATTCTAAAGGGCCGTTCACAATGGTGGTGTTTTTTCAGTGATAATTTGAGTGACTGGAAGTTGGTGATCTGAGGCGATATAGCTGACAGTAATTGTTGTCAGTGCAACAGAGTTGAACTTTATGCAAATGAGCTGTGACATGATGCAGGAAATATAAATGGGAGTGACTGAGTTTCTGGAGCTCACGAATATTATAATGGTCACACATGAAAAAAATGTTTTAGTACAAGAACCCTTAACATTAAAAGTGGACCAAGCAAAAATAATACAAATTATAAGATATGATTTTTTACAAATTACAATGGTATTTAAGTTGAATGGCTTACAAAAAATTACTGTGTGAATGAAACTGAGATCTGAAGTCCAGATACAAGTTGAAAAAATGTGCAAAGAAAACTGGCTTCTTTTCTTAGACTGGAATTACTGTTAATTTTGTTTCTACATCAGGGACGTGCCATCTATATAAGCAAGGTTATCAGTGCTTACCTAACAGAAGGGTGAAAAGAAAAATGACACTATGATATATTTAAATAAAATTGTAAATATAAACTTCTGTTTTCGTTCAAATTCATCATCTTTCATCTCAGTTGAGCAGCACAGATTTATTAATTTGCTTTGGTGCTACCCTCAAATATAAGCACTTTATGTTAAGCTTTCTCTGATTCAAAGTATTGTTTACAGCCCTTTAATTCAACACTGTACTTTCAAGTTGAATCACGCCCGCTACAACAAATGGCCAAGGTAAGCATGCTTACCAAAATGAGTAAGCCAATCAGAAGCTCCTTCCTTCAGTCATGTTATCTTATAGGCTAAATTTTTGTTTTGCTGCGACACGTTCAAATTCACATAACTAATGCGTTATTAAGTGCTAAAATGGATATAATGTAAGCATTGCCAACCTACAGGGATTCACAAAGTTGATTTAAATGAAATCGATTAAAGAGCTAAACTTAATCAAGCAGGCGACTATTACACCAAAGTGATGGAGATGTTCATTCGCAAGGAGAGACAAATGGATTTTGTGTTCAAGTAAAGGTAAGTTAATATGTTTATTATAAATCTATTTTATTGATACTAGTTCATAGATACTAGGTCATTGTTTCTGGTTAGTCTGAGGCTATGAAGTGGTGATCTGACAATCGCGTCCTTCTTGTGTTATGCTCTGTTTGTTTTATAGTTCTAACATTAGGGTGCTGTGTCTGTTTAAAAAATGATATTAAGGAATGACTGTCGTGTTAACGTTACATTTAGTTTAAGATTGTGTGTTGTCTTTGGTGTCAGATTAGTGAATTGATGCTGTCTATTCCAGTGTTTCTGAACTGTGGGAACAGTGACGTGTGAGGCCTATGATGTAGAAACATTTAGCCTGCTAGTAACTGGATTTTCTTTTTCTTTTTAATGTATGTCAAAATAATCTCTTCTGGCACTATGGTTCATTGTATGATTTAATGGACATAAACATTCTCTGAGCAATATATGACAATCTTTAATTTGTGTGATATGAACGATACTACTGTCCTGAATTTAAAACAATTTGGTCATGAAGTTCACTACTGTGACAATTGTTTCCATTGCTTGAGGGTTTCTAAACCAACAATTTACATCTATAACATTTCCACAACATTACTCTCGCCAGTATAATGTGTATTGGGCACAGCGTTTAATAATGTGTATTAAATATCTTGATGCTTGTCCAGTCTTTAAGCCCATGGCCCTTGCCTGTTCTACATTATCCAGTATACTAGTTAGCAATAAAGTTTTTCTTAATAGGCTATACATTTACATTGAAATAATGTGTATGTCACATATTTCCTGTTGTCTTTTGTTTTTGTGCTCTTATTTTGAAATTCTTGTTTATTTCCTGTGTCCAGTTTTTGTAGTCCTTTTGTAGTTTCATTTTATGATTGGTTTTCCCCTGATTGTTCCCTCAGGAAGCCCCTCTGGCTCCTGCAGGCAAGGAGACATGAACTGCAACTAATACTTCTTCTCTGCAGAAGGTCCAGGTGTCATTGGCTCTGATGAGGAGCTTGAAGGTTCCTCTTGCTCACCTTATTTTACTCACAAGTTCAAAAACCCCATTATAAAAACCCATAGAAAAGTCTTGAGGGAACCCATGGCGAGTTCTCTTGCAGGTTTTTGGACTACAAGCTGAACAGCTCTATTGGACCCAACAGCAAACCATGAGCAAGCATTTTTGCTCATTTCACATGCAAAGAAGGCATTTACATGGAAGACTTAAAGGCAAAGATGCAAAAGAATGTGCTGTTTTATTCTAAAGGGCCGTTCACAATGGTGGTGTTTTTCAGTGATAATTTGAGTGACTGGAAGTTGGTGATCTGAGGCGATATAAGCGACAGTAATTGTTGTCAGTGCAACAGAGTTGAACTTTATGCAAATGAGCTGTGACATGATGCAGGAAATATAAATGGGAGTGACTGAGTTTCTGGAGCTCACGAATATTATAATGGTCACACATGAAAAAAATGTTTTAGTACAAGAACCCTTAACATTAAAAGTGGACCAAGCAAAAATAATACAAATTATAAGATATGACCCCATTAAAAGAATAGTTCAACCAAACATTTTAATTCTGTCATTATTTATACACCCTCATGTCTTTCCAAACCCCTATTCTGTTATTTATTTGCAATGGAACAAGGGAAAGGAGAAATTTGAAGAATCTTCATGCATCTTTTTTCTTTTTTCTACTTTTTTCTACACAGAAGACAGCAGACGGATGGATTTCAGTGTTTGAAGTGTTCAAGGTAACTGGGTCAACTGGTTATGGTGTATTTTCAGCTATTAGAATAAAGAAGAAAAGAAAGAAAGGGGCAAAAAAAGAAAGGAAAAACAAAAATGTATGTTAAAAGTGTATGTTATTTTTTTATTTATTTCATATCTATATATAAAAAATGCAGGCCAGAGCAGTTAAAGGATACATTTACACATCCATTGTCATATATGCTAAATAACCATTATACTTATACACACACACACACACACACACACACACACACACACATATATATATATATATATATATATATATTTTTTTTTTTTATGGATTATTGGGAGTCAATTGAAGTGCTTTCTGACAGTGATTATATGATTTCTAGACCCAGCTCAGACACTCTGGTTAACTGAGGGACCCATACACAAACACACAAAAAGTAAAAGACAGCACTCAACATGTTGCGTCTATAGATAATAATAAACTGTATAACTTATTGAATTGATTAACAAGATCAATAACCAGGGCCGGCCCGACCCAATAAACAACCTAAAAATTTGTTTAGGGCCCCGTGATTGGTTCGGGGACCCACCCACCACCCCCATTTATTGTATTTTTTGCCCATCAATTACTCTAATCAACAAAACACACAACCGTATCAATGAAATGTAGTATGTTTCATTTCGTATATTTTTTCTAAATTAACTAGAATTTTCTAGAAACCTGTAGGGCCCCATACACTATTTTTGTTTAGGGCCCCCAAAACCCTAGGTCCGGCCCTGTCAATAACTCTCCAAAATTACTAAGTGATTTGAGTTTAATTGTACGTTGCCAATTGTAGCTTTGATAACAATTTTTATTTGTAGGTAGAATGATTTTTATTAATATTATATTTATTTGATAGCTCTGAAAATGTAATGAAGTGTTTGTCTATGTAGAGATAATGTATGTGTGTGATATCTTTTTTTCTATCCAATTTTTATTGACAAGTGATTTATTTATGGTAAAATCTGGGTTATGCCATATTGGTGTGTAGATTTGTGCTGATAAAGAGTGACTGTTATGTTGTTAATTTTTCACCATGCTATCAATGTTGTACAAATAACAGTATTTTGGTATAAATTGTGCTGTTTGATTGTTACTAAGGTGGAGTAGGTCTGATATGGGGCAGTGGTGGCTCAGTGGTTGAGGCTCAGGGTTACTGACCAGAAGGTCAGCACCACCAAGATGCCACTATTGTGTCCTTGAGCAAGGCACTTAACTCCAGGTTGCTCCAGGGGAATTGTCCCTGTAATAAGTGCACTGTAAGTCACTTTGGATAAAAGCGTCTGCCAAATGCATAAATGTAAAAATGTAAATGTAAATATAGGTTTGTCCTTGCACATAGTTTATTCTAGCCAATGGTTGTTGAAGTGATTATTCTTAGTCCATTTGCAAAGATATTGTAGCTGAACTGCTAGATAATAATATTGAATATTTGGTGCTGATAGTACTCCTTGGTCTTTTTACTTTTGCAATGTTTAAAGTTTAATTATAGGTTTCTTAATGGTCCTGTAAAATTAGCTTTTTATGCAGTCTGATGGATCAAACCAGTTATTTAGTTGGTTGTATTGGGATCATTGTTAAAAGATAATACATTTTTGTCAGTATGGTTATTCTGATAGTGACTATTTGTCCTACGATTGAGAGTAGAAGGTACATCCAGCACAGTAAGTCATTTTCTGTTGTTTTTAATGCAGGCCTAAATTTAAGATTAAACAAGTCTGAGATGCTGTTTATTCCTAAATATGTAATATTGCCTATTTTAAACTGAGTGTCCAGTAGTCTAGTCTTTTCAAGTTTTTGGTATAATGGAAGGATTGTAGATTTTTTCCAGTTTATAGAATAGTCGTAATGAGCAATATGTTGAATGACTTCTGTAAGTGATCTATTTGGATTTTGTAGATAAAGTAGAATATCATCAGCATATAATGAAATGTTATGGTTGGTATTATTGCTTCTGAAGCCTATAATATTGTCATTTTGTCTTATGGCAGCAGATAAGGGCTCTAATATGAATAATGCAAAAAGTAGTGGAGAGAGTGGACATCCTTGCCTCGTCCCTCGCTGTAACTGGAATGATGGTGATATGATGCCATTTGTGATGACTGATGCCATTGTTGTGCTGTATAGTGTTTTGATCCAGTTAATGAATGACTTCCTGAAACCAAACTTCTGAAGTGTTTTATAAAGAAAGTGCCAGTGATACAATGATTCTATTGGTATTTTGTTGTTTGCAGATGTTCATGATACTAAATAAGCGACGTGTATTGTTTGATGAATGAAGTCCTTTGATAAAGCCTGTTTGGTCGGGGTGGATAAGAGATGGTATGCTTTACTGATTATTTTCATGTCAGTGTTAATAAGAGATAATGGCCGATATAACTACTGCATAGAGATGGGTCTTTGTTTGGTTTAAGCAGAAATTAAATTAATTCTGTGTTCTTATGTTGTGGTATGACAGACTGCAATTTATGTCATCATTCTGTAGAACAGGGGGGAAATTGTTGACCAGAAGTGTTAATAGAATTCTGGTGGGTAACCGTCTAGACCTGGAGCTATATTTGATAGTACAAAAGGGCTTTTTTTTGTAACCATGTACTGTTAATGGTTCTTCTAGTTCTTCTATTTGTATTTGACCTAAAGTAGATAAAACAATGTTATTTAAAAAAAGTGTCAGTCTTTCTGTAATTTAGCTTTTTCTCATTGCTATATAAAGTTTTGTAGAAGAACAGTACATGAACAGTTCATAATGCTGTTGGATAAAATTACCAGAAAGGATAAAAAACTCTTCTTTTTTTTTTATTCTCTCAACATTCACCCTCATGCCATCCCAGATGTGTTTGAATTTCTTTCTTCTGAACACAATGATATTTAGAAGAATACTTCAGCTCTGTAGGTCCATACAATTCAAGTGAATGGTGGCCAAAATGTTGATGCTCCAAAAAGCAAATAAAGACACAAAAGTAATCCATAATACTAACAGTGGTTAAATTCATGTCTTCAGAAGTGATATGATAGGTGTGGGTGAGAAACATCAATATTTTAATACATTTTTGCTAGAAATTCTTCTCCCTGCCCAATGGGGGGTATGCATGAAGAATGTGAATCACCAAAAACACAAGAAAAGGAATGTGAAAGTTAAAGTGGAGTGATTGAGTATGGAGAAGAATTTATAGTAAAAATTGACTAAAATATTGATCTGTTTCTCACCCACACCTAGTGAGGGGCAGTTCTGCAGACAGAAATGCCTTGTTGATGAGAGAGATCAACAGAGAATGGCCAGACTGGTTTGAACTGGCAAAGTCTACAGTAACTCAGATAACCACGCTGTACAATTATGGTGAGAAGAATATCATATCAGAATGCTATTCTGAGATGCAGGTTAATGCGGTTTTGGCAGCACGAGGGGGACCTACACAATATTAGGCAGGTGGTTTTAATGTTGTGGCTGATTGGTGTATGTACATTCACTCATAATCAAATGAATAACTATACATACTCCTATCTTGCACATATATTACCACTTGCACATGTATGAACGACATTCTATGTTATATGCCCTAATTTGAAAAAGCCCTCACTGTAATGTTCTGTGTGCACTTGCAAGTTTCTAATATCACCAAAAAAAATATCCTTGTGTACGTGAGCACACTTGGCATTAAAGCTCATTCCGATTTCTAGATATTGTAATTTCATGTTGGAATTACCTTTGAAAATTTGCATTTATGCAGACTTTTTTTTGACACCCTGTTCTTTGGGTGAAGAATACATAACATCATAAATACATAAATATACTTAGCTATACAATTATTATAATGAGTTAATAACATACCTGTAATAATGTTTGCAATAAATGTTTGCTGCAAAGCTGTGAGTAATAATGATTATCCTCAGTCCAGTCAGGTCTCTTTATGGCTTGAAGCCACAGCTGTCTACGAGAGGCCTTGAAATAATTTTTCAACAAAACAATCCACACTGTACTCTGGTCTGCTGGAGATGTTGCAATGTTTGGAGGTGGGGGCTGCTCAAGGGTCTTTGGTTATGTCCTTCGCTGAGAGATTTAAGGCTTTATCTGCTTCCTCTGATGCCTCTTCAGGCTGGAGGGACGTGAAGGGGCATTCTGGTGCTGGTGCAACTATCTCAGCAGGGATGGAAGGCTTTTTCCTCTGCTACGGCCTCTTCAGTCTTGTCGAAGGACATCGAGAACCTCTCTGAGGGTGGTGCAACTGGCTCAGGTAAGGCTCTGGAGGCTACTTCTTCCTCCACCACTGCCTCCTCAGGCTGGGCAGAGGACCTTGAGAAGTTCTCTGGTGGGTCAAAGCTCAGCTGTGGGTCTGGAGGTATCACCTACCTCTACTGCAACCTTTTCAGTTTCAGCATGGGATATAGAGAGGCTCCCTTGTGGTGTTGCGATCAGCTCAGGTAAGGGGTGTGAGGCTTCTTCCTCCACTGCGGCCTCTTTAGGCTGGTCTGAGGACATTGAGAAGCTCTCTGGGGTGGTGCAACCAGCTCAGGTGAGGTTCTCGGGACTTCATCCTCCACCACTGCCTTCTCATGCTGGGTGGAGGATGTTAAGAAGCTCTCAGGTGGGTCAACCGGCTCAGCTGAGGGTCTGGAGGGATCTTTTACCTACACTGCAACCATTTGAAGCTCAGGGGGGAATGTGGAGAGGCTATCTGGTGGTGGTTCGACTAGCTCAGCTGAGGGGCTTGAGGCATCTTTCTCCACCACTGCATTTTCAGGCTGGGCAGCAGATGTTGAGAAGCTCTCTGGTGGTGGAACTCTCTCAGGTGAGGGGCTTGAAGTGGCTTTTTTCTCCACTGTGGCCTGTTCAGGCTGTGAGAGATGTGGAAGGGTCCCTAGTGGTGATGTGACCAGCTCATCTGAGGGGATTGAGACTCCTGCTGCCCCCACATTTCAGACCAAGCAGAATTCTTCTTCTGCCCTGATCTTACTGGGTCTACTCTCTTGTGTTTTGACAGCAGTTGAGGACGGCCCTTCCTCTTTACCCCCTGCTTCTCTATCTTGGCCTCGTTTTGAATCTCCTTGATGGTCTTGGGATGCATTTCATCTCTTTAAGAGACCCAATTGTGCTGAGAGGATGATAGAAAAAGATTACATTTTTGATAAACTTAGTCCCTTGAGATCCACACAACTTCACATCTCACCAGTTGCAAGTCAAGGACTTTCTGCAGCATGAAGCAACTAAAAAAGCCTGTGAGGATGTTTTTAGCTCCATGACCAACCTCTCCAGCTGGCTCAAGTACTGACACATTTTTGACTGAAAGTGGGGGGAAAAAACAGAACCAATTCCTAAGCTTCAAACAAGACATGGATATGTACGCACACTACAATATACCATGCTGTTATTTTGCTGACAAACCAGGTATTCATATCTGCCTGACATTATACTGCAAATACAGGGTCATGTTTAATCCACATAAACCCTGGCTTGATGGGTCACCTTTGCTTTGTTGTCTCTGAACAGGCTCCCCATGAATTCATGGATGGTGAACAAACAAACTTCCTGTTGGCAATAGATCGTCTACGAGAATTCTTTCCCTTGTCCAGCTTGTTCTTCAACCTCTCCTTTTCGTTAGCCTGAGACAGAGTTATTTATTTGATTAATTTGGAACAAATAATAAACAAACGATGTAAAGCACAGTTTGTCTCATATATGATATCTGCAAAGAAAGATAATGTCATAAAAGCTTCCTCGATCTCTCGCTGCTTCATAGCAAAGGTGTTGTCTTCCAGCTTATCCTTCAGAAACTCTTTCCAACACCTTTGCAGAATCTCTGACTGGAACCTGACCTTTCATTTTGGCTGGTACCTCAAGGGCAGGGTTGGGGAGTAATGGAATACATGTAAAGGGATTACGTATTTAAAATACAAAATATAAGTAACTGTATTCCACTACATTTACAATTTAAATAACTGGTAATTAGAATACAGTTACATTCAAAAAGTATTTTTATTACTGAAGAGATTACTTTGCAGTTTATTGTCATTTGTTTAATGTAATACTTAGTCCTTTCAGATGGAAAACATTTACACATATAATTGATGCAATCCAAAGTGCATTTGAACAGCGGTGAAACACTTTCTTATGATGTGTTACATTCATACGAGCAGCCAGAGAAGTACGTTTGAAGTAAGAAGAAATAGCTTTGTTGTCAGCTTTATGCTAAGCTAAAATGCTATTTCTAGCTATTTTACATCCACATGTTATTTTTTTTTTATTAAGAAAATTCACGTTGGATCATAATTTCTTTTTTTCTAGTAAGACCTTTGATATTAGGGCAAAAATCATATTCTTGATAAAAAAAATTTATTGTTTTCCTGTAAAAATATCTAAAAATCCTTAAAACAAGATCAATTTCATGTTATGCTGGGCAGGTTTATTGAGTGCTTCTTATAGGTCACTTCTACCATCTTAACATGAGGGATCTTTGAACTGAAAGGCTGCGATCCTGGTCAAGGATTAATGTAATATATTACAAAGGATTTCCAAATAAGGATCAGGGGAACATAGTAGTTCAGTGCTTAATTTTTCAATTAAGTGTAAAGTCAATAAAAATGAGAGATAGGAGAGACAAACTGATGCCCTTTTGCCTCTTGGACCTTTGGAGACCATAGGTTGATCCGCTGAACACATGGGCATGCTTTTTTCATTCACCTGTAAAAGCAGTCGGTCAGCTTGATATAAATATCTCCCACTCTAAAGGACAATCAAGTTATTTTACTTTAATTCCAATAGTAGTCAATTTGAGTGTTAAATTAATACTAATAAATAATTAAAAGTGTAAAAAAAACTTAACTTGAAGAAAATAAATTTCATTCACTGCCTGGCCAAAAAAAAAAGTTGCATACTCTAATATTTTGTTGGACCACCTTTAGGTTTGACTACGACACATTCGTTATGGTATTGTGTCGACAACCTTATGCAACGTCACAACATTTATTTACATACAGTGTTGCATTAATTTTTGGCCGAGATCTTGTATTGATGACGGGAGTGTCCAACCATTCTGTAAAGTTTTCTCCAGCACATCCCAAATACTTTTAATGGGGTTAAGGTCAGCACTCTGTGGTGGCTAGTTCATGTGTGAAAATGATTCCTCATGATCCCTGAACCACTTTTTTCACAATTTGAGCCAGATGAATATTGGCATTGTCATCCTGGAATATGCCCATGCCAACAGGGAAGAAACAAATCCACTGATGGGATAAACTGGTCATTCAGTACATTCAGGTTGTCAGCTGACTTCATTTTATTGCTGTATAACGTGGCTGAGCCTCGACCCCAGATCATAACACTGCCTCCAGAGACTTGTACAGTGGGCACTATGCATGACGGGTTCATCGCTTCATTTGCCTCCCTTCTTACCCTGATGTGCCCATCACTTTGGAATAGGGTAAATCTGGACTCATCAGACCACATGACCTTTTTCCATTGCTCCTTTACATTTTACATTTACATTTATGCATTTGGCAGACGCTTTTATCCAAAGTGACTTACAGTGACTTTATAACAGGAACAGTCCCCCCTGGATTTAAGTGCCTTGCTCAAGGACACAATGATGGTGGCCATGGGGTTCAAACCGACAACCTTCTGCTTACCAGTTCAGTGCTTTAGCCCACTACACCATAGTCCAATCTTGATTAGTCTCACTAACGATTGGCTTTCTTGTGGCCATACAGCTGTTTAATCCCAATCCTGTAAATTCTCATCACATTGTGCGAGTGTAAATGCTCTTACTTTCACTATTGAACATAGCCGTGAGTTCTACTGTCGATTTTTTTTACGATGTGACTTCACCTAGCATTTGTGATCTCAGATCACAATCATTCAAGATTTTTTCCTGATCACATATCTGCCATGAATCTGACGGTTCAACACTATTCTTCCAGGTTTTAATAATTTGTTGGACAGTTCTTAACCCAATTCCAGTAATTTCAGTAATCTCCTTAGTTGTTTACTTTGCTTGATGCTGGCCAATAATTTTCCCCTTCTGAAACGCAGTAACATCTAACACGGGATCAGTCTTCCGACATGATTGTTTAAGAAACGAGAAGCTACACACTGAATCAGTTAGGGATAAAATAATTGTTGCCAGCTGAAACATATGAATCACTGCAATAATGATCCAATCATTAAGTTAATCATCTTAAGTATCTGCTTATTTAAATCCAAATGGTGACTTTTGTTTTGGCCAGGCAGTGTATTATTGAATTTTGTGTATTGTATTTATTGTGTGTATTTGGGATACATAAAACGCTAGCTATGAAATGATCCATAGCAAGGAGCCTGTCAATTTATTCCAGAAATGTTTTAATTATCATTTCTACAATTGTTTCCACCACATGATGTTATCAAACACAATTACATTGTGGTGGAAATGTGTATGACATTTCATAAAGCTGACATTAATCTCCTGCGATGCATGTGTGCCCACTGTTTGGACATTTTTTAGTAGACAAAATAAAAAACTACAGAGTCAGTCCGTCAGTCTCTGTTGCTGTTGTGTGAGCAGTTCTGAGTTAAATACAAGTTAATCTCAATCGACAGCATTTGTGTCACATTGTTGATTACAACAAAATTTATTAAGACTTGTACCTTGTTTGTGAAAAAAAAAAATCAAATCAGAAATATAGCTGCAAGCAGCGATGATGGGGCCCAAGCACAACTGTTCCATTTCGGAAAACAATGCAAGGTGGACACATGCATTTGGCATTTGACAATATTCGAAACAATTCTGAAGCAATTTATATAAGAGGACTATTTTAAAGACTGTTGTAAAAGCCACACTTCCTGCTGCCAATTGGTGGCACTATGACCGTGACCCAAAATTGTCAAATCCATGTGATTAGCCCCCAAGACTAAACAGACTAAATCAGACATTGCACACAGAAGATATCCGACACTTCCTGTTTCCCATTTTTCACCATTAATTGAATGCCTCTCCTTGGCAACACCATTTGATATATCAAAATCTGTTTATAATTTAGCATCTTCAATGTCATTGCATTATGTTGTCTAAATGTGGTGACTCCAAAATGGCCGACTTCCTGTTGGGCTGACCTAATGACTATAGTTACGAAAGTACCGATTTTGGTACATATACAGTGAAAATGGGGGTGCTACAAGTGCCCATACATGCCTATGCTTGAACTTTTGCCCAGACATATGGCTAATGATGTGCAAAATTTTAAGCATGCCAAGTGCCTCAAAACACCCAAATATAGGAAGAAATGCAGATGTGTTGTCATGGCAAAATTATTTAAGATATCAAATATCCCTTTACAAATGTACATCAGTAGTGTCTTGACATCATTTTAAAGAACTTGAGAGGGCTATTTCAAAGTCTGTTAAAAGTGCCATACTTCCTGCTGCCAGCTGGTAGCTGCATGAATATGATCAGCCTGTTACCAAACATACAGCTGAATTTTCATCAAAATCACACAATGCACACAGAAGATAAAAGCAACATCCTGTTTAAAATTGTTAGCTATAAATGTATTGCTGCACCATGGCGACACCGTTCAAAATATCAAAAATCAGTTCACAATTTAGCATCTACAATGTCTTGCCATGATGTTGCACAAATTTTTCAGAGTTTATGATTTTCACAATTTTGACAGATTTTCACAGTTTTGAGATGAAATCAATGACAATTTGAAAATAAAATAAAAATCTCTGGATATGACAAAGAGTAATCTTTAAACAGCAGAAGGATGTAATTTAATTAATAATATACAGTCACATGCGCTGAACACTACAGAATGAACAAGAGGTGCCGCTCTGTTCTGTCATTTGCTTCACATAAGCAAGCACGTGGACACACACACAGGCGCACGCATGCGCACACACTCACACAATCGCAACACACTACTGGTGCTTAATTTTCAATCAGTGTGTTTAATGGCTGTTAACACTGAAATTAACTCCTCTGGTGTAGCACAGAGACTTCAGCTCGAGAGTTGCAATGGGAGTATCCCAGCATTAATGGGAAGCTTTATATATCTGACCAGAAAAACAGGAAGAACTCAAAGATGTCAAAATAAAAGTCTCGCTAAAATGAAATCTCTATTCAAATGGATGCATGAAATTGAAGATAGAAAAATATAACCACTTGTGGCGAACAGGGCGGGGCCGAGCGGCGTCTGGGCAGAGCGAGGCCAGGAAGATAATTGGTGAATGAGGTCCACCTGTGTGCCACACCGGTCTCGCATACCATAGACATCATATAGTCTCTATATAATATCTATGTCGCATACCAGTGAGGGGCGGCGGGAGTATTTAAGGAGAGTAGACAGTGAGAGAGAGAGAGAGAGAGAGAGAGAGAGAGAGAGAGAGAGAGAGAGAGAGAGAGAGAGAGTGTTGAGTTTTAAGATCTTAAGGCAGTCAGTAATTCTTTCCTCTTTTAACTCCTAAAAAAATTAATAGTAATTTTGAAACAAATATATACAATCATGATGACTCACTATAGATGAAGTCTCTAGTCATATCAGTGACTTTAAAAAAGCTGTTATAGGTCCTGTCCCAAATGGCACCCTCCGCCCTTGAGGTTCTCCTCTAAGTGCAGAATTTGTTGACATAAGCGTGTGCAGACCGATGGGGTGTTAGTCAGCTAGTCCATGATGGGGCATGAGTGATAAAAGTGTGCATTTGGGACAGACTTCGAGACTTCAATCAGATGACACATTGTTTATATACACATAAAATTTTACTAATTATTATTTGAAAAAGTCATGGCATTGATAGACAGGGTAAAGGAACTCACTTTAACACTTGTTCGTCAATAAAATAAGTTACTCAGAGGACAAAAATGTCCACGTCAAAAAACTGCCATAGTAAAATGATATATTAATATTATTTTCCACTTTCAATCATAACTACCAAATATTCATTCATTTTCAGGATTTTAACCTTATAATGTCAGTTTGTTTACATAATGCCACTGTTTTTCATGAAAAAAATAAATAAAAAATTTAATTATTTTTCAAATAATTTTCAAATGTATTATTTTTTTTTTTTGGATTATCACAGTCTGGGATATGTCAATGATTAGCAACAACATTCATTTTAATTTTTATTTTTTTGTCCTGAGTCAGATTTAAAAACAAAAAACCTCACACTCAGGACCTGGGTCAAAAAACTGCCATTAAAAATATTATATATTAATCATATTATTTTCCTCTTTCACTGACTTTGTTGACAACATATACAAGACACACTCTGACGTCCATACCAACACACCCACACAATTTTAGCTGCATCATTTCTTCATTTGGCCTGCAGTGCTCTATAATACAACAAACAGAAAATAGGAAAAAAGCATGTATTTGCTCCATAGGCCAAACATGACAAAAATGGCACCATCTGGTGGAAAATATTGATTATGCATTGAAAATTTCAATTTCGATGCCAGAGCTCCAGAATGAAACATAATATCATAGAATTCGTGATTTTATGCTTTAATGTCACTGGGATCAAATATTGCCGTTTCAATGGGTTTCAATGGGGACATTTTGTCCTGAAGGTCCTGAGTATAAATATTTTGTGTACACTGTGTATTATAGATGTATTACAAGAACTGAGGTTGAAATATCAAAATTCCCCATCAAAAATACATTACTCAGATGGTTGCAAGAAGGTGCCTAGTACTGTCAAATGTATGTATTCTTGTATACAAAGGAGAACAATTCTCACACACCACACTAACTGCAAAAATCATTATATTCATATACACAGTCAAACTTCTGCAGATATAAATATCACCAATAAATATAAGCAATCTTACAAGCTGCAGTCACGTGCATTAAATTATTCTCTCCTGTCTTGATACTTTAGAGACTCTAGAATATTAACAATAATATTAAATCCTCTTTGAAGCAACAATAGCAACGTTTTAGCACTAAAATGTCAAATGGGTCAACCGACGGTCTCGTGGACTTAGTGTGAACGCGCGAATGTTGGCCATGTCCACATTAAGTGTGTCATTTGGGACTGGGCCTTATTCTACATTGAGAAGTTCCACACATGGGGGCTGCCATGTTAGAATCACATGACCAGCTGCTACTGGCTTAATCTCAGTAACATTCCTGTTATTTGACACTTTCACTCAATGATTAAAGTCATCATGGCTGACTGTGAATACTAATTTTCTACACTTCAGTATAAACTGTTTGCATGAAACTGCAAAATATTGTGTTTGAATGACGCTGAATCCAAACCACTAGATGTTCAAGACTACACGAACAAAAACTTATTGAGTGGACCTTTAATCTTATGGTTATGTTTTTTTTTTATAGTACAATGATCTCTTATATGTCAAAAGATCAAGAGAAAGTATTCTTTTACCCTGGAATATTCCTTTAAAACATTTTTTAATGCATATCTGTTACTTTTATCCAACCACGAAATTAGCTAAGGAGAAACTTTTATTTTGGAATTGTAAGTTTACAAGTATTGTACTAAAATCAAATAAATACTAAATATTATGTAATAAAAAATGGCTGTGTCCAAATTTAATGTCATTTTGGCCACATTTAATTAAGTCTTTTAACATCAAGATCTGACTGCTTTAGTCAATACACAAGTTCGACAAAATCAAGAACATTCTGGGCTGAAATCACTTTATTTGACAAGCAATTAGATTCATTTATTTATTTTTGTTAAAATATTGTTCCTGAAGTGTTCGTTATTTTGGAACTTTGTTGAAGGACATCGATCAGGGAAGCTATCAAGAGGCTAAAGGCAACTTTGAAAGATTTACAAGCCCTTATGGCTGAGATTGATCGGTCTGTGCATATGACAACAATCTCCCAAGATTTACACAAACCTGACCTGTATGGCAAGAAAGAAGCCACTTCTGAAAAAGTGCCACACTAAGTCTCATTTGCACTTTTCAAAAAAACACGAAGGATTCTAATGCCATGTGGCATAAGGGTTTATGGTCAGATGAGATAAAAATTGAATTTTTGGACTAAACTCCAAGCGCCCTCTGCTCGACAACTAAAGATGGGCAAGTGGTTCACCTTACAGCACGACAGTGACCCTAAACACGCTTCCAAAAAACAAAACTGTGTTTTAAATATGGGAAGGTCAAAGTCTTTGAGTGACCAAAGACAGAACAGAATGGTGGCTGTCAAGAAAGCAAAAGGTAGCACTACAAAGTATTAAATCCAGGCGTATGATCACTTTTAAACCGATATTCCATTTTTCATCTTTTATACAAGTTTAGAACTGTTGCCTTTTTCTTTCTTTTTAGTTTGTTACTGGAATAAAATATTTTTTTATTGGTTTTGCTAGGTTAAAATTTCTGTCCAATAAATTGGGGATAATTGGTTAAAAGGGGTCATGAAATGGAGTATCAAATCTAAAACATACAGTACATTTCTGAACTCAAAACGTCCTCCCCAATCTAAAAAGAGCATTGCGTTTATTGTTGCCTTTGAGTTTTGAAACTCCCCCCTCCCCTTGTTCACGGACACATTATTCCATTTCTGTTAGTCACATGTCTGTCAAACTTGTTCAGTTTATGTCTTAATTGTTTAATCTTATGTTCATACAAAATATTTATGCATGTTAAATTTGCTGGAAAAAAAAGCAGTTGAAAGTGAGAGGATGTTTCTTTTTTGCTGAGTTTATATATGTACACACACACTGGCAGACAAATGTTTGGAATAATGTACGGAAGGAAATTGGCACTTTAACTTTCAACTGATCGCAAAGTATAGTAAGAACATTTCAGATGTATAAAACAGTAATTTATGATCAAATCTAGACCATCCCCATTTCCAGCAGCCATCACTCCAACACCTTATCCTTTAGCAATCATGATTAATTGATCATTTGGTACTAGAAATTCACTTGCCATTACGTCAAACAGAGTTGAAAGCTATTTGGTTCATTAAATGAAGCTTAAAATTGTCTCTGTGTTTGTTTTTGAGTTGCTACGGTATGCAATAGACTGGCATGTCTTTGTCAAAATTGGATACAAAAAAAAAAAAAAAACACCTTTCTCTAGAAAATCATCAGTCAATCATTGTTTTGAGGAATGAAGGCTTTACAAGGCTTGAAATTGCCAAAAAAAAAAAAAAACTGAAGATTTCATACAAAGGTGTAACTACAGTCTTCAAAGATAAAGGACAACTGTCTCTAACAAGGACAGAAAGAGATGTGGAAGACCAGATGTACAACTAAACAAGAGGATAAATACATCAGAGTCTCTAGTTTGAGAAATAGATACCTCACATGTCCTCAGCTGACAGCTTCATTGAATTCTACCCGCTCAACACCAGTTTCATGTACAACAGTAAAGAGAAGACTCAGGGGTGCAGCCTTATGGGAAGAATTGCAAAGAAAAAGACACTTTTGAAACAGAAAAACAAAAAGAAAAGGTTTGAGTGGGCAAAGAAACAGACATTGGACAACAGATAATTGGAAAAGAGTGTTATGGATCTTAAACCCCATTGAGCTTTTGTGGGATCAGTTAGACTGTAAGGTGTGTGAGAAGTGCCCAACAAGACAAGGGCAAGTGCTACAGGAAGTGTGGGGTGAAATGTCACCCAAGTATCTGGACAATCAAACAGCTAGAATGTCAAGAATCTGCAAAGCTGTCATTGCTGCACGTGGAGGATTTTTTTGATGAGAACTCATTGAAGTGGTTTAATAAGTCCTGAACATTTAATATTTTTGTTGCACTTGGTATAGAGCACCTTGACCACTCATCACAATAATCACCTTTTTGGATTATTCCTATGCCTTCCAATCACCTCCCTTTTCTGGGACACAATGACACATGAACTACTCTTCGAACACTGCTATGAATCTTGCCACTTTTAAAAGACTCCAAGTTACAACTCTACAAGGTAGATGCAATTCTCAACTACTGCTGCCTTTTGTGCATCTGCACTATTTTTTAGTGTTTGTGGATGTAATTACGTACCAAGATGGCCATTTTTGACCATTTTTATACATTTCCAGTGATATGCACTTAAGTGAATGGTGGTAGTGTATGTGTCTAGTTTCACCACTCTGGACTACGTATGTACAGTTTTGTTTAGCTTATGTTAGCATGGATTGCTTGTGAACCAGTCATTATAACTCAAGTTTAGCAGAGGAACGGTTATTGAGATGGGCCAGATAAAAACACCTTGACCCAATCAAAAATGTAGTTTCACTCATGAATATTTCAAATGTCATAACTGAATAATAAGTTGTGCTTGAAATGAATCCATTTCAATGCAATGTGTTGGATGTGCATCAAGAAAATAGCACTTCATAACCCCTTTAAATTGGTGTCACTTCATTGATAAATGTAAACTCTGCTCACACATTATGCGTCAATGGATCCAGAATTTCGTGCAATTCTACACAAATTCACACTGCTTTTTATGCAACTAATTCCCGTTTTAGAAAACTATAATGACTTCGCATTGGAACGTAGCATGAATTTGCCATGTTTACACCATAAATTAACAACCCTCCTTTTCCAATCACAAACGGTCAGAGACAGATCCTTACACAGTGGCCAAAAATATTCAGATCACAAAATGTAATATTAAGTGAACAAAAGATCAGTTACCTAAAATAACTCCAATGAGCAGATTCTGTAAATGCAACAGGCCTAGTAGTGACACGATAACAAAGCATAATAGCAAACATGTAAAGTGCATTGAAGAAAACAAATGGACAATCTTTGTAAAAAAAGAATTTCACGTTTCATTTGATTTGTTTAGGATTACAGTTTCAGTCTCTGTATTTACAATAATAATAAAAAAAAAAAAAAACTCAAAATACATCAATATACCCAGGCAGCATGGGTTCCACTTGGACAAAAAACAACAGGCAGTCACATAACCATTCAGAAGCACAATCTAATTGCCATGGATATTGACCAACCCGCTGTATAACAATCGTGCCAGAACGCTGACATGACTCACTTGGTGGGCAAGTCTGGAGGACTGAGTTTCCATTTGCCCAATAAAGTCTGTGTGATCTTCCTGAAGTCATAAGGTTCTTTAACAGTCTAATATTTCACAAGTCTCCATGTTCACTTCTATTCAGCCTCTGCATCTTTCACCTTTTTCTTTTTCTTCTTCTTTGCACTCTCCGTAACCTGCATGTAAAATTAGATAGGAGTCATTACAAAAACTAATTAGTGTTAGAAAATCTCATCTTCAAAAAAAAAAAAAAAAAAAAAAAAAAAAAAAAAAAAAAGATGAAAATCAGTTTGCAAACACAGAAGACACTGGTGAAACAACTGTAGAGAATTCATGCACTCTGACAACAGTGATATGTAATCAGTGTGTGCATTCATCCACTCTCATTTTGCAGTCTAACTCCTAAAGCCACACACAGGCTTAAGAGATATAACTATCTGCGTTGGAGAAGAGAAATATATGTCCCAAGACCTAGTAATTTATTTTTAGTTGATCCGGTGACAAGCTGTCGTCCGAGACAGCTCACCATTTATTCCTGGTATTAACATGCATGTCAATGAACCTATGGGAAGGTTTAAGGCTTAAACAGCTGTCCACTTAATGCCAGGTGTAAAAGGGGCCTAAATCAGAGCAAATATGTGTCACAACTTTACCTCAGTGTCACCCTCTGCAGGAGCTTCAACCGCTGCCTCTTCCTCCTGCTGCTTCAGTTTCTTTTCTTTCTTCTTTTTCTTCTTCTCCTTCTTGATTTCTTCCATCTTTGAAGTGTCCTGTTCAGCAGCAGCGTCATTTTCACTGCCACTGCCATCACGCTTCCTCTGAAAAACATTGAGGTATCTTGTTAATCCAAAAGTAATACCAAAAACAAGACAATAGAAATATTTATTTTGGAGGGGCCAAGCACCGGAGTGTGGAGTATTTGTTCATGTCATAGCTATCATGACTTCAAGGTATCTGCAGAGCATCGCCTGACAAATTTATATTTTTGCTTGTAACTTATGGCCTAAAAATTAGGTTGGTCCCTTTAGATTCCTTGGGGAATAAAGAGTCATATCAAATTTGTCTATGTAGACCATTTTGGCAGTCACCCATATTATATATATATATATATATATATATATATATATATATATATAAATATACACACACACAAAATGCCAGCGCCACCTTGTGGTCAAAAATAAGGAAATGTTTAAAAATGCTTATACCACTGACATCTGTTATACATCTAGATCAGGTGGGGTTTATTCGGGGCTGCAGCTCTTCTGATAACATTAGGCGTTTCATCAATATCACGTGGTCAGTGGCGAATGATCAGTAGTCTCCGGTCGCTGGCATCTCACTTGACACCGAAAAGGCATTTGATATGGTAGAATGGGATTATTTTAAGATTTTGGAAATGTGTGGGTTCGGGAGTAAATTTTTTGGTTGGATTAAGTTACTTTATAGAAACATTGTAGCAGCGGCACAAACAAATGGATTAATTTCAGATTAGGGGCACCGACAGGGTTGCCCTCTTTCCCCCTTATTGTTTTGTCTTACCCTGGAACCATTAGCAGCCGCAGTAAGAATGTGGGGACAGCACCACTTAGTTCAATTTATATAATTCATTGTATTTTTATTTGAGCAATTCTACCAGTGTTTTTTATGCTGCTTTTATACAAGTCACAATTCCGTACATTGCATATGCCAGTGGGCTTGGCCCTGTAATAGCTGCTTACTGCTATAGATTTACCTTTGTTCCTGTCTGACCAGCATCACCACCATCGACCTTCTTTGCCTTGGGAATGCTAGAAAATAAACATCACCTTTCGATAAGACTTCAGAGATTCATAAAATTATCAGCTAGCTAGAAAAGTATAAAGATTCCAGTTGAGTAGTAATGGACTACATTCAAACTGGATTTTGTAATCAGATTCCAAAAAACAAGAACTTATCATTTAAAAAAACAATAAAAAAAAAAAAAAAAAGTGTTTTAAATGTGCATATTAGCTACTTTGTGGATTACATGATTACCAGAATATTGTTTGACTTATTTTGACTAATGTTTAGTGTAAATTGGTTCTAAATACACTTAAAATCAGATTAATGTATCGCATGCTTGGATTAAAGTAACCAGATTAGATTCTCAAGTGTAATATATATTTATTTACCCCGATTTCAAGCTCAGTCAATTTCAGAAGTAATCTAACCAGCACTGCAAGATGCCTTGCAATAGCACAAAGTTGAAGGAATAGTTCACCCCAAAAACAATGTCATTTACTTGCCCTCATGTTGTTCCAAACCCATATGACTTTCTGCCATGGAACAAACCCTGTTCCATACAACACAATTTTATAGTGACCATAGGAGGTCTAACCACAAAACTGACAAACAAAAAAGTTTTGCATTATTTGGCTCCCAACACAAAGCTTTAATATAGCGCCAGAGGACTTGTCCTTTTTGGAGCTTGATGGCACAAGTCCCCAATCACTTGCATTATATGGAAAAGAGCAGTCTGGAGATTCTACCAAACTTTTTACCACATAAGAAATTAAGACTTTGAGGGCAAGTAAATGACAATTGTAATTTTTGGGTAAATATTCCTTGAAGCTACTTGAAAGATTTGTCCAAAGAGCTCAGGTGTCTGTCAGTCCCGCTGAAGACAGCACTGTCCTGAGATCAGTGTGTTAATTTAGCAGACAGACTCCCTCTAGAGCCACTACAGGTTAAAAAGGGATAACAGTCTGCAAAAGCAGGTCAGCTCAAACTCTATAGCTATGCTGACTGAAGTGTACCTGTAGTCCATGTAACCCTCTTTCCAATCAGAAGGAGTGCTGCCATTTGGTTTGCCATGTTTGTCTAGAAGTCCTTTTTGAATCATCATTTTCTTCTGGCTTGCCTGAAACAGAGTTGGTATATAATTTTAGTAAATACTAGGGCTGGGACTCCTAATTTAAAAACAAAGAAAATGTGATTAATCATGAGTCAATTATGGTACAAGACACAAAGACAAATAACTTTTTTTTAATGTTTGTTTTAAAGAACTTGCAAGATCTTGGTTAGTCATCTATTGTTTTAATTAAAATAAATACTCATATGTTCTTTGAGTTAGACATTTCACAGGTATTAATCTTTAATACAAGTACAGTTGAAGTCAGAAGTTTACATACACTTAGGTTGAAGTCATTAAACTAATTTAACCACTCGATTCAATATTAGCAAACTATATTTTTGGTAAATCGTTTAGGACCTCTATTTTGTGCATGACAATTTCATCTGTACAAACAATAGTATACAAGTATAAACACCATGGAAATTTAAAGCTTGGTTGCAAATGGACAGCATACCTCCAAAGTTGTGGCAAAATGGCTTAAGAACAAAGTCAAGGTACTGAAGTGGCCATCACAAAGCCCTGACCTCAATTCGATAAATTTGTGGGCAGAACAAATTTGCTACCAAATACTAAGTGTATGTAAACATATGACCCACTGGGAATGTGATAAAATAAAAGCTGAACTAAATCACTTATTCTGACATTTAACATTCTTAAAATGGTGATCCTTACTGACCCAAGATAATTAATAATTTCTATGATTAAATGTCAGCAATAGTGAAAAATTGAGTTTAGCTAAGGTGTATGTAAACTTCTGACTTCAACTGTATATGCACGCTTAAAAACAGTGGACATGCTTTATAAGTTGGGCAAAACCTTCCTAAGTGTTGGACTTTTTAATAGGATCAAATGGGCAGATTCGCTTTAATGTCAAGCTGTATTGGTAAGATCAACTTAAGCATACACTGCCGATGCATTAGACACTATATAAACAGACATGAAAAATAGGGTTTCGGGTGGTTTCGCTTTGGACACTGGTTCAGACATCTCTCCCACACCTGGTTCACATCTGGAAGTCTCCATCGTCCATTCATTAAATGTGCTACAGTGTTTATTATGCCGTTGCAATGAACAAGCGTGCACTGCTCCACACATTATTGCCATTATTCCTGGCAGACAGCTGATGCCCTAATCCCACACTGACCATATGGCACCAGTAAAGGCTGAGAAGCCTGCCAGGAACAACTCGACAACTTTCTCCCATAGCGTGACATTTATTAAAGTAAAATTGGGGATACTGCATTAAGTTCGCAAATTAACACGATAATAATGTGTTTAATCATAGAAATTAACGTGCAAAATTTCCCAGCCTTAGTAAAAACAGATAACAGCTATGCACAGAATACTAATCTCCTTACTAAACACTGCACACTATATACTATGTTTTTAAAAATAGCACATGTATTTTGTGTGCTCTGGTTGTTTACTGAATATTTTTGCACAAATGTATCAAACACCTTCCATGTATTCCATACATATAGAATTGCATACTATGCATAGCATATCTTGCAGTGTGTGTGTAATATATATCTCGATAGAGAGCACAAGTGAGCTAGATAGAGAATATAAAACACTCAATGTTCAACAACAAGTTACATCTTTCAAATGATCTTTACCTTTGGTCCAAGGCCCCATTTGCGTGGATATGTGTCTCGCTCCATAATGACCCTCTTGATTTTGGCGACAACCCCGTGATCACATGTGGATATGACAGCTGTGGTCATTAGTGCAACCGCTGAGGGAAAAATAGAACATTCAGAAGGTGCAAATTGATAGAACTGATAGAATAATTAGTATTTGGGAAGCCATCAGTCTTGGGTGATAGATAAGTGGTCATCTTTGCTTTAATGCTAATGCAATCTAGATCACATCATGTGGCTATGATTGAGGCTGGAGGGCATATTCCTATATTTACCTGTGCAAATAGCCTCTCCTTTGGTTGTTATGATGACAATTTCTTGATTCAACTCAATACCATCTTCATATCGCAGGACGCCCGGTAACATGATCTTTGCGCCGTAACATATAGCGTTCACCTGCAATTAACATTTGTGTAAGACCTTGTATTTTCAAAAACTAGAAGTTCAAGCCAAAATGTATAATGTCAAACTTGAGTTTAAAAAGTTTAATTAAAATACTAGAGCAGTTTGAAGAGAGATTGGAAGTTTTAAAATAACTATTCCTTGAAGATATTTGAAAAAGATTTGTCCAAAAATCTCAGGTGTCTGTCAGGCCCGCTGCAGACAGCACTGTCCTGAGATCAGTGTGTTGATTTAGCAGACAGACTCCCTCTAGAGCCACTACAGGTTAAAAAGGGATAACAGTCTGCAAGAGCTGAAAGTTTAAAAAAGTCTGAGGGTTCAAATACTAGTCGTTTGAAGAGAGATTAAAGTAAGAGTTGGTTGCTAGCCAGTTATTTAACAGACATCGGTCTTTATCTGACTTTGCAGGTCTATGGGTTTATTTTTTTTTATTATTTTCCAGTTAAGACTCAGTATTTCAAAAAGGAAGTCCATAACAGGCTGAAAGGCTGTGCCGAATTTAAAAAAGCTCAAAATCAAGGTGATCAGAAATGTCTTGTTTCTATGGTATTTTTGGGGATCATACAGCACAAGAAAATAGTTAGTCTGAACAGTTAGAAAAGTCAGAACAAGATAAAGCTCTGTGCTGTGGATGTTTCTTAAAAAAGTAGGGAGGAATTAGTCAAATTTGGATCTCAGGTGAGGAATTAAGAAAAAAAGAAACAAATCCCAGTTGGCACAATAACAGTATGCTTATCAAGTCAAAATACATTCATTTTGGATCCTACATAATTTAATAACAAAAGTTCATACAGCGCTGTCCTTCATGACAATCCTCTTGTGTGAGATGAGCAGTTTCTCGAGAGGGAAGATCACTCTCCTTAGGTAAGTCTCATCCTTGTTGTGGTCAAACTGCCACTGTGCATCCAAAACATCGTGCATGGTCGCCATGTTATCCTTTGAGAAAGAAAAAAATTATATCAGCCAACAAACCAGTGTATAATGACCAAATTTAGGAAATTCTCATTACGAGTACGCAATTTCCTAATGAATATGAACCCGTTGATACGCACCCCTGTGTATGGATTTTTTTAAAGAGAAGCTGAAGTATATAGTAATGGAAATATTTTGTGCTATAATAAAAATAAAAGTGCCAAGACAACCCGGATTTGCAATGTTCTCAAAGCCACAAGTCACATTTAAAATTTGAAGATGATCTAACAAAAAATGAGGCTCCTGCAGCTTTTTTCCCCTCTAAAATCGCTGCCAGTATACAGAGTAAAATTAAGGCTCTGCCTTTGAAGACACAAAATCCGTCTAATTTTATTATTAATAAAACTACTCCGCTTTTTAAAAAAATAGATTGACAGGCTCATTTTGTTTGAGACTAACAAGATAATATACAGTTTTACAACATGAATGCTGCTCAGATTGCAGTTTGTTAATCTTTCAGGTGAGATCTCATGTAAACAATGGAGAATATCAATATTTCTCAGATTTATCACTTTTATGGACAAAGTGCTATTGGATGTTTTTCAATGAACGCTTGACTCAAGTGTGGAGAACTGGATTCAACTGGCGATCGTGTTTTCATAAAGGTATGAAGTCCGTTTTGATATTGTATGTTTTCATTAGTTCTCCTGGCACAAATAACTAAATTGCCGTTTCGTGAGCATTGCTATCGTGAAAGATCGGATATCAACGTTGAACCCTTAGACCTTTGAGAAGATGTATAATTTGTTAACATTAATTACATTTAGACTGTAAATTATATATGAAATGCAAGCAGAGTGACGTCACCACCGCGTGAGGATTGCGCATCAACAGGTTAATGTACGAATATGCCCGTTCCTTCAACATCAAGCAATTTCATGTCGCATGGGTTCATATGTAGTCAAACAAACAGATTTAAAATTTTCTTTTTGGTTATATGAAGGACTCAATTGAACTGGAAAGTTTTACAAGACCATTATTTAGCTTAACTTTGATACTTTTCAAATATTCCATATATAGATTTTTCACTTTCAATATTGAACCATAAAATACAAAATTACTAAAATGTTTACAACTACGATAATCTAAACAGTGAAATAAACCATTTCAATATTAAGTGAAAATGACTTCTAATCAAGTGGTCATGTTACAACCGTCCCACAGTTGTAGCAACATTTCCACCACACCGAACAATTGTCACCAATAATACATAAATATTTTAAGTGTAATTGTTAACCAAGTAAACAAGTGTCATGAGATGAAATTGAGATGTAAAAAAAATAAATAACTTAACCAGAATATGTTTTTTGGGGCAACCGTTCCAAACAAGCTGTAATTTTGTAAAATAGAACAAAAACATAAAAATGTAATTGTATTTAGGACACACAAAATGTCAGCTACGAAATTAACCAAATCGCAAGGATTTAGCCATTTTCTTTCAAAAATGTAATTTCCAGCACAGAATTTTATTAAACACAGAATTTGAGATGTGCTTAATGGCACTGTGGTGGAAATCTTCATGAATTTCAGAGACAGCAATAATTACAAAGTGAAAAATTTCCTAATCCATGTTCTGTTGGACATAATGAACATTTTTAACAATACTCCTAAAACTAATAAAATTGCCTGAAGTTGAAGAAATGCCCTTATAAGGCTGGATGATGTGGACTCAAACTTGCCTCACAAACACCAAATGCTAAGCCATGGCCTCAATGTGAAGATGTTATTTAGAGGGTCTTTGTAGGCTGATGTTTGATGAAGAGGTCAAACCATAACCACTTCAGTAATTTTTTTCCACTTTCAGCCATTTTCTGTACCAAAGATAAATTAACAGAACCAGGGAGAACACCCAGAACTGAACTCAACACTTTGGGTCTCCATACAATGGTGGAGCAGAATCAGAACATACCTTTTCACCCAAAACACCAGAGCGAACTCGTCGCAGCTCTTGCATCTGACCGCCAACTCCCAGCAGCAGCCCCAGATGAACACACAGAGTTCTGATGTATGTGCCAGCTTCACAGCTCACCCAGAAAATACCTGCACACGGGTCAAGAATGCACAATTACTGACATTCTTCAATGTCCGTAACAATAACCTAGAATGCATTGAAGCCATCAGTCTTGGGTGATAGATAATGAGTCATCTTTGCAGAGTGCTAATGCAATCTAGATCACATCATGTGGCTTCAAAATATTCCAAGTCAAAATGAAACCGTATTTAAAACCAATTTTACTTCCATAATGTAACTTTCAAATAAAATAAAAAGCAGGACTTTATTTTATTCATCTGGAATTGATCAGATTGTAAAACCACTAGCACTTTTGAGGTGGCTTTCTGACTAGGACTTTGAGGATGGTCAATTTCACCCTAAAGGAAACCTTAATATCCCAATGGGAACACCGTTTTTCAAATCTATCATTTTATTGGCCAACATTACAGTATCTCTAACCAGCATTAAATTACTATTTTATAAAGGCTGCAGAAAGTAGCTTTTAACAATGCCTTAGCAGCCAATATGCTAGTCAATGGCCTAGGTAATGTCAGCTGAAGAGGAAAGTCATTTCAGAGGTGGACAATACAAACCTTTTCTCTTTGGTTAACACGCACAGAGGAATCATGCACATTAAAACCAGTATTGTGCATTAAGTAAACCGTTTTGATTTCATGTTGACTTAAAAACAGATTTTAAAAGCTTTACATTTTTACCTAATCTCCTCTCTGGGTCATATTCGATCAGTTTACTCTCGTAGATGGTCCGCACTCGCAGTTGTCGTTTCACAGCGGCGATGAGTGGAGGTCTTTGGAACAAAGCTCCTGTTAAACACTCCAGACCCTGCAGGAGTAAGCAGAATAGACTGTTAGCACCCACTGCTCTGTTACTTACAATTGCCACCTGTGGTCACAAGGTCCACAGGAATGTGTTCAGACATGTTTGGTCTTCTTTGATGCAACCAGGCCCTCCAAACCTGCAGGGTCTCCAAAATCAGCCACTGCAGTAAAACACTGCAGCAGAGACCAGGAGATCAGCAGCACTGACATTCGGCCCGGAGCGAGTCCGAATGCCGGTGAGAGAGAGGGGGCCAGGAGACACTCAGAGAATGGATAAACAAGTTCATCATTTCATACACAGTGGACCCTTCCTAGGCAGCTAAAATATTTTATGGCATAAAACAGTATCAGTTAGTCTAAACTACGAAATATGGGTGGGCAGTATGACCATAAACTCAGACACTCCCCGAAGCAAGGAGGTCAATCAGCTGCTCCATAATAACAAGACAGCTCAACAATGCGTATGGTGTGGTGGGAACGTGCAACAATTCATATTTTGTCAAACTTTTAGAAATGTGCTTAATATTTGAAACATTATGAAGAAAACCCAGCTAGTGACACTTTTCTTTTTAATCTGACAAAGCGTTCAAAAGATACATCACTTAATTAAAATAAAAAATTCCAGAGGCAGTGTGGCCAATGGTGGAAAAATGTGCAGAGCACAATCCATGTTCTAACACCGATTATGATTAACCAGACAATGCGTGTAGTTCTGTAAATGCAATAAACGGCATTCATTTATCGTAGTAAGGTCATAAACGTTGTATTAAACCAGACCACACGGGTAGAATTCTAACCATTACACCGATTTCGAGTTACAATCCAAAATGTCAACAGTTTGGTCTAGTGTACTGGGGACTATTCAAACCCACCCCTTTCATTGTGCCAAATTTCCTCATCTTCCCATGATGCCACAGAATTCCACTGGGAAATAATAATAATTTTTATAAATGATAAGCAAACCATCAAATTGTGGGATAAACCAGTGAATTAACACTTTACAAAGGATAAAGATTCTATTACGATACGATTTTTTTTTTAATATTCAAAACTTTTACAGGGTTCCTGCCCTTTCTGACCAGTGAATGTCCATGACCCAGTCATTTGTGATAAGTGTTCAGATTAATACAATTAAATTCAGACCGATTTTCTAATGAATCCTTTATGAATTGCTTTGATTCATTAAAGAGAACAGATTCATAAGAACAACTCACATTTATGCATTTGGCAGACACTTTTATCCAAAGCGACTTACAGTGCACTTATTACAGGGACTATTCCCCTGGAGCAACCTGGAGTGAAGTGCCTTGCTCAAGGACACATGGTTGTGGCGGTGGGGATTTAACCAGCAACCTACCGATTTACCAGTTATGTGCTTTAGCCCCCTACGCCACATCAGACATCGCAATGAATTGTGAGGATGTTTTACTCTAAAAAGAGCAATATAATAAAATGTTTTAGCAGAGCAAATCTAAAAAAAATATGACATTTCCAGGTCTGCTATAACCATGGAAACATTGGAGTTAAAAACCACAGTTCTGACTCCAATTCTAATTGGATATGTCATATACCTTTTGACATTTCAACCATCACCCGGAATACACAGTCATACCACCCAACCCTAATACTAAACAGTATCTTAAACCAGCATACTGCATTCCTACTTACCCTTGCTAGTTGATGTTCATTCTCTAGTGCATTGTGCAGCCGTACTATTCCCACATACTCTTTGCCTGAAAGACACGGCACAAGAGTAGTAAGGAGAGGCTACTTATTTTTCTGTAGAAGTCAGGCTTCATGTCAAATTATTGGCAGAAGCACCTGGAAGTTCTATGGCTGACCTACCTGCGCTTTGCTGAGATTTGACCAATCGCGTGGCTCGCTCCACACACACGATCAGGCAGCCTGTCACTTTAGGGTCCAGAGTGCCACTGTGTCCCGTTTTCTCAACACGAAGGATTCTCTTGATCCAAGCGACAACTTCATGGGAGGACGGGTTAGCGGGTTTGTCCAGATTAATGAAACCAGTCCTGGACAGACGAATTAAGCAATTTAGAGAAACACTTGTACAACATGTTGCCATTAACTTGGTTAAAGCCATCAGTCTTGGGTGATAGATAATAGGTCATCTTTGCACAGAGTGCTAATGTAATCTATATCACATCATGTGGCTTCTAAATGGTCAACATGAAACAAAGTTCATAACCCATTTTACTTTTGATATGTGATGTAAAACAGAAATGTTCAACGAAAAAGAAAAAAAGACCAACACCTATCGATTTTAAATTTAATATACACACACTTTTTCAAATAGACAAACTTAGTATTATCAGCCAAAAATGACACGTTTCAGAGGCCAACAAGTTAATACACTGATGAAAGATTACAAAGATAAACTTTATAAAACTATTTACTTTGGAATACTGTGCACGGTTCACTTGTTTCACAACATTAGCAGGAATGAGTGTCAAGTAAACTGGGTGAATTTTTATTTCATGTTGACTTTTTCACAAGTCAATACTACACTCCTCTCACCTGACATAATCATGTATGTTCCTCTTGAGTGGATTCGCCCCATGTGGCAGAGGAGTGTAATGAGCTGTCCTGATGTTGAGCTTATCAAAATTCTGTAGGTTATAAGCAGGTTCATTGTTAAGCAAGTACACAAAAGCAGAGATGAACACATAACGGGATGAAATGCTACCCCAAGTGTACATGTGTGATCAGAAGTGTCAATTCGTCTTTGTCAGGGCCACTCTGACCCCTTGTACCAGCACATCTGACCCCACAACGGCTGACCCAATAGAACATTGGCCCAGCCGAGAGAAACCAGGCAGCTGTAACCATACAGACCAAAACGGACCGCAAAGCCACAAAGGGACAGAAGCAGCAGCGCTCAGCGAATGGATAAACACGTTCATCATGCCACACATTGGGTAACGTTATAATTATTTGTGGGTGAGCAACAGAAGCCTACCTTCAGCAACAATGGCCATTGAGATGTGTCCAAGCTTGCAACTTTAGATTCAGGTTTGATGAGGAAGTCACCACTTTCTTGAATTTCCTGAATGTAACAATTTAATAATACAGTAAGGAAACAGAATTCGAAAATGATCAACATCGGGTTTATAATATATGGTATATAATGATTTTTTATATAGTTCAAACTGAAACAATAAATGAAACCATAAGTCAAACTCCAATATTTTTAAATTTACAACGTTTAAAGGCCCATGTGATCATAAATGAAATGGCCCACTAAAAATATAAATCGGTCCCTTTTTCAACACTATTTACAGGGTACGCACAAGGTCCTTGAAGACCTTAAAGTAACTGAATATAATATTTACACATGGAAGTACAGAAAAACTTGCCTTATTATCAAGATCTCCGAGATATAAATGGCATGAAAATTATACCATCCCAAAAAGCTCAAACTCAATCATCAAAAGTGTGGACTTTTTTTAAACAGAGACCTAATAAAATGGTGAACTGCATGCTTTGTAAAAGTGAAATGTCTACCACAGCAGCACAAGTGCTATGCACAAGCATCTCAAAAGAAAACATACTGGGGCTCTCAGACCTAAAAACAACGAAAAAGCAGCGCAAGTATTTGGACTTATTACAGTGAGTTTTGTCGGATTGTTGGTTGGTAGCCAGTGCTTGGGGAGTCGTCGTTGCCTCATCTGTCATGTTTCACACAAAAACTCAACGAACACTCCCTAGAGTAGATGCTAATGGCTAGTAGGGCAATGTTACTTTCCAGCGGGGGGAGAATTGCTAGATTAATCGGTTGGAAAAAAATAAGTAATTAGTTGAAGCCTAAAATACAAGTTAAGCTAAATCGACAGCATATGTGGCATTATGTTGATTACCACCACCACCAAAAACAAATAAATTGCTGTTCCATTTTTGCAAAACTCAAGGTTGCAGTGAGGCACTTAAATGGAAGTGAATGGGGCCATTTTTGGAGGGTTTCAACAGAAATGTTAAGAGTATATTTTAAAAAAGCCCTTGCATTAATTCTTGTTAAAAGTAGTTTAAAATGCAATTTTTACAGTCGTTTTAGGGTTTGCTGACAAAGATGTAAAATTGGCTATAACTTTACACAAAAGGTTTGAAAATGATTTTACAGAATAATTTTTACTCTCATATCCTTGGTCTTATGGTTATACTGTATACACGTACAGCCAAGGTAAAAACTAAAAATTGTTCAGATGGATCTGAAACTCAGATATGGTAGTGGGCATTTCCTTTGACACATGCTGTAAGAAGTAGACCAATTATAACAGACTGGGACATCTGACCAATCAGAGCAGAGTAGGCTCTCTGAAAGGAGGAGTTTAGAATGAATGCTTTAGAATGGATCATTAAAGAGTTGTTTTTGACACTGGGGAAAACATTTTATGCTGCAATATAAATTATGAGCAAATTAAAGTTGTTTTTGACCTTGGATGCATGTAAATCTATTGTATGAGACCTTTAAATCAAAATTAGGCATGTTTAAAAACCCTAATATGTGCTCTTTAAAGAAATGGAGGGATGAGTTAATTTTTGTGGACATTAATATTATTTCACAAATGCTTTCGATTGAGCTTAACCTATATTGAACCTGGTAAGTTCCTTTAATAACATTTATCAAATGGACCTCATGGAAGACAATCAAACTAGAAAAAAATTGCATTTCATAACCCCTTAAATAAATTATATCGTGTAAGACAACTTTGAGATGCGGAATAAACACCTTTCATTTGTGTGTGATATCCAGATTATATTATTGAATCATGAACCTCATACCATACCTTGAGATAACCATGTCACCTCACCCCTTGCCTGCAGTTGCACACCTGACATAAAAAAACGAAATATATTAACTTGTGCAAGCATATAATTACCCCAACTTCTTCATCTGCAATTTTCTTTGTCTTTTTCTTCTGTTTCTTGGCTGAGGCAACTGCAAAAAATAAAGAGATTTTCAGTATGAACGTTAATGTATGAAAAACAACAAAAAAAACAGTATTGCAAACATCCTAAATCCCATCTGGCTATTTCCAGGGTTACTACACATTTTATAAATTAATCTCCACTTTTCCAATTGTTCATAAACAATGGATAAGGTCTTTTACAAATAATTTGAGAAACTGCACACACAAAGAACGTACAGTGAGAGAAATTTAGGAGACGTGCATGTTTAGGAAATTATTTTCTAATATAATTTTTAGTATTAAGACTATACAATGTCCTGACCAATCCAGGTTGTCCACTGCAGTTGGAAAAGCGCGTGTTCTAGTTCCATTTTCTTGGTGTAACCACGTGGCGCGAGGAGACAGCACGTGGGGGTAGAAACTACCATTTCTTACTTTTCAAAAACTTTAAATGCACTGAAATCTTAAACATTTAACTGCAAAACTTCATATAAGATTTATGGACATAGTTTTGGTACATTTACAAAAAATACGATACGTGATGTGGACTCCCTAACAAAGTGAACATGGTTGTAGAATATAAATTATAGAAGTATAAACTATGTTGTTTTCATGTAATGTTACTAAACACTAAATGCAGCACAAAAATACGTTTTAATCGAATATTTAATATTCTAGGTTAAGGCTCCTCCAAATTCAAAAAACTGTCTTCCCATCATATTAACCAGTCCATTACAGTTTACTTGTGTAAAGTAAAAATACTTATTATAACTATGCTTATAATGATTACCCTTCATATACATAACTGAGAGTAGATGTATAACTATCCTGTATTTCCATGTTAAGCTACATTGCATATTGCCACATGTGCGGCAGAAGGTGAGATCCTAGCTTTTACCAATATTACTATTGCACTTTATATGCATTTTATTTTATAATTAAAAGACAAAACATAGAAACTTGATTTATAAATTGCATTATAGTAATTGTGGTAAAAAATATCGTAAATGCGTGAAAATGATCTTACTTTCTGTGTCCGCCATCTTCACTGCGCGCTTCGCAAGTCAGCAACACGTGTGACTGAGTGAACATGCGCATTTGATGAAGCAGCTCAATATCAAATCTCGTGACGTGAAGTATCGCGATAGTGACATGTTGACAACGAGCAATGTTGCCACACGATGGCGCAACTGGGACTTGCTTAACTGTAACCACATCCACGTTCAAGGATTGTCACTGTGACAATGGGTCGTGAACGATTTGTTCATTTTGAACGAATCTTTTATGTGACAGTAGAATGAGAAGTTTCATTTTGAACGAATCTTTTATGTGACAGTAGAACGAGAAGTTTCAGAATGATTCCTTCATTTTATGTTTGCCGTGCATATGTATTGCGCAACTTCTGTTTAGATCAATATCTATCATTTACAGCTGTCACGTGACAAAATAACAAACAACTTGCACAAGAATCCAGAGGTGAACTAATCTTTCTGTTTCTCATAAATTGTCCTTGACTGCATTATAATTATTTCCTTGTTGGGACTATAATCAAAGTTTGAGTAGACGTATTGGGGGCGATTCGACTATTGAAAATTTACATTTTTTATTTAATTCTGCTCAAATGAACGAAATAAATTTAATAAAGATTTGACTTTGATTTTGCTGAATAATGCTCATACATAATAAAATGCAGAAAATAAGTCATGAAAAATATTACTATGTGGCTATTTGAGTCTTACTTTGTTTAAAGGATAGCAGAAACAGCGCTTATCCATGCATTGGGCATTTCACTCTTTCTACATATATTTATATTTGTTTATATTTATATATGTACATATTCTGTCCAACTTTATTTTCATTTATGAATAAACACATAGTAGTTGACAAGAAATTTTAAGCATTGTCATCAGCGTCCTGCTGTGTGACGCTTTCCTCCTCAAACTATTTTATGATCTTGTATAGCTATATATACATATATATTATACTTGTTTAGTTTAGTTTAGTTGTTTAGACAGTTATTTGCACCTCTGGAAAAAAGTTGAAAGGTGATTAAGATCTTTATGCTGACTTGTCACAGCACCTAAAATACACACTTTCCCTTGTACTTTCATGTACATTTTAACCTATGTTGGGAAAAAAGTTTTCTGACATGTTGTTTGTCGGAGCTATAAAGTGATTATTTTTCAGTGCTTTCTCAAAAAAAAATCCACTCATCCCATTTACAGTGGTTTTATAGTTTTAAAGTTGTGATAATTTTTGCACTTGTGGGGCCCGTTGTCATGACTAGCAGTCACTTAGAAATGTCTTTTTTTTTTTTTAACACAAAAATTTGAAATTGAGCTGGAAAGCTATAGAAAGGAAGTCCCGCCTTACAGTTAAACGAGCCAATCTCCTTTTAGAGAGTGACATTGCCTGTCAATCAACTCAGGAACGAGCATTAGCCGGAAAATCGCGTCTTTTTTAAAGTGTAATCTGAGGTAAAGAAGCACACATTATGATTCCAGTGTTCTCAGATTATACTGCTGATTTGAAATATGTTCTTTGATCGTAATCTTGACAAATAGTTTAGGAGATTTGGGTCTTTCCCCATTCAAATAGATAGGAGCTGCACTTGCATGGCTGGAAACAGATTCGTTTCAAAGCGTTTCAAAGATGGCCGCCAGTGGACTGACTTGCTAGAAGTTAAACTACAGTAAACTAAACTAAAAAAACATGGAAGTGAATTACATAAACACAACATATAGCCATCTAGTAAGAAATTAATGGAAGTGTTTTTCCATTTACCCATTAATTAATTTACTGACAAGACTATAATCAAAGTCATCATTAAAGACATGAAATGTGAGGAATTCAATTTATTTTCTAGAGGTAACATTGGTATTTCTCTGTATACAATCATTTGAGATTTTCAAATACAGGATGTTAAAATGCTACACATAAAAATATAAAATAAATCTCCCCAAGATTAATGTATACAGTATATAGGCAAATTTTGAGTGACTTGCAGCCAGATCCTAACAAACCCATTCTCAGCTACACATTACAGCTGTTAAGGTACCAACCTATAAGAATACCCTGCATTTACAATGATTTAAACCCAATTCAGACATCATTCTTCAAAGTTTAAAGTGAAACAAAGGCTTTATTGGCATATTAATTCTACAGTACAGCATATATCCTTTCATTTGGATCAAGTATGACAATGTCAGAGTGCCTGTTTTAATTTGACTGCTATTCTTCATCAGAGGTTCTAGCAAATCATCCTTCAGATGAAAACAGGAATTTCCATTGCCATTTTCTCACCAACATTTCCTATTTCTGAAAAATGAAATCTGAATGATACGCTTCATTACTATTATTTGGTTTAGCTTGGAAATCAAACATTACATATTAAATGATACATCCTCTAATACAAATTCTATTAGTTGACATCATTCAAACAAAGGTTAAGTTCATCTTCAATGATAGTAAGTTGTCTTGCAGAACAAAGAAGCATTTCAAAGCCATGCTGCCTTAATCATACAATGCTATTCATCAGCCATCCTGTGCCATGAACCTACAGTGTTTAGTGCATATTTTTATAAAATCAAATTCAAAAAGTGATTTTGTGTTGGGGTGTGCTGCATATCTCTCTGTTGAGAAGACTTTATTGAAGTCTTATCCTCACTTACCATTCTTAAGCTTTTGGTGATAGAATGGCCCGATCTGCATTTTCTTGGAATGGATTTAAAGTCAACATGAAATTGCATTGGTAAGCCATTTTACTTCTGTAATGTGACATACTGTATGTGTGAGTAAAACAGAATATTCAACAAGATGAATGTAAGGTAGGAACTGATTTTATCCATCAGGAATTGTTTGGATTCTTCATGCTTCCCAAAGGTAATGCTTCTTTTTCAAATCTATTGCTATAATTCCTGTAACCTTTATAACATTCATTTTAAATGCCATTAAATTAGTAATAATCTGCTTACATATGGCTTAATTTGAATGTTTTGAGTATGTATACATGACGCTGGGCTGTTAGAATTACATACTATTACGTGATGATGTAAAATAATTGCTAAATCTTTTTTTTTAACGGTTCATTGAAACAAACCGTTTGAAAGAGCTGGTTTGCAGAAATGAATCAGACCTTCCAACACTACATTCAATTACTGCATTAACTATTGGCAAGATTTAAGAAAGGCTACATTGACTACAACAATGCATAAATAGCTATTTGCCTATTGGTTGACATTTATCGATAGAGGAAAGAAAGAAAAGAAAGTAGTTAATTTATTGAAAAAAATTAGCAATAGTTATGTTATTTTTCTTTGGAATAACGTGCACAATAAGTCCAGGAGTGTGTATAAAGAAATTCAATTGGGTAAATTTGATTTCACGTTAACTTCCCAGATGCCAAAAAAAAATGACAGGTGTTTGAATTCTGCGGATGCTGAATCTGGGGTCTTAGGCCTGGAGACCAAGAGAGCGGGCGGTGTTCACAACATCATCTCGGGTCAGGTAACACCCGCATAACTGCCGCAGACCAGTGAACGACTCTCTGCCATGCAGCACACGCCAGTTATCAATGAAAAGGACCTTAGAGAAAACAATAGTGTCATACACCAGAAGTGACATACATGCTATATTTCACAAAACATTTACGTGTCATTTCACCTCAAATAAAAAAAAAGAAAAGAATTGATATATAGCTTATTTTTAGGACCATTGAGATTTTTTAATTTAAGATTATTTCTCTCAAATTGTCATTATTGTGGGACAATAAGGTATCCTCCTGTCAAGACATACATTTTAAAATCTTATAATTATATTAGTTTTTACAATAGGTACTTTAAAAATGTTTACAGTTTAATTGGTAACACTGCAATAAGGATGTATTTATTACCATATTTATATTTATTTATGCAGGCGTTAACATAAACAAACAATAAACAATACCTTTACAGCATTTATTAATCTTTGGTTAATGTTCATTTCTGCATAGAACACATTTTAACATTAAAAGTTGTATATGTTAACATCAGTAAATGCATTATTAAAGGTGCAGTATGTAAGATTCAGAAACCCTTGTTATTAATGACACCTGTGGCCGTTAAATGAACTCAAGTTGCTTGTGCTCGTGCACACACTCCATAGGGACTAGGGTTGCAACGGTATGAGATTTTCACGGTATGATAAACGTCTCAGAAAATATCACAGTTTCACGTTATAACACAATTACTATTATAGTGAAAACAGAAGGGTTATTTTATTTATCTTTTTATTTTTGAGCAAACACTATTATAATTGAAACCATTTATTTTATTGATGTGTAAAAAAGTCTCCCTTTTGAAAATAAGAAAGCTAACAGAATTATAAACATGATAAAAAAAATGTAACTAACATATTATATAACTAAAGCATGTTAGTTTACATGTTAAATGAACTACTAAATGAGCTTTTGAAGTAATGTCCTATGATTATTAACAGTTAACATATACTGCTCCTGTCTGCACCTTTAACTCAGTGTTTCTCAACTGGTTTTGAAGTAATATGATTATTAACAGTTAACATATACTGCTCCTGTCTGCACCTTTAACTCAGTGTTTCTCAACTGGTTTTGAAGTAATATGATTATTAACAGTTAATATAGACCGCTCCTGTCTGCACCTTTAACTCAGTGTTTCTCAACTGGTTTTGAAGTAATATGATTATTAACAGTTAATATAGACCGCTCCTGTCTGCACCTTTAACTCAGTGTTTCTCAACTGGTTTTGAAGTAATATGATTATTAACAGTTAACATATACTGCTCCTGTCTGCACCTTTAACTCAGTGTTTCTCAACTGGTTTTGAAGTAATATGATTATTAACAGTTAATATAGACCGCTCCTGTCTGCACCTTTAACTCAGTGTTTCTCAACTGGTTTTGAAGTAATATGATTATTAACAGTTAATATAGACCGCTCCTGTCTGTACATTTAACTCAGTGCTTCTCAACTGCTTTTGCTTCAGGACAGATTTTACATTGGAAATCAAGTGTCGACCTGCCATAGATTAAACACAACCTGAATTGAATGTATCCTGGGTTGCATAGTTTTGTTCATGGTTTTCCAGTACAAGGACATGCATCAAGTGACATTATTAATTATATGAGCCCATTATTATCCCATTTGTTACCTAATATTAAATATTTATACACATATTACACAGAAGGAAAGGCTCCTCGTTACCATGGTTAGGTCAGTGTGTTGGTCTTAAATAATAGTAATGAATTACAGTATTTATGAAAAATAAATATTAGCTGAAACACATCTTGAAACTTTAACTATAACCGCCACTGTTGATATAAAATGAGGCCTAATAGATTCTACCTTTAGATTATCTCAAATAAAACTATAACTTTTTGTCAAAATATAACAGTTACTTAAACAGTTTACTCATGTAAAATCTATTTTTGGGCGCATAGCACAGTTGCTCTTCTCCTCCTCAGTGCTGTTTGGCATGTCAGGGCTGCTACTGTTGAGAGGTTCGACTTGACTTCCTCCGTAACACTTTAAACTACAAAAGTCTCACTAGAATTCAAATTGGTCGCATCAGTTTTGATGTCTGCGCTCCGCAATATCAAGGGAAGCCCAGTTGATGAACGCACGCGCAGTGAGAACATCACGATCGCGAGCTCGTTCTGTTACACTCGTGCGAAAGTGCAGATGAGAAGCCTTTAGCTCAGGGGTGGGCAACTATTTTGGTAAAGGGGGCCAACATTGTATTGCTTTTGAGATACAATGTTCTGCATTGATTTGTTTTTTGTATCTTTTAAGCACGGAAATTGTTGTGTACTCAATTTTCTGAAGAGTATCGGTGACTAATGGGACTAGTCTGCAATTGTTTTAAGAATTGTATTACTCAACAAAGATAGATACTTTTCTATCAGGAATTAAAAAACTGAATAAAGGCTGAGATTATAAATGTATTTTACCATCTCTACTTCCCAGTTCATTTATTATTCAATTTAACACTTTCTACATCAGAGGTCTGTTTTAATAAAAAAAAGAATTACATTTATAGAACTTTTAATGTTTGTCGCAAAGCGGGCGAGTTGACTTATTTTTTTCTAAAACATTACCCGAATACATGCTAAAAGGGACATGATGCGGGTCTCCTCGATGGTTTGACTTTCAGCACACAACAGAATAACACAGACTGCATGACTATGATAAATGATTACTGCAAGAGTTAAATTAACATACAGGTGTGAAGGGACTGCAACATTTCTAAATTGCACAAATAATAAATACATATACTTATTCATCTCTGGCTTGCTTTTGCTCGCATGTCAATGATGCCGAGATCTACTTTTATATTTAATTTAATCACTGAGAAGGTTTACCTCAGGGCTCTACAGTGAGAGTATTACACTCGCATTTGCCCCTAAAAATAGATATGTGTGAACTGGAAAAATTATTTACGAGCACAGTGTGCGATTAAAGATTACAAACATAACCCCCCTTTTTAAGATATTTGTTTAAAAATTACAAAACCCACATTCCACAGTAGAGTTTTCTGTGATGACGTGGTCCAGTCAGAGAGGGAAAGGTGAACAATGGGAAAAAAGTATCTTTATAGGTGACATCGCATTTTATTTTAAGCGAAAAAGAGATGGAGAAAGAGGAATTTGGCGAGGGGGATTCGCAAGGTTCAAATAATGAAGTCTCTTCACAGGGTTTACCGGAGACATAACGTTAGGGATGCTGAGAGTAAAGCTACCGTGACCACTGCTGTCACTTCAACGTCCACTGTAGCCGGTGGAGGGAGAACATATAGATTCAATGCGAATTGGCTCAAAATGTTCCCTTGGCTAGAGTTCGAAAACAACATCATGTTCTGCAAATATTGTAGAGGGCAGAAACAGGTGGGCATCTCGTCCTTCGTGTCAGGAAACCCGCATCTGAAATAGTGATGGTCATTTGCAAACGAGTCGGCTCTTGTAGGTGAACGTTGGGAGCCGGCTTGCATATCAGAATCTATTTATACAAATAAAAAATTAAGATATGAATAATCAAAAGATTCAAAAATAACGAAAAAACAAAATTAAATAATATAGGCCTAAATGCTCAAGCGCACATTAGTTCTGCTCAGACTAAAAGCCTCACCTGTTGTTTCTGTCAATCAGACACGCAGTGTCAACCAATGAACCAAAGATGCGTGAGGGAGGGCGGAGCCAACATATGTTGTTCAGATTGTATTTGAATTGTTACATTTATATGCACTTTGTTATGTACATTGAAAAGTTATACTTTAAATGCACATGTGAAATAACATCCTTCTTTTTTACATTTATTTCAATTTGTGTGATGCTGCAGTTTTGCAAATGATTTATTTTTCTTTGATATGGTGCATTATTCTATTATCAGTACCGCCGCTACCTACATGCACACTACACAGTTTGCGTAGGGCATCAACTCCCTAGGGGGGCACCATCTTACACTAGGATGGCACCAGAAAGTCCACCGGCTGCCCTTACTCGCTCGCTATACGTTATTCAAGGACCCGAAAGCAATTGCGGAACACAGACAATCGCTTCACGCTCATATCACGTGTAGGGCATCAATTTGGCCAGCGGTGGCCCTGTCTATTATGCTGTTCAGATTGTATTCATTTTGAATGGTTAGATTTATATGCACTTTGTTTATATACAATAAGTTATACTTTAAATGCAAATGTTTAATAGTATTATTTTTCTTAACAAATCAATGCATTTTTAAATAAATTGTGGTTAAGGTAGAGTGTAATTACATTTAATAATTTAATTTGAATGGATTTAATACCAATTATGAAAAGAGCCGGAATGCCCATCGCTAATCTGAAAAGAGATAGTGTAGCGAAACATCTCACGGTGGAGAAACCATCAGGCTCAGTGTCAGCAGCCTTGAGGAGGCAAGTGCTGCAGTCTGAGGAGGAGAAGAGGAAGCAGCTGAAAATAAAGATAAACGTCGCATACTTCATTGTGAAAGAAGAAGAACCTTTCGTGAAATTTGGGCCGCTTATCAAACTCCACCACAAAAACTGAGTTTACATTAATCCCACATACAACAATGTGCGGAGATGATCGGTCAAATTGCTGACATAATGAGAGACTGCTGGCTGACCTCCAAGTATGCCAGATGGTCAACATACAAAAGCAGCTGGACAACTGATAACCTTTGATTTTAGTAGGCATGGGTCATGTGTGATTTGGGAGGTATGTGCTGTCCCTTAGTACACGCACATACACGCATTTTCATTTAGGAGCGCATGTACTCCTTGGGAAAAAAGTTAGCGTAGAGCCCTGTACCTGCAAAATTTGTAGCACCAAACATCACAAGCAGCCTCAAGAATGGACACAGAGTGGCCGTATAACACTTTTCCTTGAGCAGAATATTGCACTACAGATCTAAGTTTGTTCGAGAGACAGAAATAGTGCACTCGTGTGCATGGTGCATGGTTGCCAGATTGCATAAAATAAGTATAACATTAGATGGAATATTTCCAATTTGCACAAGTATAAATCTCAAACTGGGGGTGTTTCGTCTCTTATCTGGCAACCCTGATCATGTTAAACACTTGGAGACACGTTAACCGAATGCAAGTTAACCAAAATATCCAATGAATGATAAAAGCACTTTTACGATAAATGAGCCGGGGGCCACATTAAACCATGTGGAGGGCCTGATCCAGCCCGCGGGCCGTAAATTGCCCATGTCTGCTTTAGCTGTTTGCAAGATTATTATTAAATCTGCCTCGGCAGTCCTAAATAGTCTATACTTTGGGCGGCCGCTGAAATATCTTCAATGGGAGAACCATGGCATTGCTCTTTCCCTGCTGTCCGCGACCCAGTCCGAATAAACAAGTTGTGAAACACTGCTTTAACTCACACACTCATGTCAGTACCCCTCGGCTCGCTTCTCTCTGACATTTTCTCCGCTGCATTTGTGTGTGTGAGAGACGCAAGTTGACGAGTCTGACAGGGAGACGAGGAGGAAAGGAGATGCGCAAGCGCATGTGAGATTCTCCGTCTGGTTGCATTTTTTTCTCAATACCGTAGATAAGCAAATGTACATGGTATGATAACCGTCAATTTTCAAACCGTGGTATACCATGAAACCGGTATACCGCTGCAACCCTAATAGGGACACGAGCGAGTGAGCATCGGCCAAAACAATGACGTCACGTACAAAGAGACTGATCGTGATTCACTGGGATCATGCTGACAGATGAGGTAGCGTAATTAAAATGACAGCTATGATTGTTTTACAACAAACTTTGAGTCTGTATATTATTTTCGACTCTGCAGTGCTGGAACAGGGCTAAAACAAAGTGTGGATATAGGTCTGACTATGTGTGACTGTAGTTTGAAGTAATCACTTTTCTTTGCATGATAAATTGACTGCATTTATATGATAGCCTATGTCGGCATTAGCTAGCTAGTCAGCTTTATCAATAGCTGTTAGCTAAATGTGGTGGATGATGACTGTAGCTGTTTCTAAAATAGGCTGTACATTATATATGTTGACGCAATTCAGAATTGATGTGATTCCATCACAACTGACATTTTGATATATCGATCAAAACCAAGTGAAGGTCCCTCCAGGAATCAAATGCCCTTCCGATGTTCACTCTAGTTTTCACTCAACCGCGATCACATTTCCGCTTAGCCAGACAGGATGCAGTAGATAAATGTTTTTTTTATGGCTAACTCAGAGTTTGTGTCGGAGTCTGTGTTATGTTGGGAGCCGGACATTTGCTGGATTCCATCTCTAAGATAACGTTACCTAGTGTTGCAGTTTGTAGTCTCTGTTGAATAGCGGAAGAGAAGCGATTACTGTCTGAGGCAAGACTCTCGGGAGCACGCATAAGTGTCACATCCTTTGGATTTTCCCGGCAAAAGCGACATGCTCCGTTTGCATGGAAATCAGTCTACATGCTTAATAGGCAACCTAGGAAGTCCAGGAAGGACTCATTTTTTAAGTTGCGTTACAAGCCGTTCACACGTTGGCAAAAAAAGGAGAATATTACATGAAACATTTGACATATTGCACCATTAAAGGAATGTTCCGCGTTCAATACAAATTAAGCTCAATTGAAAGCATTTGTTGCATAATGTACCACAAAAATGTATTTTGACTCGTCCCTCTGTTTCTTAAAAAAAGAAGCAGCAAAAATCAAGGTTCCAGTGAGGCACTTACAATGGAAGTGAATGGGGCCAGTTTTTTATTTTTATTATTATAACCATGAGATGTAACCTCATCTGTCAGCATGATCCCAGTGAATCACGATCAGTCTCTTTGTACGTGACGTCATTGTTTTGGCCGATGCTCGTGTCCTTATGGAGTGTGTGCACTAGCACAAGCAACAGGTAACTGGCTGCAGTTCACTTAAAGGCCACAGGTGTCATTCATAACAAGTGTTTCTGAATCTTACATACTGCACCTTTAATAAATGCTGTAAAAAGTTATTGTTCACTGTCATCTCATGCTACCAAATACATTTGCAAATGACTACATTTATACGGACACCAGAAAGCAGAAAATTGCAAGAATGCGGTGAATTGCGATAAAAAAGCTTTCCCGATTACATGCACTGTATAAGCGGCGTACTCTTTACTCCTGTATACATGCAGCTCAGTCAGTGAGCAGATTTCTCCAGAGCAACATCATTTCCCTGTGATATCCGAGAAAGACTTCTCTATTTTATTCTCTGTTGCTTTGCATTATTTTCAGATATTCCATAGTTGTTGCGGTGTTTGTTTCCTTAATCTTTCTATCGTGAGCTGCAGTGGAATTGCACTTCAATAGTGGTTTCCTCTTACAGAAAATCCACGACTCCCTCAATGTACAAGCACTTATGAACGAACGTAAGGGACCGTTGATAGTTTACATTGCTGTGTATCAAAGCTGTAACCTTGTCTTGAACATTGGGGGATGCAATATATATCTGTAAAATTACATGACTGTGTCAGCTGGGTAGCAAAAAGAATATACTCATTTATTTACTGCCCTCAAGTTGTCCCTCGTTGTTTTTTCCTCCCAGTGAAATCTTAACGCAATTTTTTCTTTAAGAATCCAAACGCTGCTCTTTTCCATACAAAAATAGTTCATATTGACCCACTGCTGTCAAGGTCCAAAGAGAAAATAAATCACTATAAAAATACCACAAACATAGCTGTTGTATGGCCCAATAAAGCTTGGAATATAATGCATGAGTCATATGGACTACGTTTATGATGTTTTTATACTGAACCTTTAATAGTGCTTTATAATATTTATCCTTTAAGCTCCTGCTCACTATAAACTGTTATTCTATGGAATAGAGCTGCTTTAAATATATATATATATTTATGTTCCAAGAAAAACCCCAGCATATGGGCTTTGAACAGCATAAGGGCGAGTAAATGAGTGAGTAAAAGTACATTTTCCATTTTTAGGTGAACTAGTCCTTTAACAGGTGGCTCATTTTTAGAGCACAAACCTGACAAGACATACTCAAAATAAAATGGTCTCTTTTAAAAGTAGAGTCTTAAGAGGTGCTGTAAAAAATTCAGAATTAAAGTCAGAGAAATGTAGAAAATCTTAAACTGATTTTAAATAATTACCTAATAATATTTGCATTAAGAATATATGACACTGTCCTTAAATGTTAAAATGTCCTTAAATGTTACTCCTGCAACAACTTAATGACAATTAGACAGCAGTGCATAATGGACTGCAGCAGAACAGCAACTAGAATATCAATTATTGGGGGGACAATCTGGTCATATCTGATTATTGGGGGGGAACTTGTCCCCATCAAAGTATATTGTGGTTACGGCCCTGGACTATATAAATGGGTATAGTTTATAGTGTAAGCACTTTTTCCCCTGTACTCCCAGAAATGTTGAATTCTTTCCACTGTACTGACATGTTGTTGGGGTCCATCTTATGATGTTTGTTATTCAATCTGTTCATGCACATGAGCACACCTCAAAAACCTGTTAGAACATTACATTACCACATAAGTGAGAGTGGTGTGTCTGTGTCCTGCAAGACAACTACAACACGCGCCCACCACTACTTAAGCCCCCTCCAAATAACCAGCGAAATCCTGAAGTCTTGGAACAGTTGGATGCCACATTCCTACACTGTTAGTTGTGTTTATTTCACCTTCACCTATCCATAACTCTAAAACTAACCATAACTGTGACTGAAAGTGACACCCCTTTCCCCCTTGGAGTAACCCTGTCCTCTTTTGTAGCTTCTGCCCCCATTTCGAGGTATCCAGCCTGCAGCTATACCTCGTGTGTCCAGCAAGACTAGAAGCATCTCCCTTGGATCATCAAGCGATTCTATTGGCTACAAGAACTTTAAAAATGTATGCAATTTCTGTATTATTCATTTTCTCTTAACTCTTTATATATGACAGAATAACTTTTAAAATGTATTTCACATATCAAATGGTAAAGTTAACTTACTTCCTTAATGTGAAATTTTGTAGAAGTGCTCTTAACTCTATTCCACTATATATAAATGGTAAGATAATCATTCATCTGTTCTGTTTTCTCCAGAAAATTCTAGCCTATTACCTTAACATACTGCTAGCTTCTTCTCCTCTTCACTTTATATAAATTGGTCCTCACTGTCACCACCTAGTGATATAGCAGTATGATTGTATTCAAAGGAATTTTAATTTACTGTATATTTAATGATTTTACAAACTTTTTATTTTTTAAATCTTTGTGGTTAAGTTTAGGGAAAGGGTTAGGGTAGGGGCTCCCTCCATCTTCAATTGCACTTTGGCACTCACGGCCCTTTTTGAAGCAATGCCTGCAGCTATACTCTTCTCAGATGCAGACAGATACACTTGACACAAGCAGTGTTTTCCGGGAGAAACATGGGTGTGTTTAACTGCTTTCTCTTACTCCTTAAATGGCTTCTCAGAATGGTGCTTTCAGCAAAAACCCTGGAATAAACAGTTTTCTTAAGTTCATGTAAACGTGGTCAATGATAAAAAAATAGAATCTTAATGTAAAGTGTAACCATTTAAATAATATAGCATTGTTTTTTCACATTAAAATAATTAGAATGAGATTTTTTGGGGTAGAAATGTTCTTAAATGTTGAGTTAGACATATCGGTTTGGCACCAATAGTGGCTTTTTGGAAATGACAAATAAGTTCAGTTGGGAAACTCTACGTCGCGCAGCTGATAGGTCGAACAGGTGCAACTCATCCTATGCACCCAATTCCTGTGTGTCAATATATCTAAAGCTGCTACTCGCCTCACGCAATACATCAGGAAACGGCTACAGCGGTGCAGTATGTGTAGCGTTATCCCTCCACCGCCCCAGCACCAACTGTCTAGATCTGCTTTATCGGGGACTTTATTGGTTAATCACTACTTAATAGTCTTGAAAATAATGTCACAATCAAAATTCTTAATGGTCCTTAAAACAGGCTTCATTTTGTTCATGCAAAATAAAATGTCTTATTTTTATCTGTTGATTTTGGGGTAAAATATGACCTGGACATCTTCTTAACAGTTGAAATGAGATTGACCCACTTACAAAATAATATGAGCACAACAATGTGTGTGTAGCAGAAGTACTGCATACCTTGCCAGGTTTGAGTTTGACCCACAGCTCGTTCTCTGGTCTCCTCAGTTCTGTGGTGAGCTGTCTGTGACCTGCATACCAGCGCTGCACCACGTCATGAGGGACGGTGTTAATCACAGAACGGTCGTAGTTATTATACCTGCAAAACAACAGTGAAACACAGCTCTTTCAAAACAGTATGCAATGCAGCAATAGCTTATGCAGATGTTCATGTGTGCCAACTAGATTTTTAAAATGTAGTTTTACACTATAAAAGTTACTATTTTAAATTACTTTGTGAAACATCTACATTCCCAATGGCAGAGGCTACTCTGCTGCGTTACAGAGCTGCAGGACACACAAGGGCATTAATATAGGTATGAACAAACAAGGGGCAGGTGCCGCTTGCAGCTGAAAGTTGGCATGATCAATGTTCCCATGGAAACAATCAGGGTTACCATGGAAACATGCGGCAGCGCCAGCGGCACCCGAAACACATGAGGGAGAAAACGTCAACACACTTGGAACAAAACAAACAGAAGCATGAGTGTCCGGATCCCAACACAGACCAAAACCAAACCAGACAGGAAATCAGGATCCAGACACCATGCCCCGGACATGAAACACAAGACAGACATGGAACGATGATGCCACAATCCTCGTCAGACAAGAACCCAACCTGACAGGAGGTGTTGGACCGTGACAGGTGACAGGACCATGACATCACCAGAGAGCGCTCGACAATAACATGTGTATGGTGGTAACTGCCAATCAGACCTGTCCACTAACACAAAGACACAACACAAAACATGGGGCGATGACACCTTGTCAGGTTGGGTTTTTGTCTGACAGGACTGTGACATCGCCCTATGTTTACTCCTGTTGCGCAGGCAACAGCATGGGATCGGTGTCCGTGACTGTGGGCACTTGCAGCAGCAGTGAAAAGGCCTCTGTGGCCGTGGGCCTTGGCAGCGGCAGGGGAATGGCCTCAGTGATCACTGTGAGCTCCGTGGCGAATGCTAAGAATAATGCTCAACAAGCACGTCCATTGTCCCACATGGCGGTTCCCCAATCAGCAGCCCTTCCAGTGAGGAGCAGGATGATGTATGTCACCTTCATTCTCTCCAATGGGAAAGCAGAGGGTTGTGATGTGAAGAACAAGGAACATCGTGAAAGGAATGCGCCACAGGAACCAGCCTCACCTGAATATGGGGCAGGAAGGGGAATATGGGCTTCAGAGCGCACTGAAACATGGGTAACCGCCGGTGCTGGTGAAGATGCTTCCTGAGAGGGGCCAGCATCGGGAGATTGGCGGAGCTGCTGCATGACAGATGTGAGCTCAGCAAGCTGAGAAGCAATCATCTCCAGAGCCCGGTTAGATGTGGAGATTTTATCCTGCTGATGTACCAGCAAAGCTGAGAGAAGGCGGAGCGAAGAGTGGATTCCTCTGCTGGGTCCATGCTTGGCTGGATTGTTCTCATAGCACGCGATAGCGAGAAAAACAGACCCAAATCCAGAGGAACAGTTCAAAGGATTTGTTTACAATAAATATCAGCTGTCACGGTGGATGTCGAGGAATAGATTTGTGGAATCCTCCACTGAAGCTTAGTGAGGTGCAGAATGATGCTCCCGACACGCAGGCAAAGACGAGGTATCCTCCATGGAAATCCAGCTGACATGCAGCAAACTGGAAGGCAACTAGTCACCTGACACGGTACCACAATCAACAGATACATGAGACAGGACCAACTAGGCAGAGAAAGTGAGGTTAGTTTCTTCACACCAAACAACAATCTAGCAAGACATTCAGTCAACACTGAACTACATTTAACATTCAATCAAACAATCCAGCAAAGGACAAGACACGTGAGGGGATTAACAAAAGGCATGAACAAACAAGGGGCTGGTGCCCCAGCAGCATCTGAAATACATGAGGGCGAAAACATTAACACGCTTGGAACAGAACAAACAGAACATGGGGCATGAGTGTCCGGATCCTGACACAGACCAAAACCGAAACAGACAGGAAGTCAGGATCTAGACACCATGTCCCGGACACAAAACACAAATGATGCCACAGTCCTCGTCAGACAAGAACCCAACCTGACAAGTTGACAGGACCATGACATTACCGGAGAGCGCATGGTGGTAACTCGCACACAGCGCGGACAACCGGACCTGTGCGCTCACACAAAGAACATCCAAACACGAGACAGACAGGGTACGATGAAGCCACGGTCCCGTCAGACAGAAACCCAACCTGACAAGTTGATATTTATGGGCTACAATATAGATTTTTTTTAACAGCCATAAATTATAAAATGGTTATAGCAAATGTTTAATTGAGAACAATTATAAACGTTATCATCATGAAATCTTATCCACAAGATGAGGATGATCACGTATACATCAAAATGGTAATAAATTTACCATTTACCAAAATTACCCCAAAATGCAGAATATAAACAGCTGAAATGATCTAGGTTCAGTCAGTTTTACTGAACGGAACATGAATGAATGGATCAATGGATGAGTAGTTAACAACAGTTGTTTGTCTTGCTTTCTAAAATCCTATTTTATTGACCAAAAGGGTTTAAAGTGTATTTTCAATGTATTATTCCAAGCTTTGTGAGGAACACTTCTCACACTGTGAATTCATCATCAGGAAGTCGAAAGTTCTGCTGCTAAAATCGGGTCTGTGCTTACTGAAATCCCCATTAGCCAAAGCTGAAAGTGTTGTTGGAGTGAAACGTCCACAGAGTGGTGGCAAAAGCGATTTGTATTTTTTGTTGTAAATGACAAAATTCAGTCAAAAGGAATGTAATTTTTATTAACTCTACTTTCAAACTAAACCTAAACCTATCCATCAGTGGAGTAATATTGTCATTTTAAAGTGAAAATGCATCCTCAGAACCACGGCCATCATTGTTAATGTGAATGCGATTACCTCCTGGTTTCCATGGGAACAGAACACGTGTCAAGGAGATTACATGTGCAACGTGCTATTATGCTGCTATTGGAATTATCCTACTTACCACTTCTGATTTCATAATTATGAGCACGTCACGTTCAAGTGCTTTGTTGTTGGAAACATGGAGGATGCCAGATCCATTCATGCATATTTCTTGAGGAACTCTTACTGTGACACCATAATACATGCTAGCCAAGCGGCTGACGATGATGGAATTCTGGTCTTATACATGCCATTTTCTCTGTGTAAAAACTTACAATAAGCATCAAAACAGTTACTGATATACGTCAATGTATATGACTGAAACGGCAAGCAATAATATGGTAGCTTCACTATTGAAACTATAATCCTCCATGTCTCCTCCCAACTCAGAACCTTGAATAACGAATTTAACTCAAGAGTTCCCCAGCCATAATTATGACTTGAGGTGGTGTTCATGTACAACTCCCAAGTAGCAAATTCGTATTTAAAAAAAATTCAGATAGCACGTGAAGGTAGCATTAGTAGCACCACAGGGAAAAAAACTGTATTTTGTTTGTTGCTTTATAAAAGCTTATATTGCAAAACATTGTGTTGATAAAAAGTAGACAGTGCATTCAAATAGTGCATCAACATGGTTTTTACACATTGTAAATATGGAAAACCACTGCCTCCAGTGGCCGAAGCTGGAAGTGTTGTTGAAGTGAAATTTCCAAAGAGTGGCGCCAAAAGCGAGTTGTATTTTTAGTTGTAAATGATGTAACACAGTCAACAGAAATGCATATTTTATTTTATGAACTCTATGCCCTAACCCAAACCCTAAAAATGTAATTTCACAGCGAAAATGCAACATTCGAATGATACTCACCATTATGTGAACACGATTACTTTCTGGTTTCCACTGGACCTGAACCTGAGTCTCTGAGATTGCTCATCCGTAGTGCCACAGGGAAAAGCAAACACTTTTGAATTGGTGCAATTATGTCTGATGGGAATGCCGCTTGTTAGTAATTCAGCAGTGTAAGGTCGATTTCAGGATACATGAACATTCGGAAGCAGCATGTCGATTGTGTTACTGTGGCAGCAAAACATTTCAGTATTCAAGGGCGTGATGGAGTTCACTTAAAATATCTCTCTTTATGTTATTAACTATTTTATATTATTTTTCTTGTATTTATTTTACAATTATTTTATTAACTGTTTACAATAAAAGTAGGGCTGCACAATTAATCGAAATTGCAATAATGCAATAAAAAATAAGATTATTAAACCGCAAAAGGCTACAGTTTAATTAAATAAATGAATAATCTGCACACACAATTTTATGCCTTTTCATTATTTTACAATTGATTGATCTTATTGATTATAATCATTTAAATCTGCATGTTCAATCAAATGTAAATCAATGGTTATCATAAATGTTCAAATCACATTATTTTTAAAAATATTCATAATATGATTTGTTGTCCAAACAAAAAAGGTATCTTACCGGATCATGTACACCTCATTGTTCCACGGATAAACATTGAGCACCGGTCCGATTCCGATCATGTGGTTGCAGTGGTCACTCAGATTCTCGATATATTCATGTTTGATTGGCACACGAGAGAGCAGCTCAAAGTTCTCCGGGGTCTGCTGGAGGACCTTGTCTGCAGCGTGAAAGCCATCAACCAGCAGAGTTCTGCCGCCCGTACCCTCGTGCCTCAGACAGTGAAACACCTGGATGCTTATACAAACATCAACAAAATAATTAAAAATCACTGTTTCTCTGTAGCTCATTTGTTCACAGGTGGACTTTAATATTCATCATTATCTGATAGAGCCACTCAGATTAAACAGTAAACTAATGAACTCTATCTGACAATGTTTGCATCCTTTGGCTTCTTTTAGCTATCAAGAACAAAATGCATTGCTTTTAACCCTCCTATGGTATTGAAAAGGTGCACCTCCCTTTGGTATTCGCGGTCCTTTTTGATCAGAAGGGTCAGATGTTTAACCCTTTTTTTTGGATGATGATTATGATACAATTCTTTTTCCTTGAAGAACAATACAATTATGCATTTTGTTTGGAATTTTATGCTATTTTGATCTTATTTACATGTACATTTCTAAATGTTAACAGGTTTTTCCTGGCTCAAAATTGGGAAGTGGCACCATACTGATCAAAAAAGTGACATTAAGAACACATAAACGTTTGCTTTGCATTAATACACTCCTAATGACCTGGCAACTGAATAATAGTGTTCATTTTGACTTGTGATGCCAACAATGACCAAAAGATGTCTGCAGAGCTCCACTTATTGATGCCCTGGTTCTGTGTATGTGTGTATGTGAGTGTGTTCTGCATTGTGTTAACGTCTCACCCCTTCTTTTCGGAGTGTGTGTGTTTAGCATTATGACTGATTTATAGTCATTTTTTTGACAAATGTCAAAGGCTCTGCGTTATAGTCTTACCAGTTCATTTGTGTGTGTGTGAAACGGGCATCACTTTGTTTCAAAACGTGGTGGGGACAGTTGTTCTTGTTATTTTATGATGTCATTAAACTCTTAAATATGTAGATCATTTCAAATAATATTTTAATGTAAATATATCTTTTAATAAATCAAATGGAAACTCCTGCCCAAGAACTGGCATTGTTTCTTCTGCTTTAAAACACTTAGCTGACGGGAGCTTTTTAAAACTGGTGGGGACAAAACTGGTTGTTTGTGTGTGAGTGGGTGTGTATGTTTTGCACTGAGGATGTTTTAGAGACTCACCCTGTAATTTATGTCTGTTTTTTTCCCTGCATTTTGGCTGATAGGATTGTATTTGACAGATAAAAAAAATTCTGTTTTTTGGTCTTTCCTATTCATTTTCAAAAAGGTCGGTCAATTTTGACCGCAAATACCAAAGTCATACTGTAATAGAGATTTAGTTTATCGTGATCATTTTCCACCCTCTACCTGACTATGTTTACTTTATAAAACTAAATATATAGCTAAGTAAAGCCAAACTGATTATGGTGTTTACCCGCAGGGTTCTTGAAAGTATGACGTATCGGTGTGGCGGTCCAGTGCCAGCTTTGTGTAGGCTGTGTCTCCACGAGAGAAATCTGAAGTGAAATTCCATATCCGCCCGTACATGGTCTCCCTAGAAACAAAGAGTTGCCTCACTTAAGTAATCTTAATTATCAATGCATTAAAGACTGCTTTCAGAAGGACTAAGAGGATATATATACACTTGTCACATTTGATTTTGTCTAGATATATTCAAAATATTGTATTTTGTACAGAAAGTGCAGACTGTCTTGTATTCAAGTAAATATTTTACATGGGTGATGTAAATAGTCACATGACCAGAGCCATTTAATTCCAGCTTCAAAGCTCCATAAAAAGAAGCAAGAAAACACTAGGGATGCACGATATATCGGCGGCCGGTATATTATTGGTCGATAACCTGGGAAACCTAAATATTATCATCACGCCGATGTTTTCGCCGATAATTTGTTACGGTTTATTTGCTTGCGGCTGAGAATCTCTGACTGAATGTGTGAGCGAGAGACAAGCTCATGTAACTCTGTGAGGATTATTTCAACATCTTTGCACCTTGTTAAAAAACATTTATGCATGATACTTGGGGGTGATAATTTTCTCATCTTCATAAAACAAACAGAATGTCGGAAATACTACATTGTTATTTACAGAACAGCATTGTGATAAAAGCAAGCCCAAACGGTACATTCATCTTGAAATAATTCTCACAATTTGACAAAAAAATAAGAAAATAATTTTAACCTATTCAATTATCCTTCAGAAGACATTAATTGATCAACTGAAGTTGTGGGTATTCCGTTTATGCTGTCTAAATATGACTTTTGCATAATTAAAATGCTGGCACCCATATACTTTTATTATAAAGACCTGACAGAGCTCCATCTTCTTCTAAAAGTGAATAATGAGAGCATTTACATTTTTGGGTGAATTATTCCCTTAAATGACCTTAACGTTTGGAATTATCTATTGGGCCTTATTGGTCAACTGAGGAAACTTTTATTATGTTTTCCAATTATTACAATTATGACTAGGTATAAAGCTTCTTTGTGCTCTCTAGGGTGGGAATATTTGGGATTAAATGAGAAAATAACACACTGGAGAGAATTTAAGAACACTTCCCTTAAAAAGCTAGACAAGAAAAGAAAGTGCACAGTCTGACTAATTATAGCTCCAGCACTGGCTCATTAGTCATCATTGGCAAAGCCAAAAGAATTCAAGTGCCTTACAAAAGGCGCCTGGCGAGCAGCACACTTGAGAAACAACAACTGACTTGACTTCGTACATTTTAAGTAGCAACTGTACTAAATAATTCGCCTACAGTATTTTAAAGGAATAGTTCACCCGTCATCATTTACTCAACCTCATGTCAATCCAAACCTGTATGGTTTGCTTAATTCCATAGAAAACAAAAGGTCAAATTTAGCAGAATGTTCACACAACTCTTTTCCAAAGTGAATGGAGACTGAAAAAATGACCATAAAAGTAATTAGTTTAAAACTCAAAAACTGTAAATACTGTGTCTCTGTGGTGCTATGAAAATACATCTGTATTTTTAAGCAAACAGCTTAGAGCCCCCCCCAACAAAGTTACTCAACCAATGGTGTGAGTTGGAGGTGGAACTATCAGGCATATTCAGAAAGCTGTATTAGTTTAGTTTCGCAATTCAGTTCGTTGGCACTAGTGTCGCAGAATTGACGTACGTCAGCTTTAAGTTTAAGTTTAGCAGTTCCAATGATGAAGGTTACACTGGTTTGGAATGACATAAGGGTGTGTAAATTATCACAGAATTACATTTTGGGTGAAATATTTTTTTTAAAGAAACAATCAGATGAGGTTTGGAGGATATTTTTTATGAATGTAGGAGCATCAATACGCAGCTCTGACCTGATGAGGCTCACTCTTTGGCTTGCTTGTTCCGTAGCTTCCAGGGTCGCTGGTACGTCTTCAACAAAGGCAATTCCATAAAGCAGGAAGTTGTTGAGGAAGTTCTTTAGCTCCTCGTCACAGCTCATGAACTTGTCCCAGCCGGCAGAGGGTACCTTAGCGTTGGTGTAGATGTTTTTGTTCCACAGGATACGAGGTTGTACCGAACTTCTCTTCTGGCCCTCATAGCTGTTCTGAGCCAGCCAGGCTAGTTTGTAGCGTGTTACATGACCATCTGGCCCTGGAAATGGGAAACCCAAAAAACATGGAAATTACTTAATTAAGAGATAACATATAGGAAAGATGATACATGCAGCAAAATATTCAGATTTCATCACTTCACATAAACAATGGTGAGTATGTTTCGAAGGTTGCTTTTTCACACATATGTAAATAAACATATGGGGTATCGTTTGAAACCTTAGAATCTGAGCTTTTCATAGATAACCATCACTTCTGCAATTATGTTACAAAATAAGCCCTGAAAACATTCACGTCAAAAATCAGCGCCACCTAGAGGTCATGGGTTAGAAATATTCATATGACTATAAAAGTCTTTCAAGTAGCACTTATATAGAAATCATATATCAAATGAAAGCTCTTGTTCTCAGGAATGTTCTGGGTTCTGAAAAAATTTGACCAATTTCTGGCAATTAGTCCACAGTATGGAACTTGATAGAGAAGAAATGCCTGGCCAGACTACAGAACAAGGAGGAAGAGTGCAAGTTACTACAGAAGCAGTGCAGGGCTAGTATCCCACCAGGACCGTCAACAGTGGGCCAATGAGAAGGCTGCAGAAGACCTCAGGTTAGGCCAAATTAAGGATGCCTTTGCCAACTTGCGAAGACTACGCTCTGCCATTCCTCCTACATCATGCCCAATAGGCGCCAGTGATGGTCACCTCCTTACTGACAAAAAACAGAAGTTGGAGTGTTGGAAGGAATACATTGATGGCCACCTCCTGTAACAGGCCATCTCCAGCCCCACTCCACTCCACAGTGCTGGATGAATCGGCTGTAGATTTTACCATCATGCAGAACGACTCTGATGTAGAGCTGGGCAACACCATCAACTGTGACCCACCTACCCATGAGGAGGTAATGGCTGCCATGCAGCTAACAGAGAATGGAAAAGCTCCAGGCATATGTTGCATCACTGCGGAGATGCTGAAGGCAGGCAGTTCTTCCTGTATAGACTGGCTAACTCATATCAACCACAAGGTTTGGACTAGTGGGGAGATTCCTGAGGATTGGAAAAGAGGTATCATCCTCCCATTCTACAAAGGCAAAGGTAACCACTGGGAGTGCAAAATCTATTGTGGTATCACTCTCCTATAAATATTCTTTATTAAAAGCTATTCTCTTCGTTAGGCTATTGTATTGATAATGGAAGTTCCATTCATAATTTTTCCCCCTTTTAGCCAGTATAAAATTTCACACTGGTGTTGTCCCTTGTATCGAGTAAACCGATAACACTGTACACCGTGGCAACCCTACTGTTCACGAGCACATTGAATGCGGTACCGAACGACGGCCTGTTGTCCCACTGGTTTCCCATCAATGGTGAAATTAGGCAAGGCTGCAGGATGTCCTCCAACCTCTTCTTCATCCCAATGGATCACATCATGGAAAGAACTGTCCATCGTGGTAACAGGAATAACTCTTGGCAATGAAACATTTACTGATCTGGACTTTGCGAATGACGTTGCCCTCCTTGCGGAGATGCTGGAAGTCCTTGTCCTATTCTTGGAGATTCTGGATGAGGAGGCATGCCAGTTAGGCTGGAGGTCAACTGGAATAAAACCAAGATCCAGACAACTGTCCCATCAAATACATGCCTGTCATCTGTGCCTATTGCCTGAAACCATGTGGAGGTCAGCAAGTCCTTCATTTACTTGGGCTGACATACTATACAGGAAGCAGTTAACTTGAGGACTCCAGGCAAACTGGCATCACTCATTAATGTTTTACATCACTAACAAGAAACATCTGGCACTCAGATATACGACTTCAAACCAAAATTCGCCTCTATGGGGTCTACATTCTACCAGTACTACTTTACGGAGCAGAAACATTGTCTGAAACAACAACACTACACCAGAAAATCATGCATTCCACCAGTGGTGCTTAAGAAGGATATTTAAGAAATCCTATCTCAAGCGTACAACAAGCGCTGAGATCTTCAGATGCACTGGAGAATGGCCGATTTCAGTCAAGATCTGTAGAAGGTGACTACAATATTTTGGACATGTCACTCGATTGGCATCCAAACAGGACCATGCACGAGCAATATGCACCATCGTGTATAGTCTCCCAAAGACCTGGAAACGACCTGTGGGCAGACCGAGAAGGTGGAGAGCTATTGAATACGATCTTGCCACACAATTTCTGTCTTTTCACTGTCTGGAAGTGAGCTCAGGGTAGAGAGTGTTGAGAGCGTACAATGAAAAAGGCAACGCTCCTTTAGCGGGTATGCAGAATATGATGATGATATTTAAATGGTGGGCTTTTACGTATATTTGAGTGTGAAAAATTTCAGGAGACTGTCCAAAAATAGGACTGGAGAGGTTAATCATTCAGTTTTCATTATTTTGGATATATTTTAACTTCTTAAAAATTTACAAATTCATATTTCATCAATTAATATGATGTCTTAAAATTGCATTATATTGCATAGATTTTTTGGACACATGTTTATTGTTTACATGCATAATTTGTATTATTCAAGCATTTTCATTTATTTGTAGAACAAGTGCTAAAACGGTACTGTCTTTTTAAGAAATGACCACAGTTCACAGTTTAGCGAACTCACAGAAGTGTTTAGTTGAGCACAGTTTTTTCTTTCTAATAATGTGCACTGACGAATCATTTATAATAAACCTGGAATGTTTATTAAGAAAGTAAATAGGGTCAATTCTAACTTCACAATACTGCAATAGTAAATACATGTTACTATAATGTCAGTCTACAGTCTATCAAATGCATTTAACATCTTCATTGGCTAATGTATCTTGAAATATGTAACCAATCTATCTACGCATTTTTGGGCCAAAGTAACACAGACACAAAAGTCATAACAGAGAGTGTGCAAAGCAGTTACTGTGTAACTACACCTCAAGGTAATAATAAAATCTTCTTTAAAATGAATCTCACAGGTGGTCTGTCAGCTGTTTCCACTGAGTTTCGTAAGAGTCAAAGTTCTGTCGTTCTCACAGACTCTTATCTTTACTTAGGAAAGAGATATCATCTTTGTTTTGGGAGAGTGTTAAAGTAATCTAAACAATAAGACCACAATCTGTGCGGAGAAGTTTCTATCCTTCGATTTCACACTGAAGCAAGTACAACAATATTTTACAGAGAACTTCAGTGCGCACTTAATGCATGTTATGTAAGAGTGAATTATTTATGCGCTTTTGTTTTTGCACAAATATTTTTTGAAAACCAGGATGCTCACCGCGAAATGGGGACCAAGATTGAAATAAGCGTGTGCCAACATAAGACAAAAAAAAACATTAACAAATGAGTGTATTCCAGGCACAGTCTCCAAGAAATAGTTGAAAATGTAAAATTCTGTCATTATTTTCTCAACCTCATTTTGTTCCAAACCTGCATGCTGTTATTTATTCTGTGGGCCTCTCTGTGTTGAGTTTGCATGATCTCATCCAGGTGCTCCGGTTTCCCCCAAAATCCGAAGACATGCAGATCAAGTAAATTGGAAAATCTAAATTGCCCGTAGGTGTACATGAGAGTGTTAATCATGCATCTGTACTTGTTTATATATTTTAAATCAACATATCGAGTATGAAATACCAGCAAGCCTTACAATTATGTGATTCGGAGTCTGTCATAGTCAGACAAAAAAACTGAACTCCCCCTCCGTTGTATGAGTTGGTAATACCCAACTAGTATCGTGCAATCCCCTCAGAGCCCTTCTAGATCTCTGACCCCCTCACGTGGTACCTGTTACTTTTCTCAGCACTTACCAGGATGGGCTAATCACAGTCATTTACTGGACGAAAATAAAAAAAAAATGCTTTGATGGATGGATGGATATGGATGACAGACAGACGGATCGACGGACAGGTAGATAGTGACAGGATATAGACGAGTTGTCCAGTATAGACAACTTCTGAATGTGATTTTATTGTTTTTATTTTTTTGACATGGCCACTATGAACTTTTGTTGAATGGAAAAAAACCTACGTGAAGATTGTTTGACATTTTTCCTTTTGTGTTCCACAAAAAAAATAACACAGTGTAGGTTTAGAAATGCCATGAGGGTGAGTAAATGAGAATTTACATGATCCCTTTAATCTATATGGTGCACTCACATGTGAGGAAGAGGTAGTCTTCATCCACTCTGCTCTTTGAAGGTCTGATGTTCAGCTCAATGCTGGCTGTGTCCAGGTTACGCTGGTTCGTTTTCGAGTTGTAGCATGCAGCCGAGCGGCAGTGGTCTCTCAGCCACACATAGTCAAAGTGCATTACAAGACCGCAATAGTTGAGCTCTGTGGATATACGTAAATTCATTTTATGATTGATGCATTGCTTAACTATTGCTTCTGTTTATTATGTTGTGCAATTTAAAGCTTAGTGTGTGAAAATAATCACTGTCTTCAAACTGATTTCAGAAATCCCTGTCTCACATTGGTTGTAAAAACAGATAGTCCCGCCCTCACATTCACACCACTGGTTGAGTCAATGTTGCTGTGTCGGGCTGGTGAGGATGTTCAATCATTCAGAGGACAGTTTTGAGCCATAGTGATACACTTTTAGGTGAAATCTACCTACAAATAGCTTACTTTTATTTGTCTCTGCACATTAAACTGGGATACAAGAAAAATTACACACACATCAGCATTAATATCTGCGGGGATCGACACTTTCAATAATCATGCAATACTTAGACATATATATATATATATATATATGTGTATACGGGCCGGGGTGTATATATGGTGCAATATTAAGAGTAATGTAACATTGAAACCAGCTTTTTAGGTTTCCCTTCCGTCACTCACTCAACGTTGTGTCGATTGTAGTGATTGATTGTTATTGTAAAGTGTTACCAAATTTATATAGTATATGTATAATATAATAAATTTATGTGGGTCAATAATGTGACTCTAATGTTTTGTCCAGATCTATTAAATTATTCAAAAATACATTACAAATGCATTTCACAGAACACAGTTACTTGAATACACCTCTTCTATAATGAACAAGCTTTTAATTCATTAATTCAAAGTTATTTATAAATTTTTCTGGGGTTTAAGTAAAAAATGTCATGTGGTGTAACATTATGGAGACAGAAAAAAATTAATAAAAGCTGATATTCTTGAAAAATGTTATGTTGGCATGAGTGGTGTAGCAGAATTTATTTATTTTTTTAATTTAAAAATGATTCCTATTTAAAATAACTTTTGTCCAAAAAAAATCAATGTCAGGTGGTGTAACCAACATGTAGGTAGACATTTTGTTGTCATGTGGCCAAAAAATAAATAAATAAAAAAAAAAAAATAAAAAAAAATAAAAAGCACACAGCTAGCACCAAAATATCTAGCTTCTGCTCTAGATTGTATAGTTACAAAAATATTCTTAATTTATTACATTTTTATACATAAATACTTAAATATAATTTTTTCTTGGTAGTTCCACACATTTCAGTGAAACATGTAATGACAATAAAGTGCCACATTTCAGTTTTGTAATGCAACTTATATCTGGGAATGCACGTGCATTGCAATTTAAGCTGCATGATAAACGAGGACAGTTCTGAAACAACACGTTCTTGATGTAGTGGAGGAAAATATCTCACCTAAGCAGTTATGCAGCAGTTGATAGTTGCATGAAGTTGCATGTGTTGAAATGTGCTGCAATCTCTTGCTGTGTGGATGAACGCCACTGGCTCCCAAATACTCAAAGCCTTGTTTCCAGTGCACAGATCCTCGCAGTCTGTTCAACATTCGTAATAAAGACATGATGATCTGCGAAGCGAGATCATATTCTGTTAAACTTCCATGCATAAAACATCATACATATGTTTTGATAATAACACATCTAAGTTATATTGTAATATAACCATAACCCATCTTTGAATAAATTGTTATTACGTGCCGTACATCGGTCGACTCACATGCACGCGAGCCGCGTCCAACACTTAAAGCTCGTGCGTGGGTTGCGCCAACTGCGAAACTCCTGTGTAAATAATCGTTAACATTAATCATTAAACTTGAGCTTCTTCCCCGCCATTTTGCTCGTCCATGAGTTCACGAGGCGTACACGCCTGGTCGTGTGCGAGAGTCAATGTGTGAAAATCCACTACTCCTACTATGGCGAAGGTGTCGTACTTAATATTAATGAGTCAGGGCTACGCCATTGGAAGATTACTTTAATTAATATTAAGAAACAAAACATTCACCATTGGAAGGTTACCAGCAACATTTGCATTATCTAGTTAATATGAAAAATCTACGGCTACGCCATAGTAGGAGTAGTGAAATTGGTTTACTCCTAAACCATTACATTCATAAACCACCTCATTTTACTCATAAACAATTATGGCGCTGTGTAAAGGCTCATAGCACTGTGGAATCAGATAGTCATTGTCTGAATTATATATTCAAACGTAGGGGATTTTATTAATAATAACACCTAAATGGATGGATGGATTTAGCTGGTTTAAGTTGGTCTCCCATCCTGGCCAGCTAAAAAGTTACCAAAAACCCCAAACAAGCCAACTGACCAGACTGGGAAACAGGCATAACAGATTGGGCTGGAATTGTTTTTTGTTTTGTTTTTGAGCAGGAAGATAATATAATGCAGCATTTATTAAAAATGGTATTGTGTGTGATGCTAATAATATTTCATACTTTGCTCATCCAACTTTTTGGACTTGCTTAGCGCTTAACTCTTTAACAGTTCTCAAATACTATTCTGTTTGGTAATGGCACCTTGTATACAGCTGCAAGAAGAAGTTTATGAACCCTATGGAATTACCTGGAATTCTGCATCCATTACTCATAAAATGTGCACATGTGGTCTGAGCTTTGTCTAAACTAATAACACACAAACAGTTGTAATTAAAAATAAATAAATTGTTAAGTGTAAAAAGTAAGTGAACCCTTTCATTAAGTAACTTGTAGATCCTCTTTAGCAGCAACAACCTACACCAAACATTTCCTGTAGCTTCTTATAGTCTTGCACAACACATTCGTCCATACAAATCTGTTTCAGAGCGGGCCCTAGCCTTTTGGGGGCACTAAGCAGATTTTCAAAATGGGGCCCTAATATCTGCAGGTACAACTAACCAAACACTCCCATCATCAATAATGCACATAAACAAGTCAGTTTCTTCGAAAGTATAAAGCTTAAAAATGCAAAATTATCAACTGTAGTTTACAAGCACATGCATAACTGCTTCAAAACAAAAACAAAATTAAAGAATATAATATTTTAATCTAGCCAAACATGAATGCACAAATAAATAATATATTTAATGACATTCCAAGACTGTGCAAATGAATAAGAAAGAATTAAATTACCAAATTAAGGTAAGGTACAGTAGATGCTATCTAGCAAAACCCTTCTCTGCTGTGCCCAAAGTTTAGTGAGCCCTGTGATCACCATGAGGACATTGTGTTTACTTTCAGGTAAATCACACTCCCATTAGACATTCTATTTACATTCTATCTAGTGTGTTAAATTTATTCAAAATACACAACTCTTCGACAGCATACAGACACTGTCTGTCTTTGCTTATATGAGATGGATATTGGGGAGAAGAGTGAAATTGGCAAAAGGGAGATTAGAAGTCAGATCACCTGCATGGAGAGTCAACTGCTCCTTTACAAAAATCGAGAATTTGATGCAAACTTGCCACAAACTGGCCACTGATTATTTTCACATGCAAATGAGCTTTGAAGCAAACATGCGGCAAACTGTTAATTCTTGCCAAAGGTTTACTGCAGGTTTACCACTACGGTTAAGAGCTGCAAACGTCTGGCAAACAATTGCGGTGAACCACAAGCTCATTTGCATGTGAACATAATGAGTGAACTTTAGATTTTTGGTAAGGGCTATCCTAATGTTGTCATGCCAGTTCTGAGAAATGTTTACATAAAATGTATATCATTCAATGTATGTTTTTCATTGAATGATTATATAATAAGTAATACATTTTATAGTTTTGACGGGTGTCAATGGACTACTGGCGTGCATTTAGCCAGGCTGTGTGGAGATGTGCTATGTACACTTATTGCAAATATTTATTTGGCTAAAGACCAATCCTATTGTTTACAAAAAATGGTGGCAGAAAGCCGATAGACTGTTGTGTTAGATTTGACATAGATTAGATGATTAAACGAAAGTAAAACCATCATAAATACACAAATAATCTTAGCTATACAATTATTATAATGATATGAGTTAATATAATATCTGTAATAATGTTCACTTTATTTGTTTGAAACAAAGCAGTGGGTTGAATTTATCTCCTCAGTCCAGTCAGCTCTGTTGGCTTGAAGCCACAGCCATCTATGAGAGCCCTTGAAATCATTTTTCAACAACAGAATCAGAGAAAAGTTCACTGTTTACAGGCGGTTTTTGCCACCACTTCCATGTGTGATGTAAGCTGTGACATTGTCAAAGGATTAGTCTATACTGAACCAGTGGAGGGGGGGGCCTCCTTGGTGTCACGGGGCCCTCTACAGCCACTTATGTCACTTATTAGGTGGACTGGTGTCTTGCCAATTTTTGACTCCCCATGATGGTTATGGTTAGGGGTAGGTGTAGGCGTGGCCCTTAACGATAGGGACCAATGACTCCCTACTATGTTTAGGGTTAGGGGTGGACTTTAAGGATAGAGACTTATCAGGTAGCTGGGAGTAAAAACCTGGAGGGTTGTCAGATTTTGGCACAACACAGGAACAGCAGATCATCAATATTTCTGGGTTGTCTTGATTGCACAGCCCTCTTCAGGTCATGCCAGAGAATATTAATTGGGTGAAGTTCAGGACTCTGACTCGGCCATTCCAAAACATGATTTTTTTTAAACATATTTGTTTACTTGTGTGCTGTGGGTCATTGTCTTTTTGCATTACCCAACCTCTCTTAAGCTTGATGCCACAGCAATTAATTGTTTTCTCAATTACCGCGAGGCATCCAGGCTCCCTCCACCATTCTTCACAGTTGGGATGAGCTTTTCCCAGAAAAGTTGTGGAACATCCAGGTGGTCTTGAGTAAGGGTTGACAAACGTTTTCTTGCAACTGTAGTTACAGTGAAATCAGATAAAATCATATGAAAGACATTTCTGATCCTCAAACTTGGTGACCAAAAACATTCTAGGTGGTAATGACTGTATTGGGGACAGAGATAGATACAAGGATCTCGCTGATCTTAAAACTTTTATAAATATATTAAATATGTTAAAAAGTTAAGTTGCAAAGTCTAAGAAAGGGGACAAGCCCAAAACAGAGAAATTGTGGCACATGTAACATTTTGGAAGAACTATACACTCTTCAGTTTTCACTATTGATCCTCCAATATTGTTTGAATCTGAACTATGTACAAAATTATATAGCAACAAAAAGACAATACAAAAATAAATTTATGAAAGGTCATTTTCACATTTCATCTCGCAATGTTGTTCAGGGACGCGCTGACATGCAATAATTCTGATATCTCCCTCTAGTGGCGTGGGAACGAACTGCTCTTTTCCATCACATTCGCTCAGCAGTCAGGAAACATGGCGACACGAGTCTTTCAGAGACTGGGCAGCGGCCTGACACAGCACGCCAGAAATGCTCTTCCATCGAACCAACACCTGCGGTTCGCGATCAGGTGAGATGACATTTTGACTGAACAAACTGACTCAATACATTATCATCACGTGTCCTACTGCTTGACGCGATCTCATTTGTTTACCTTCACTACCAGTCAGTGATTTAACCATTATTTGTAGCTAGCGGGCTAAGTACAGCTCTTAATTTTTAATTGTACACCCCTTTGGCATTTTATTTCAACGTCGTTTTCCCATTTAGAATAAATGGTGTTAGTCTTGATTGCATTTCTTTGTGTAGTCTCAGGAAAATTGCATAGACACATCTCACAGTGAAACTTTAAAACTTTATGGACTATTTTGCAGGAAGTTGCAGCAGTGTGCATGTTAAGTCATTTTTATTTGTATAGCGCTTTTCACAACACGCATTGTTTCAAAGCGTGGATTAACCAAAAAATAAAAATTATTTTATTTTGTTTCAAGAGTGACCTTAACCCAAATTGTTTTTTATTATTTAGTAAGAGTTTGGTGTTTGGGGAACAGACACAGTCTCTATGTGTAGCAGTTTATGTGACCTTTGTGACGTCTCAAGGCTGCTAGCAGATGTTCGGATTAACCAGTTTGTCTGGTTCCTGACCTGGGAACCAGTTAGTCAAAAACGATCATTATTAAGTCTATGAGCCAAATGACCAGAGAGGAGAGCGGCACCTTCCCTGAAGGGATGGAGTCCTTCTCTTTTAGCAGGTCAGGTCTACCCCACACCAAAAAACTCTTCCAATTACCTATAAATCCTATGCTATTCTCCGGACACAACCAGACATCCAGCCGTTCAGTGACACTAATCTACTATTAACCTCGTAACCATGATGAACAGGGAGGGGAGTGGTGTAGCTTTGCTGAGCGAGTATGCCACTGAGACGTCACCCAATCACCCTGTTGCGGGGGCTCTTCAGCCGGAACCAAAGTGTGTTGCTCGCTGTTCTACATTTACATTTACATTTATGCATTTGGCAGACGCTTTTATCCAAAGCGACTTACAGTGCAATTATTACAGGGACAATCCCCCCAGAGCAACCTGGAGTTAAGTGCCTTGCTCAAGGACACAATGGTGGTGGCCATGGGTTTAGAACCTGCGACCTTCTGATTAACAGCCCTGTGCTTTAGCCACTACACCACCACCACTCCATATGTTCTACCCGCATCCGAAACAGTACCGGCTTCTCTTTCTCACTGACCTCCACTAGTGTTAGGATCTGTGCCTCTAGCTCATTAACCTTCTCCTTCGGCCAGACTAATTCCATACATTTATCACATGTGAATCCCTCACTGGTGATGAAAGAAGCAGTAGTAAACATATGGTGTGTAAAGCTGCTGACTACCACCCTGAATGAGTCCAGGGCCTTCTGATTGACTCCAGCCAGGTCTCCTAAGCAACCAAATTGGCCCAGTTGCTAGAGAGGGTAGACTCACATGGGGTAACCTCCTCGTGGTTGCTATAATGTGGTTCTCGCTCAGAAGTGGGGTGCGTGGTGAGTTGTGCATGGGTGCCACGGAGAATAGCGTGAAGCTTCTACACATGCTGTCTCTGCGGCAACACGCTCAACAAGCCTTGTGATAAGATGCGCTAATTGACATCGCAGATGTGGAAGCAACTGAGATTCGTCCGCTGCCACCTGGATTGAAGTGAGTCACTATGCCACCATGAGGACCTAGAGTGCATTGGGAATTGGGCATTCCAAATTGTGGAGGAAAAGGGGAGAGAAAAAAACTGCAATATTTGATCCCATTGCAATTAAAGCATAAAATCATGAACTCTATGATATTATGCTTTCATTCCAGAGACATGGCTTCAAAATTAAATTTCATGTTTAGTCTATGGAGAAAATACATGCTTTTTCCTATTTGCTGTTTGCTGTATGCTGTATTATAGAGCACTGCAGGCCAATTGTATAAATTATGCAGCTAAAATTGTGTGGGTGTGTTGGGATGGATGTCAGAGTGTGTTTTGTATGTGTGTATTGAGAAGTGTGTGTGTGTGTGTGTGTGTGTGTGTGTGTTAGGGTTGAAACGGTTCTCGGTATAAAACCGAACCGTACAGTTCGCCATCCACGATTCGGGAAGCATAGGCACCGCGGTTCACCGTTATTGACGCATCTGGAGCACAAGGTTTTGTGAAGAAAATAAAGCATCAAATAGACACGCATAGTTACAACCTCTGCTAATGCACCTGAATAGATCTGTAGATGGATATGCTCCACCTGTGTTTCACGTGGGTCATCTTGATGATATCACTCTTCTGCAAGCGTTGTGTGTAGTTGAAAATGGCAAGTGGTGAAAATGAGCCGCTGATTACAATTACAACAGCAATGGTCAAAAAACCTTTACAAAACAGGCACTGCTTTCAGACATTGCTTGACACAAGTGCTGTACTGGTAATACATTGACATATGATAATTTACGGCGAAATCACCGGGGAAAGATAGCTCACGGCGCGCACACTCACCCTTTCGTTCTTAAGCAAGCACTCAGTGCTAATTCGGACAGGCATAAAACAATAAATTAAGCGATTGGGGTGTACATTGCCAATGATGTGTTTCCCTACTCCACTGACGAAGATGTGTGATTTCTGCATATGATAAAACACTCGAGCCTCATCACAACATCCCTCGTATAGCAAAGTTCCTTCTGTATTTATGTATGTATGGTTACTGTAAAACAAAGATTTTTAGTCAGGACAGACCTGTTGAAGTTTTTGTTACCAAATAGAGTACTCTTACTTTGGATTTGGTAGTAATATTTTTTTTCCTTCTGTACATTGCAAATACTTAACCGTATTGAAACCGTTACCCTATCACGGTTTTAGGGTGATACAAACCAAAACGTGAGACATTTACCCCATTACACCCCTAAGCGTGCGTGCGTGCGTGCGTGTGTGTAGAAAACAACAGTGGCATTATGTAAACAAACTGGCATTAAAAGGGTTAAAATCTTGAAAATGAATGAATATTTGGTAGTATAATCAGCACTGATGTTGGTTAAATAATGGAAAATAATATTAATATATAATATTAGTATGGCAGTTTTTTGACGTGGATATTTTTGTCCTCTAAGGACCTCTGAGTAACTTTTTTTTATTGATGAAGCACAAGGGTTATGATGAATCACTTATGATGTGTTATTCCTCTTTTGTTAGTTGCTTTGAATAAAATCATCCGCCAAATGAATAAATGCAATGTAAATGGTATACCTTTGACAATTTTGAATTAAATAATTATAATAAAACAGTGTAAACAACCAAACTATGTGCTATACTACAGTTTAATGGTAAAGAAAGTTTCAACCAACAGAGACTAGTACGGTAGCTTGTAGTGTATTATGCAGAGGTCGACCGATTGTGGATTTTGTCGATACCGATAACTAAGGCGGTGGAAAAGGCCTATTACTGTTTAATCGCCCGATAGTTAAAAAAAAGTAAAAAAAAAAAGTAGTCTTCCCTTACTATGACGGGTGCAGAAATAGAGGCTACAGGAGTCCAAAATTAGTAAAATTCCAGATGCAGTTTATTTTTCGACCAAAATCTCAGTAATAACCCCCCAAAAAAAATCAAGATTATAACATGGGACTTTTACCTATAAACAAGACCAAAACACAC